>NC_142490.1:21711037-22079951 GCF_965113065.1 Corylus avellana | reverse complement strand
CGTTCACTTTAGGATGCTTCTTCATCAATACTTGAATTATCAACGTGAACTTATTTGGAAGTTTGTGAGGAAATTACCAGGACTCATTTTCCTAAATGTTTTCCATGCTTATAATAATATATTAATATCAACAACTTTCATGCTTATCCTAATAAAGAATAATTACCTTTTCTCCCATTAACTACAGTTCATGGGTGGCTCGGTGTGGCTGGGATGGCTCGTGGCCACCCCCTCCCCCAAGGGGAACCGGCAGCACACCCTAATTTTTTTTTTAAAAAAAATTTTAATTTATATATTTATATTTTTTGTTTTAATTTTTTATTTGGGGTATTTCTATTATTTAAGGAGATTTAACATCTAAAAGAGAATATTCCGTCTAATTTAATGTGGTTGATTGACGAATGAGAGTTTTGAACACAAAATTGTAGTTTGATAGGATTGGGCAGTAGGATTGTCATTTCATGGACACCTAATATATATATATATCCTCCACAATTAGTTGCAATTTTTGTACAATGATAGTCCCATCTTGACCATCTCATTATTATATATACAAATATCTTATATGTGGGTGATTGTTGAAACTATCAAATTCTTTGAATTTTTACATGGTTTGACCATTGTGTTTGCGTACACGGCGCGCACACGCATATTTTATCGTAAAAAGTTAAACGTGTTTATTCAAACTCATCATTAATAAGTGAAGCTTAATGTACACATTGAATTTTAACTGAAATGAGAAATAAGTTGTGGAGTTAGGTTTGAAAGATTAATTATGATCTCTACCTCTGATACTATGCGAGTGAATTTAAATATTTAATTAATATTCAAACAAGTTTTACTATACCCAGGAGGTACTCGTGTTGGGATCGCACCATCTAACTAATTGAAATTTTGGACACAATTTCCAACAATTCGACCTGGTATAAACACACTTAGGTATAGGCCATATTAATGGTCGTCATGGCAGGGCTCCGCTTATTTCGCTACCGTCCGCCCTATACGGTCTTTAGACTAGAGATTGGTATAAATTCCTGATTCCGAATATGAGCCAATATCTCTAACATTATGTTTATAGGAGATGCAAATCTCTATTGCATATATATAGTCTTTTAGGCTCATTTTAATTTTTTTTTTATTATTATTAAAAAAAAAAAGGTCTTTTAGGCCAATTGGTGGAGATTAACTTTCCAAATAGAAAGGCAGTCACTTTTCTTTGAAATTAAGTAATTTTTTAATTGAGTTCTGTCGCGAATAATTTCCAAAACTACCTTTTTTGGATAACTAACTCCTATAGTAGAGCAGACTATATATCTTTAAGGTTGTCAAATTTATATTTTTCCTTATCTTCATATATATCTTTTTTCTTATTAATTTATGTATATTAATTATATACTTGCATCTCATTGGATGTGAGGGTCTCTACTCTACACTATATTCTAACCAATTATTTTATCTCATAAATTCAATCATTGCAAAGATGGAAATCGTGCGGCACGTTTTTTGTTTTTAATTTTTAAGTATGACATAAATTAAAAGCAACTAATTTAAGCAAAATTGGAAAATTTCAAAGAGGTTAGAGTCAAATAACTCCGGAGGAATAGCTCTACATTCTCCTTATTCTTTCTATTTTAGAGAAGTGTTAAAAGAGCAAACAAATGAACTCAGAAAATTTTTCAAATTGACGTGGCAAGAGTTTTTAAATTAAAAAAATGCAATTCTTTCTTCTTGTCTGCGACTCACGGTCTGTCACGTCAGGTTGAAAATTTTTCTGGGTTCATTTATTTGGCTCTCTAGCATTTCTCTTGATTTTAATTATGTACATGCATCTCATTTGTTCATAATTAACTTAATTAATTAACCACTTGGGTTTTATATTCTTTTTTTTTTTTTTTTCTAATGACTTTATATATATTCTAATTAAATGTTATCTGATTAAGGCAATACGAGCCACACATTTTACGCTTTTTTTAAAGTATCCCATGGCTCAACTAATTTAAGCTCACTTCTTAATTTTTCAAAAATATTAGTCAAATAACTTCCATTATTCCTATATTCATAGCAGTAACTTTCATTGCCACTTTCTTTTTCACAAATATTCACCTTCTTAGGATGCCTTTCAGCAAAAATAAATTTAATTAAGTCCTCTCTACCTATATATATACACATCTTTCACCAATGCTTCTTCATTTTTTTTTTCAAAAAAAAAGAAAATGTTTGTATATATAGGTTATAAATATTGTTGCTACAACAAAATCTCAACCATTTAATTAAAGAGATGTTTTTGGTGTCATTCTTATACATCTTTTTTGTACATTTAAAAAAAAAAAAAAAATCCACCATTGAATCTGGGGCCATTTAATATATGGGACGCAGATTCAGGGGTGAATTTGCATATCTGTTATATAGAGATAAAATTCTAAGGGATCTTGATCCAACACTTTGAGGGGATACGGGTGATTAATGGAATTACTTAATCAACATTTATCACTGATATTAAATGGTGGATTTGCACATCTATTATACGAAGATGAAAATTTGAAGGATCTTGATCCAACTCTTTGCGGGATGGGGTAATGAATAGAATCACTCAATCAACATATATCACCTCAACATTTACCCCCTTTTTTTTTTCTTGTATTTTAAGAATAATAACACTGATATAACAAAATCCTAAGTATATATTTAATTTGAAAAGAATGATTGGTAACCCTAGGAATTTTAAATGATCTTAATCTCAAGATATCAACTCTCAAACTCACCCATAATCATGGCCAAATTCTTTTTGGTCGCCGCACTCGTCGTTTCCAAGCACAATGACTGCCCCGAAATGCACGCGGCGTTGATCGCCAACCGGAGAATTTATGGGGGACTCTTCGTTCGATGTATTGGCCACGGTTGTTGCACCGCTGGCGGGGCCGGTGGGCGGGGAAGGTTCACGATTGCTCTCGTACTCGTCGGGTTGTTGGTCCGCCCGGGGCTTGCAGCATCTGTATAAACAAGCAAGAAACCAAAAGGCCCATGGGATCCCGACCAGGATCATTCCTGCAACCGGATACGAGGATGTAGAGTTTGTTTGTGGGAGAAAAATGTAGAGGCAGAGGAGGACTCCGCCGGCAACAATGCAGGCAAAGAAGAGGATTGAGACAACATATATTCTAACATCTCCTTTCCTTTCATCCATGGAAGATGAAGATGGACCTCTTTCTCTCTCTTCTTCTTCTCTCTTCCTCGTTTTCCTTGTTGGTTAGAGTTGTTTCTCCAGGGATCCATCAAAGTAGCGGACAAAACATTATAGACACACACCAATTATAACCGTTGAACGCGGGATCGATTTCTCTATGTGTACGTTATGAGTAGTGAATAACCGTTTTATTTGCTGTCTCATGCATTTAAAAACCTTTGGGACAAAGGAAAGGAAATGACAAATATGGATTAGCGAGAATAACTTGTATAAGGTTTTGACACAAATTAAGACCTTTGTGCTCTCCAATAAGAAAATGACATGTCAGCTTGTGATGAAAAAAACAAATGTTAGCAAAACACTAGAACTGACCCTTATATACCTCATCTACAGGGAAAAAAAAAACATCCTCCCATCGCCTCCCATTTCCATGTCAGCGCCATGGGGCTCAGCTCCTCCGGCCGCATCTTTCTTGGTGTCAACCTCGAGTTCCCCTCGAGATATCTCCAATGTCTCCCTCAATGTCGAGCCTAGTCTCCACTACCTTGCAGTCTCCTTCCGCCCCCGTAGCCAGGGTCAGAACTAGAACTTTTAACTTGGGGGCAAAATTTGAAAAAAAAAAATTTGGAGGACAAAAATTAATTTTTAAAGATATATTTTATAAAAAACCTGTATATATATATATATATATATATATATATATTTTAAAATACAATTTTTGTGGACCACCTTATGCCAAGCCCCCAGCCTTAAGGTGGTTCCGCCCGGGCCTACAGACACTGCTGATAGTTTCTGGGTTCGGCTTATGAGATTGGGATTACGAAAATATAATTGTTGAAAAGCAATAACACGATTTGCTTGTTGAAAAACAATAATACGTAAATCAACTCAAGTCTATAGCGACCTTTAACTCGCTTAATCAAACAAAATGCTAATTTATTTACCGATAAAATGTAAAAATCAATATGAAAATGGAGAAAAAAGAGAATTTGGGATGGTAAGTTTTGAGTTTTGCTATTTAATTTTTTTTATTTCCTTCTTCACACATTTTGGATAGGATGTTCGAATCGCTGCACAGTGGCGGGGCCAGACATTTCATATTGGGGGTGCCGCTAAAATTTTTTTGGCGTCCTAAAAATTTGGTAATTTACACAATATATGCATCACAAAAAAATATCTATAGAAGTTCATAAATATGTGCTCATATTGATATATTAGAAATGTAACATGTCGGCACTATATTAAAACGACATAAATACAAAAAAAAAAAAAAAAAAAAAAAATGTCTAGAAATGCAGTTTACGGTCTCTTAGAAGTACAAAATCATCGAGTATCGAATCTAAATTGAAAAATTCATTTCGATTTAGATGTCTATGGGTTTTTCCATTTCTGGATAGCCAGACTCCATAGTTACATACATATAGGTTTACTAACTTTTATTCAATTTTCTAGGCAACCAATGTCCAAACAGAAGATAATTAAACGAAAACAACCAAAAAAATTATAAATAGAAAAGATAAATATGTGAGAATTAATAATCAAAGAGATCAGATCAAGACCTAATTTGGCAGCTGTATCATAGAGTTCGATTGTTCCCACCCCACACCCAGTGCACCACACAACCTCAAGAAACTAATAAAATAAATCGAAAAATTCAAAATTAAAACTAGGTAAAAGAAAGAAATTAGAACAAAAATCTAACACGAAAGCGACTGAGAGTCAGAGAGGAGGAGTTACTTTGCTTGGTGATGATGATGGTGGCGTCTAGACACGATATGGAACAAAAGATCTTCAACCCCACTTTACTTGACAACCTTATTGAAGACAGCAAGGTAGAAACTGTGTTGAGAAGTAATGGTAATTTTAGTAATATTGGGGGTGCTGTATCTTGGGTAATGGGCAGGTAAAAAGATTTTTTGTTTTTTATTTTATTTTGCAGTGGGAATAAAAAAAAATAAAAAAATTCTTTGTGGGTGCCGTGGCACCACCAAAGAGTGCTGTGGCTCCGCCACTCAGTCACAAGTTATCTTTCAATTACGAGAAACTATAAGGATATGTGGACAAAAGAATGTAATTGTGCTGAAGAAAACACAAAATGGATCAAACGTATAACATGAGGTTTTGTTGAAATTTAATCATACGAAAAAATAAATTATATATGAAGAAAAAAAACATAAAATTATGTACGGTATGTTTGGATTTTGGTCAGGACGTTGGCAACTGGCAAGCCATTAATATTATCCTCGACTCCCTAGCTATTTAGTTTTCAAAACAAAGACAAAAATAAATTATTAAAATAAGAAGACGGGGAAGGAGAAGGAAAAAAATTTGAAGATGTGAGGTATCGATGCTCATGCAAGAAATTAAGTATTGCATTTGTTTAAAATGGGTTGAAACGAGTCGTGTTCGTGTCAACTCAATACGATATGTTTATTAAACGGGTCATGTAAAGGTTAAGGTGTTTTACACGATTAATTAAATGGTTTGCTTTCGTGTTAATCCATATAATCGTATATCATGACTCGATTGATACAATACAAATCCAATCAATGAACCCGAATTGCCACCTGGCCCACCCCAATAGATTAGTATAAAAAAATGAGAAAATAACCGAAAGCATGTACACGTGTTAACGCAAGAAATGATAATATAATTTTATGCTAATATTGTATATTTAGGGTGCGTTTGGAAATGCGTTTTTAAAAAAATAATCTGCGATTTTAATCAAATCGCAATTTTAGAGTGTTTGAGATTGCGATTTTAAAAACGCAAATTTTAAAATCGCAAAAAAATATGCAATTTTCATAAGCTGATTAGAGGGTGCTTATTTGAAAAAGTGCGAATTTAAAACAAAATCACGATTTCTATTAAAAATATATTTAGCGCAATAGTTACCTTTTTTAGAAGGAGAATGAAAAAAATACCAAGAATACCCATCTAAAATATATTAAAACCCTTCTTTTTTTTCTTTTTTTTTCTTCATCCTCTCTGTCTTGTTAATCCTTATTGGTAATTTGGTCATAAAACCGCAATTATATGCTAATGTTATCCAAACACTCAATTGATAAAAAAAATATTTTTTAGTATGTTTTACCAAACATCTCTGCGATTTTAAAAAGTAGCGATTTTAAAAACGCAATTTTTAAAAACGCAATTTTTAAAATCGCACTTATTGAAATCGCACTCCCAAACGGGCCCTTAAATCCACATATATAGTGCATACCACTTCCAATATTAAAATTAATCAATAAATTAAAACAAAAAGGTGTCTCCCTTTCTCTTTCTTTTCTTCCTATTCTTTTTTCCACTTCCTATAAATATTGGTCTCAATTCCATCACACTGTCGCACCAACGGGCACAGCATGACAGTAATTAAAAGACCAATTATCCCATAAGCCCCATCATCACTTCTGTGTTGAATTAATAAATAAATCCGTACAAATTCGGTAATTTAAAGGTTTTTTTTTTTTTTTTTTTTTTTTAATATTTTGATAAAATAATATTTAGAGTGGGCAAAATTAGGTAGTGGTTGGTGCATTTTTTTAGTATCATTAAATATATTTAATTAAAAAAAAAAAAAAAAAAGTGCCTGAGGGTTTACCTAATCATATTCATTGCAGCTTTTGGATTAGAACACATGGTGGCAAATCGTATCATAATCTTTTCTTTGTTGAGCAAATCGTATCATAATCTGCTCACACATTATTAGAATCTCCAAAAAGACTATGCGCAAATACTCGTAGCCAAATAAGTAAATAAAGGAGTAATTTTACTTTACATTCCTACCGTTAAAACTCCTAAAAAAACAAAATCATCCTTTAATTATCTTTTTATTAAAAAAAAAAAAATGAAAAAAATGAAAAAAAAAAAAAAATTGAAATAAAAAAGGTCGCAAGGTGGCCCAACAATGGGCCACCTTGTGAATATATATATATATATATATATTAATTTGAAATTAAAGATAAATTTGAATTTTATTTTTTTTAAAAGTCAGAGATATAAACGTTATTGTTTCACTTTTAACGTTTTAAATCTGATGGAGGGGTTCAAATTAACTGCAATTGAAAGTTCATGGGTTCAAATTGAGAGGTTTTAAAGTTTGGGGAGCTTCTCAAATCACGTGATAATTCAGGAGTTTAAAGTGAAACTACTCCATAAATAAATAATTGTTTTAATCTTGATATAAATCCAAAAAAGATTTTCCTTTCTTGAAATGTAGAGATCGAGAGTTTTGTTTCTAACACATAATAAATCTAATAAAAAATATTGTGACCATAGACATTGCTTTCATTTCTAAACTTGCATACATATCAATACTAGAAAATAACTTATTGCATAACACTTATCCTTTATAAACTTGCATCATAAAACTGGAATTTCTTTATTACAAAAATTTCTTGCTTCTCTCAACTTTTCTTTTTAAATGTTCTAGCCTTTCCCCCTTGGCCTAATGTCTTACATTCACCCTTCTATATGATAACCGAGAAGGATCCTTTCTATTTCAAATGAAATGGAGGGGATCTATTTTGTTACTTTTAGGGAGTATTTTTGTTCAAAAAAAATATAAAATAACAAAATTGTTCCCTTAAAAATAACTAAATGGATCCCCTTCCATTTTATTTGAAATGGAGAGGATCCAAGTCCCTATATGACCTAGGGTTAACATGTCTTCTTAGGCATCTAAGTAGGTCTTGATCAACCCGTAGCTTCTCAAACGTACTCCACCATGACATTAAAGTGTAGTATGCATCAAACTAAACTTGGGTGACACATTTTTTATCGAATCATAGAAAAGTGAGAAAAAAAATTTATTTTGTAGTGATTTTTTGTTTTAATTTAAATAATAATAAAATATAATTATTTATTATTATTATTATTTTAAATATGATAAAATAAAAAATAAATGTAAAAAATAAGAATGTTAATAATTGAATTTGAAATCAGCAGTATGAAATTTTATTTTTATTTTTTGTTTTGGTCATTTGGCTAACAACCCTGCAGATCTTCACAGAATTATGGGTCGCATCAATGGTACAATGACAGTTCATTATTGGAGTTTTTTTTTTCTTCAATCAATCGTAGACAAACAACAAAGAAGGGCATTTATTTCAAAGAAAGAAAAAAAATAAAAAGTGCACGAGGTTTCCCTAATCATATTGCAGCTTTGGCATGATAATACATGCTGATGCTGGGAAATCGTGTCACAATCTTTTCATTGTTGAGCAAATCATATCATAATCTGCTCACACATTATTAGAAGCTCCAAAAAAGACTCTGTTCAAAGAGTCGTGTTATACGTGCATTTCTTATATATTTTTTTTATTAAAAAATATACAGAGAAATATTGGAGATATATATATATATATATATATTCCGCTTGAGATATAGTTGAAATTACGGTATGTAGGACTAAGGAGACCATATTGTCTGTCGGTCTACTGCTATGTCTATGTAGGCAAGTACTACCTAAATCACCGGCTCTAAAGAAGGCCTTGACCTTTCACCACAACCAAAATAATAATAATAATAAAATTAAAATAAAAATAACACCCAAGTTTTACATTGAGATTAATTCTTTTAGAGTAATAGGATAAATATGGCTAATACTTTTTTAGAATCGTTATAAATAGTATCAGAATCAGTAAATCACCTAAAAATGTCATGCGTTACTAAAATACTATATAACTTAATCCTGACAAGAATGTACGTAAGAGGTTTAAAGGAGGAAGCAAGATTGTAATACTCCTCGGTCCAACATTAAGACAGATCTTTTTAGAGTGATAGCATTTAGGGGTGGACTTAAGGCCCCCAAAATTTTTAAAAATTGTCTTAAAGTATGCATATTTATAAATTTGTCCCTTCAAAATTATACTTTTTTCCTCCAAAAATAATATTTGTGTCCCTCTTTAATTTAGTTTATTTTGCTATTAGTTTATACTATTATATGTTTATGATGTCATAAAATTAAATTTAAAACTTCTATGTTTTTATTTTATATAAACACGCACATACACAGATATTATATATATCGATGCGCTTTTGTATTTATTTAAGTCTGTCTTCTTAATGTATATAAAAATAAAATTAAAAATTAAAAATAAAAAAAAATCGTTCCCCACTCCATAAATCCTAGATCTGCCCCTGATAGCGTTGATGTAGCTGATGCTTTTTCCAAGTCGTTATATAGAGGTACCCCAAGAAGTGAAGTCAATCATCATCTCTGGCTAACTTTCACATATTTGAGTCAAGTGTGTAGGCTTAGTAGGTAGACAGCGGAGCAGCCTCTTCATGTTCTCTTCATTTGTGTGAAAACGAGTTTTCAAACACCCAAAAACTAATTCATTTGCGCACTACTCTCTTTGGTGTGTGTTTTTCAGCTTCTTTTGTGTCCTAATTCTTATCTACCTTTTATCCCTTTTTAGCACATGCATGTTATAGCAGCTAGCACTTGGTTTTGGCCGACAACAACGACTCAAAGGAATCCTTTAATGATTGTTTTCATTTTGTTTGTGTGTTACGTAGATAATCTGAACGGGGAATAATAACACTTTTGAAGGGATTGAATGTTTGCAATAGATGGTGTCCATTTCACTTCTTTTGTGGACTTTATTAAATCTCTATAAAGGATTTGTGTCCCCTAGAATTCTTAGGGAATTCTAGATTTTGAAACTTTAGATTCTGACCCTTCATTTTAATTCAAAGGTAATTTTAAAAAGAAAATATAAAAAAATAAATATATAAAAATATATTGGGGTGACTGGCTACCCTCAGAAGCGGCCACCCCCATGGCCCTTGGGGGTGGATCGGCCACCCCCAAGGGCCAAACCCAAAGCCACCCCCATGGCAAAAATAGGGTGGCTGGCCACCCTAAATTAATTTACTTTTTTATTATTTTCTTTTTAAAATTTAAATATTATTTTTTTATTTTTTTATTATTATGACACGTGGCGAAACACTAACTTTTGGATGAAATTGAAGGGCTAAGATTTGAAATTCCAGAATCTGGAATTCTCCTAAGTTCCTAAAAATTCGGATCCAAGTCTAAATTGTTATTTTTTAGGATTTGTTATCTCATCTAAGGGCGAAACTAGAAGTACTTTTAGTTTGAGGGAGCAAAACTTTACAAAAAATATATTTGGAGTGGTTATGCCGCTGCTCTTATCGTATGCTTTCCACAAAATATAACACTCTCCTCTTTATATATAAGAAAGTCTTTTTTTTTTTTTTAATTTTTTTAATTTTTATTTTTTTATATATATATTTTATTTAATAAGGAAAAAGGTTAAGAGGAAACCAACAAAGGTGAGCTTCTCCAACAACAAGGTCCATATAGAAAATACAAACAAATAATTGAAAATGGGCCAAAAATTGGCCTAGTCCATGAGTTCTTAGATAAAAATCCAAGAGAGGGACTTCTGTGAGAAGCAGTTGTAGAGACAAACCAAGAGCTGGCCTGCTTGCTACTGCAATGACAACAATGGGTCTCACTCCTCATACAAGAGAAAAGGAGAAGCGAGGAAAAGGCCAGCGGTGGAGGTAGCGACCAAGGAAGGTGGCGGTGGAGGGTGGAGGACTACATATCAGGCTTGAGAACCAATGAAAAATCAAGGAGAAAGAACAAAAAAGCAAAAAGAAGAGGAAGGAAATTAAAGGAGGGAAAGAATAAGGAGAAAAGGTTCATTCCTCCTCCCTGGGTGCTCACTAAGGCTGCGGAGGAGGATTTTACATTGAAAAGGAAACTAGTTTATGAGGAAAGTGTATTCACGTGTTTTAATGTTATTGTTAGCTAACATTAAGAAAATTAATCACTCTTTGAGTCTGTTTGGGTGTGTGTTTGAGAGGCCTAAAAGTGTATTTAACATTCAAAAAGTCCATTTAAAGAAAAAAATACATGTTAGGTAAAAAAAATTAAAAGTGCTTTTAAAGGTCCAAAAAGCCAAAAAAATGGCCAAAACACACTTTTGACAAAAGTTTTAAAATGAAGCTTTTGCCAAAAAGTGCATTTTGACTTAAAAGTTCTATTTCTCAAACACAATCCCAAACAGATTCTTAGTGGTCCGTAAAACCATTCCTGTAAGCAAGATAACCATGGTATTCCATATATCAGTATAGAATACTTCACAAGAAGGTTCTACACACAGCAGTATTTATGATAACCTTACTAGAGCATCAAACACAATATCCTAATAATATTAGGTAGCCAAATTCCAATATTGGTGAGATCTGGGGGTGCTTCCAGTAACTAAAAAACTTTTAACAGACTGATAGATGATAAAATGGAAACCTTTGATTTTGTCATTGAGGTCTTTTTCTTTCAATGTGCTTGCTTTTTCTACAGGCCATCTATGGTTATAGATGATAATATCTTCTTTTCCTCTACATTCAAGACCAAGGCCACTTCGCGTCTCTCCAAGTGAACTGACGAATCTTGTAATTTCTGTCAGGCGAGTATCCTTGATCACTTCCTTCATCTTGCAGATATTTGTCTCTGTCTGATCCAATTATCGGACAGCATTGAAGTTTTTGATCATGTATCACAGCTTCCTCCCTATATGCAGGGTTAGTGTACCTTGGGTGTTGGATATATGACACATTTTTCCACCAAAGCTTAAAAGCCTGGATAAGAAACACGGTTAATTTAAGAGAATGAATAGTTAATTCATAAAGCTAAGAATGAATCCGTTTGACACTAGTCTTTCTATAATGTTAACAAATCATATGATCAAAATACCCTTGATTCATTCACTACCCATATCAAATGTCATTGACTTTAGGCTTGTACAAGAGAGTCTCAAGAATAAAACCGAGTCTCGCCAGTGCATATTGGCATTATAACCAGCCTTATATATGACATGACTGCAAAAAGCACTTTTCATCCCTTAAACTTTGAGAAATGTTATGAGTACCAACTTTTTTACCAAAAGAGTCTTACCAAACTGTCACTGATGTATAGCTCATTTATTGATACCCGCTATATTTATTTTAATTAATTGTTTTGTTTTTGTCCAATGAATGAGTTACACATCAGTTTGTTAAGCTTCTTTTAGTAAAAAAATTGGTCCTCCTAACATTTTTCTTAAAATTTTCACCTAACTTGTGTACAGTGTACCGCTTTTTCTTTTTGGTTAGATATCCTTTTTGCTTTAGACTTGTTATATTATAATGATACGTTTCTTAGACATTGAGCTTGTTTTACAGAACAGCTAATGTTAACACAAGTTTCATATATTATACTCATAATGTATGGTGTCGTTTACAGCAATTAGCGAAGTAAGTTATTCCTAGAATCATGAGAACAACAGTATCCTTTGATTGCATTGTCTAGAGGTACATTTTACAGTGTCATTAGACTATCATTCAATCACCATAACTTTTCAATTGTATCAATCTTTCTAAATTCAAAAAGGAAGGGGAAAAGAAGATCGCGGGCTACGTTGACAAGCTAGTTTTCTGAATACCAATTATCATAGTCTCAAGGTGAAGAAAATCTTTTGGAGTATAGTTCAAGTTAAGGTGAAAAAAGATTCATGTTGCCACCCAAACTAGGAGTAGTTAAAGCTCTGTTTAACTAATTAGAGTAAAATATATCTGAAACAGAGATCTAGAGAGCATTTTCCAATTCCACTTACATGCCAGTAGATCCACACTGCAACCTTGTGAGGCATCAGCCAGAAGAACATAGCATGATCAGATACTAATGATGAGGGCACTCTTTTTGCTTTCAAGGTAGCTGTGAAATAGTCACCAAGTTTGGGGTGTTGAACAGAAATTGCCACATATAGATTATCTCCGGGAGCATTTGCCTTGATACTCCATGTCCCAAGCATATCCTGCAATAGTTTTCCCTAATGATTACTCAAAAGAAAGAAAACCTCTGTCCATATTACAAAAATTGGATAAATAAAGCATAAAGTATCACTTACAATTTCAAAGAGTTATTCTGTATCCCTTGATTTGAGAAATGAACAATCAAACAATCACACTAATTTCCAGCATCACTCATTATTCAAGCTTGTAAACTCTATTTTGAGGATTATACCCTGGAAAACATCCTTGTTCTAACCAATCCAGCTTCAGAACATAATGAAGTTCAGTTTCAGATGATGACAGGACTTTTCCTTCTTTTTTGCAGTCAGAAAAAGAACAAAATGCTCAATTTCCTGTATGCCTTATGACTTCTTTTTGTTATTTGCTGAATTACAGTTTCAAGTCTTTCATTGTGCCATCGATACATTTTTTATGCTTACAGGCTTCATTTCATCCATGGGCATGTCTTAAATCATAAGAGAATTGGTTAAATCTGGACTCCCATATTCTACAGGATGTCATTATATAGTCATTACCATTTAATGGAAACTACCTCAGGTCTTTGAAGAACTTTAGCAAATTAATCATGAGCATAAAGCAGGTGAACCAAGATAATCTCCAAGAGGACATACAAGAAGGTCGCCTTAGTGCAGAAAAACTCAGTTACAAATTTAACCCCATCATGGAAACATCAAGGCTCACCAGTTCCAATTTGAAAGTCCCAAAGAACATGCAAAGGCTATATTTAGTATTTTAGTAAATTGTTCCTAAAATAGAAGGTATTGTACTAAATTTATGCCTACAATTTAAAGCATGAAAGGTTCGTGCTGGGTGCACAAGTCAATATTTAAATGCCATCTCACTCAACTAGTACAACAACTTCAAATACCTTATGCACAACAAAAAGTGTGAAAAGAAAGGATAAAGTAAAGGAGCTATCAACTTATGTACAATTCACAAATAGAAAATTTCCATCATATAATTCTGTGGGTGCAAAAAGGAGGATATGTTTCAAATACCTTCTGACCAACAGCATGAATAGGATGAAAAGAAGTTACAAAAGAATGGAGTTCATCAAGTGATTGACCATTCACCAATATAATACCAGGATATGATTTCTGCCTATGATCAAGTATCAACATCAGATAGGACTCCCATTTCATTTTGAATTTTCAAATGCATAAGATTCTTAGACATATGAAAGGACAAAAGGAGGTCCCTTTTCCCTGACAATCGTCCAAGTAGAGAAACAACTAAAAACTATAAGATAGAAATTTGTTGTAGAAAGCATCAACTGGAGAAATGAAGTTATAGAATATGCCCAGATTGCAGCATTTATCTCATGAAAGAGGAATCCATGCACATGAGCATATCAAATATCAAAGAGACATGAGAAAACTGTACATCAATTCTATTCCAATATTATATAGGAAAGAACAATTGTGCATATTAACAAGAAGTTATGAACTTCTACTATAGGGAAAAGCAAGACACCTAAAAGTACGAGAGCATACCAATTACAAGACATACCATAAAGGGACTGACATGTAATGGCTTTGCCACTAAATCAGAATTTGCATTGAAAACAAATGATACTCGTTCACCCCATGGTGTGTTTGTTACCTAAAACAAGAAATCACCAATACCGTCATCAATCAGCCTATCAACATAAAAGCTTCAAGCAACAATAAAAGAAAAAAAGAACTATTCAGCATAAAAACCAGACTCAAAAATTCCATACCATTTGATAGCTAGAACGAGAGATGCACATTTTGGCAAATCAATTGCAGGTGTTTCATATTTTAATTGCAGTTATTTTAAATGTTTCTATCATCATTTTCCCCCACTATCATTCCAAGCAAAAGAATAACTACCAGTAACTGGAATCCATGAGCACGAGGGGGGACAGAGAGAGAGAGAGAGAAAGAGAAGAATAGCTGATAGCCAATTCCCTGCCTAAGGGATTGTGTAAAGCTTTTGACAGGAAGAAGATAATTTCAGTGTTGAGATGTTTCACATCACATCTTGGGGCTTTTAAAGTTATCATAAAAAAACCTTCTTGAGGCTTTTATATCATCCAGCTTGCAATAATTTCAAGCTTTAAAAAAGCACATTCAAATGGCAGACCATCAATTCTAAGGTCAGTAAAACGATTATAATGATCAAACATTATCCTCACAAACCTAGAAAATATCACTAAGATCTTACACACAAATGCGTAAATAAGTTCCTTTAGTTGCTACAAAAGAGAGTATCATACTGATAAAATAACTCCTTAAACACCAACACAAGCGAACATCATTATCAACTTTCAACATACTCCAGTAGTATTTGTCACAGATCAAATTTATGATCCTAACTGCTTGTTTCAGCATGTTCAAACTTCAAACAAAATTTAACTACTTCCTCCATCCCAAAATAGATCAGAGTTTGCAAGTGACAGATATTCTAATGAAACAAAATAAACAGAACAGTGTCCCTAAAATGCTACATACTATTCCCTCATCACACTCCACCCATCAGCCATTAAATTTTTATTTATTTATTTATTTAACAATAGTTAATGTCCAGTAGAATGAGGGTACAATATTAAAATAAACGACACATTAAAAAAGTATTGCATCCATTGGCTATTGCACTAGATCTCAATCCTTTTAAAACTATCACTATTCACTAGGACAAACTCTGGCCAGCATTACTGAATTCATGTACAATCTTCAAGCTTTTCATCTAAATACTTGTATCAATTACATTTTACTATTATTAAGTCATGTCAAATTTGACAAATTTTTATGTGAAGAACAGGCAAAGGGAAGAGTGTACAGAAGTCAGGATTTTTTTCCTACTAAGTGACCTAACATTCATAACTAAACTCGTTCTAAATTCATAATTAAGTACTAAAATGGGTGACCCAAAAGAAAAGGCAGTGTAACTGTGGAGCTTAACTTTTAACTGACCCAAAATTCATAACCAATTTTAGCACAATCATAACCAAGTCAAAGCCCTAATATAGCTAATGATTATTCCCAGTGAGACCGGAAGAGTCTGTTTGAGATTGCCTTAAAAAGCCTAAAAAGTATTTTAGTACTTAAAAAGCTGCACCAAACAATATGCTTGGTAAAAAATTTCAAAAGCATTCTTTAACTTTTTCACTTTAAAAATGGACAATCACTTTAAAAATGGACAAAATGCATTTGTTGGAAAAGCTTGAAAATAAACTTTTCTAAAAAGCTATTTTTAACTTTAACCCAAAATAACATAATAATAGGCTGAGAAATCATTAGAGTTGAATAATTTAAATGGCAGGAATGTAAAAGCCAATAAGGTTGAGGTAGAAATGCATGCAATATGAAGTATCATAATAATCAAACACCCACCTCGGCAATGCACTTCTTCAAACACCGAGTAGACCCTTCAATATCATAGCAGTAATACAAGCTCAATGGGTTTTGTTCATATCCCACGCTGGGAGGTATTGTCAGGAGCAAACTGTATCAAAAGGATAACAAACATGTTAATTTTTTTTTTTTTTTTTGTAAATTATAAAAAAATTAAATCCCAAAAAATTTAGAATGTGTTGAAACGAGAGAGCGAGCGGCACATGGGTCCGGTGGTCGCGGCAATTTGGCGAGCTTGGTGGGCGGAGAGGTGGTCCAGAGGCGCGTGAGGAGCGTGGTCGAGGTCAAAAAGCGCGTAGCGTACGGAGTACCGGAAGGAGTGGTGGACGGGGCGGCGGCGCTCGTGCCAGACTGTGCCTTCATAGAGAGACACAGTTTCTTCGCTTGTGTCGGAGGAGGAGGTGGAGGAGGCGGCGCGTGAAGAACTTTTCCGGAGGAAGAGAGTGCGGAAGAAGAGGAGGAGCGAGAGAGCGAGGGATGTGAGAGTGGTGGAGACGATGGAGCCCAATAGATAGAGTGCTTCCATTATTTTTGGTCAACTGTTTGAGTTAATTTTCCAAAATATATTCGTATACAGGTGTGGACATCCAACGGCCAAATATTTGGGGAAAGATTTCATTTAAATATAAAAATATATATATTTTTACTAGGATGTAATAGTAGATAATTTTTTTAATTAAATTTTTTCTAACTTTATTAATATTATTAAAAAGTATATGCTTCTTACATTTTAAAAAAATAAAGATTACATTTAAAAAATCAACTCAATTAATTAATTTTTTTTTTTTTTAAAAAAAAAAAATTTCTTTAGGCTTCATTTAGTTTGTGGAATGTCTAGTCCATTAGAAAATAAATAACTATTACTAGGAATAGAAGAGTGTTGAATATAATAACTAGATTGGTAACAACACACATGAAAAAATTGAAATCGAATCAAAATTACGAAAAACCCCATATTATTTTTCTTTTCAAACTCATACTAAAATATATATATATATATATATATATATATATGAAATAACACCACTCATTGGGGTGGTTGGCCACCTACAGAAGTGGCTGGGGGTGGCTGCGGCCACCCCAATAAAGACCACCCCCAACGACGCACGAGGTAGCCAAGTTAATCCTGTAAATGAAATTAGTAGTTTAATAAGAATAAATTATTTCCAATAATAGCGAATTACCAAACAAATGATTTTTTTTTTTTTTTGTTTTTTGGTATTTATGAAGGAGTTGAACAAAACTCTTGTTCGAAACAAAGAAATAGTAATAATTAAGATTAGTTCATTTCAAGTGTGTATTTTACAAACCAAAAAAGGCTGTAAAGAGCTAGCTAGATCCCTATGGACTAAAATTGTATTAGAATAAAATCGAGTCAAATATTAAATGTTGACATTTCATTTATTTTATTTTATTTCGAACACGAGCTCAACCGATCTTATTACCGTGCCTTATTGTCAGCTCATTTATTCTTGTTGGGTTTGGTCTAAGTAGGCTACCAATGGAGCAACCATCACATAAACACACACAATCGTCTACCAATAAGAAAAGCCCACCACTTTATGTGGACCTTTAAATCTTAATTATTAATTTTAAATTAAATAGTTGAGAATTTGTTCTATTAATACTACTTCTTAAAATACATAAAATACAATATAGATAATAAGTTGATAAAAAATAGTAGACACAAATTTCCTTTAAACTGGTTCAGAAGAAATTTCATTCGATCTACTCTAAATAAGAAATAAGTGTCATTCTAACATCTTTTGATTTCTAAAAGATTAATGTTTGAGTTCCTAAATTAGTGAAATGATAATAAATTACTGTTAAAATATTTATAAAAAAAAAACATGTGAAATATGACACTCGGCACTTATTAGATTATATTTGTGTCAAAAATAATAATGCCAAAGTGGTAAACTCTAAAGAATTCAGATAAAGTTTTTTTCTCTAAACTGAGTTGGAAGAATTTTCTTCCATCAGTCTATAAAAGTGACATTGAACATGTGAGATGCATATGTTTTTTTTTAATAGCAGAGACAAAGTTGAAATAAATTTTATTAAAAACTCATGTGCATCGCACATATTATTAAAAAAAATGACACGTGTCACTTTTATAGACTAAGTTGAAAAAAATTCCTCCGATCCAGTTTGAAGGAAAACTTTGTCAAAAGAATTCTATGCGATAAAATATAATAAATTAACAACATTTTTATTATTTAAATAATTAATTTTTTTAAACTCTAAATAATTAATAACAAAATTAACCAAAATGTGAAGAAATCCATTAATTAGTGGCGATGGAAACTATGCTCTCTTCTGTGTCTCTCAAATCGTAGTGCGTGTGAAATAAATCGCCGAACAGTTGGCGAACAACGTAAACCAGTCTGACAAAAACACACACGAAGCCTTTTGTTTCTCCTTCCTCAGTTTCTCCGCCCATTCTCTTTCTCTCTCTATTCTCTAAATTTTCTCTTATAAATTTGCACCCTTTTGCTATCTCTCTGCATTGCAGCTTCTCTGTCTCTCTGTGTCGTCGATTTTTTATCTTGTGGGGGGAGATCAAATGGCCACCGTGCTTCATGGAGTGGGAGCTGCCACGGCTCTATCGGCTTCCAAGTCCATTGACTCCCGGAAATTTCAGCTCCCATCTCGCAGATCGCTCTCAGGTTTGGGTTCAATTCATTGTCTTTGTTGGGTTGCTCGCTAAAATTTTAGCAGAGAGAAAAGAAAGGAATACAAATTCGTTCTTGGGTTTTGTTTTTCTTTCATGTTTGGTTTGGTTTGGATTTGATTGGTAGCTCACCTCATGGTCTTGTTATTGTAAATTGATGATACTAAACGTTGGTATTCTTCGACATTTGCTGCTGTTGATGATACATACTCCTTTGTTTTGATTTGGGATTTTTTTTTTATTTGATTTAGAGAGGAAGGGAAGCTTTTTGGTTGTGAGATCTGATGGAAGAATGGTCCAGGGTTCGAGAGCCCTCAGGGCTGAGAAGTTGATTACTAATGCAGTTGCAGTTAAACCATCTATTCCCCTCCCTCTCTCTCTCTCTCTCTCTCTCTCTCTCTCTCTCTCTCTCTTTTACTGTTATTGTTATTTGCTTTGAATTGTATGTGAATTTGTTTATTGTGGGCATTGGATTTTGATTCTGGACGTGGCTTTTTGTAGACGAAGGCCGATACTTCTGCAGCTTCAACAGCCTCGAAACCTGGGTATGCTTCTCTTCTGTGATCAATGTGGAGTGCTTAATTGTTCTATTTCATTTCCTACACACTCTTTGAAGATAAATGCAACCATAATTTACAGAGGCAACAGAATAGGGATTGTATTGATAGCTGATTTAATTTGCTTAAACACTCTGAAGATAAATGCAAACATAAAAAGGCTTATTTGAGACAGTTGTTCTTCTTAATTACTGCTGTAGCTTCGCTCATGATTGCTACTTTTTGGTTTCTAATATGTAATAAGTTTTGAGTAATTAAATGGGGAAGGTGGATTGGATGGATACCTTTATCATACTAAGGAAACTATTATTTTATAGCTTAATAACCGCTTTTGATAAAATTAGATGGCTGCCTCTTTCATTGATTTAAGTCCTTTATTTATTCTTCACTGTGTTATGGTCTCTTTAACACTCCTCCCTCCACTGTTGGTTGACTCTTGTATTACATTAATTTCTTTTGTTTGTGAAGGAATTCTATTTTAGTTATGGAAACTACCTGAACACGCTGGCCGGCCAGTGAAAGGCTTTCTCTGGTCAGTCAATATATACGGAGTGAATCAGTTGATGCTTTCATCTTTTGTGATTCTTAATGGTCACTAGTATGAAGCCACAAGACTAAGATGGTCGTAGAAGTTCAGAAATTTGGATTTAAATCGATCCTTTACTTTGTCTATAATGGTTTTCAAATTCTTCAATCTGAAAATGTCACTTGCTTTTCGTGAAACCAAAGTAATATCTGCATATGACAAATGATTGTTTTCTCCAATTCGGATGAGAATATGTTTTTACCAGTTTAAATACATGCTCTGCTGTCTCAATGTTGAGGATTTTTGGTTCAAACCCTGTCCCGTTGTGGTTCTTCATAGACACCAAGTACTTGATAATGAAGTGCAAGTCGGTCTCAGTATGTCAAATTTGTTGTCTCACTATTGAAATAACAATAAAAGTTAGATAATGGCAAGAGTCTGCAAGGTTTGGTACCATGTCAACATTGGGAATGTTGAATGGACTGAAAAGTTGGAGTCAAAAGCCCGATATGGCTGGTATGTCCAGAGCAGTCCTAAACAGTGCCAGAGGGATACGTCAAGATATGGGTTTGAATCTAGCTCAGTCCATTCTCATTGATAAAAAGTTATGACATGCCAATGTACAGATTACTCTTAAGATCTACTGTGTATGAGAGAAGGAGGGGCTCTTGATGCATCTTGCACCAGATGAATAGTTGAAAAAGATGCTGTGGGTTTGATTTTTGGAGATTAATTGAGAAAAGATTGTAAGGACAAACATTTTCTTTTTTTATTACACCTCTTCAATGCGGTAAAACTTGCTAGCCATTTTTTCTCCTAGCCTCTTTGAAATATGAAAGATGATTGTTACGGTTTTCATCTGAATGCCAAACCTTGTGTTGAGGGGTTTCTTTAACTTTTTCTAAAACTATAATCTAATGCATCATGGTGCTTAAGCTGGGACTTCAATATTTTATTAAGGTGTCTCAATTAGATGTAGTGGTGAAGTTATTCATATAATTTATTTTTTAATTGTAAGGTATGACTGGTACCCTAGAGGACTCAAAATTTGACCAGTATTAGATTCATATCAAGGGGCTCCAAAAAAAAAAACAAAAAAAAATTAATATCCTATATGGTTCAATAGAAATATGGCTCCCTTTAAATGTATCTATGCTTATAGAAAATCACAAATGCCTTAACAAACTGTCTGTCAGAACTAACTCAGATGCGTTGTTAAATCATGTTTTTCGTATATTTATTTTTTGGGAAAACTTCATTAAGGACCCCCAAACTTTCACCCATTTTGAAATACCTCCCCTGAACTTCAAAATCTCTCAATTTAGTCTCCTGAACCTTTAATTGCTCTCAATTTGGACCATTCTGTTAATTTTAGCCGTTAAAAATTCAAAAAAAGACCAAAATATCCCTGATTTTTATTTTTTTTAAAATAAAAAATGTTTTAGAAGTTGTAATTTTATACAAAAGTCAGGGATATAAACGTCATGTGATGTTTAAAATCTGACGGAGGGATCCAAATTGAAACCAATTGAAAGTTCAGGGGACTAAATTGAGAGATTTTGAAGTTCAGGGAGGGTATTTCAAAACGGGTGAAAGTTTGGGGGTTCTTAGTGAAGTTTCCCCTTATTTTTTTGAATTGTAAGATATATTTATATGTTAGATGTATCCAAATTACATGATGAAACAACTTTTAAGAAAAAGATTACCTTTTCCCCCGAATGCACATTCTTGCTCAGTATGCCTCAATTGAATTGTTGGACTATCTTTTTCTCTGTTAGTTTCTGAAGGATGTTGATTTTCTAGCTGTTATGAGGATGGTTGTTATCCGGCCGGCGGCATTTTCCTTTATTTTTTTCTCAAACCATGTAGATTACAGATATGGCACACTCATTCTGTAAGCAATTGCATCTTCATTCTTGCCATTTTCATTCTTTCCTGTTCTTTTGACTGTTCCTTTTCTAGTGTCAGGATTAACATATGCTTGCATGTATGTTACCAACGACGACTCATATTTTTTGATTTTTAGTGGATGTGGCATTCACGGTTTTTGCTTTGTAGAATTTGTAAATTGTTGATTGTTATATTGATTAACAAACAAAAGTTTTAACGCAAAAATATCAATCTACTTGATAATTTTGAATTCCAAAAAAAGAAAAGAAAATTTCAACCATACCTAAATGTTATGGGATTGGGCACGCATTTAAAAGGCACGTGATTCTTCAAATGAAGCATAATGTGGTATTAAATATTATATACCATTATTTTAAATTTCATGCAGCATGTTCTTATTATATCTGTTTGTCCTTCTCTTTAGAATACAGAACATGGATGGTTCTTAACATCAGACTCTGGTTTTACTATTGATTCTTTTTTGTTTTTGTTTTTGTTTTGTTTTTTGGATAAGTATTACTATTGATTCTTTGAATCCTTAATGCATTCCTTCTACAGACTCTTTTCATAGTTATCATCGTATCTTCAAAGTTTTGATTTGAAAAATGTCTCTTATGTGCATGCCATGTCTCTGCTGTTATTTATCTTCTGAGATTCACGAGTGAGTAGTAGCTAAAATGATTTCTATTTTCCCATACTTGCCAAATGGAACTGCATGAATAGCATCAAGACAATATTGCCTTATGTATTTGCATTCTTGTTCTTAGTATTATGGTTTATTAGTTCAGGGTATTAACCACTTAGTGTTCTTCCTCAGGCATGAGCTTTTACTCTTTGAAGCCCTAAGAGAAGGCTTGGAAGAAGAAATGGACAGGGATCCCCATGTGTGTGTAATGGGTGAAGATGTGGGTCATTATGGAGGTTCATACAAGGTGACCAGAGGCCTGGCTGATAAGTATGGGGATCTCAGGGTTCTTGACACTCCTATTGCTGAGAACTCCTTTACAGGTATGGGTATTGGAGCTGCCATGACTGGTCTGAGGCCAATTGTTGAGGGTATGAATATGGGATTTCTCCTTCTAGCTTTTAACCAGATCTCCAACAATTGTGGTATGCTCCACTACACATCTGGTGGCCAGTTTAAAATCCCAATTGTTATTCGTGGACCTGGAGGAGTTGGTCGGCAACTTGGGGCTGAGCATTCCCAACGTCTCGAGTCGTATTTTCAATCAATTCCTGGAATCCAAATGGTGGCATGCTCGACCCCATATAATGCGAAGGGCTTAATGAAAGCTGCAATCCGAAGTGAGAACCCAGTGATACTTTTTGAGCATGTCTTGCTTTACAACCTCAAGGAGAGAATTCCGGATGAAGAATATATATGTTCTCTTGAAGAAGCTGAGATGGTTAGGCCCGGGGAGCATGTCACTATTTTAACCTATTCCCGGATGAGGTATCATGTTATGCAGGCAGCTAAAACTTTGGTGAACAAGGGTTATGATCCTGAAGTGATTGATATCAGGTCACTGAAACCTTTTGATCTTTACACGATTGGGAATTCAGTGAAAAAGACGCATCGTGTGCTGATCGTCGAGGAGTGCATGCGGACGGGTGGAATTGGTGCCAGCTTGACTGCCGCTATTAATGAGAATTTCCATGATTATTTGGACGCCCCCGTTATATGTTTGTCTTCGCAGGATGTGCCAACCCCATATGCTGGGACATTGGAAGAATGGACCGTGGTTCAGCCTGCCCAGATTGTAACAGCAGTTGAGAAGCTCTGCCAGTAATTACTCCATCAGTTCTTGAGAACTTTCGTTTTCCATCCTCAGCAAGCAATCTTCTTTGCAGCTTTGTCTTAGAAATTGTGAGTTAATTTTAGATTTTGTTGGCATTTTTGGTTTTTTGAAACGTGCAAACTATTCATTAGGGTGTTTTCTTTGTTCTTGGTTTGTCATGCTAGATCTTCATCATGAACTAGTACAGGTAGACTGGTGGAATCATTGTTAGATCAAGATACACTCATGTTATAAATGGTCTAATTTATTCCATTGAATGTGCAATGTCAGAGATATTATTAGCTATTTATAAATTTCTTGATGTTAGCATTGAAGTGAATAAAATTGAAGGGAAAGACAGAAGAAATGAGATGACTCTTGCTAGAGAGATAAATCTTGCCATTGCATGAACTACTCTTGTAATTGGATTGCTCACTGCTTTCGAATGGTTTCAATTTCACAACCTTAGAGGTCGAATCCAAAAAAGAAGACGGTAGATTGAGGAGGATAAATGCAGTTTCCCCAGAGATACACTGTCGTATTGTCTTTGTAATGAATCCGACTTGACCATTTATATACTTAAAAAAAAGACCATGACCATTTATATGATTTTTTTGTCCTGTCAAGCCTCTCCTTGGTGAAATTGTGGTTTGTTCTATTCTTAAACCAAGTGAAGTTCGAGCCTTTGAAGGCCAAGTTACTATGAGCATTCTTAGCAGACTCCCTATAAGTAGTTCATTTTCTTAAATTTAAAAAAAATTTCAAAAGAGTCACAAAAAACCACCCAGTAGATTTTCTATATTTTTCCTAATCCCTAGCGTTCCCAAGGGATTATTATAATCCTAAAAAAACTCTCCTCTCATGGATCTCTATGCATGCAATCCCTTCTTCTCCTTCTTGATTCTTCTTCTTTGTTCAAGCACACGAGCACTACTATTTCATGAGCCAGAAGTTCATGGATGAGCAACAGAAGTCAGCGACGAGTACTCAGGCAGCGGCCACAGACTCGTGCTCGTTCATGTCGAGTTCAGTTGCCAACTAGAGGATCTCTAGTCATGGAGGTCTTTCTTTGGGTTGATGGTTGATGGTTGATCTCCTTAGGATGATGGCTTTCGATTAGAATCATAATATGGGTTTCTTTAATTTTTGAAGGGAAATTTTGGTTATCATGGTGATTTGGTTTGCCTAGGGTATTGTGTCAATAAAATGTTAAGCTTCCTTTGATTTACTGGATTTCGTTGCTTAAGATTGTGAAAGTGGTCTGCACAGGGTTTTTTGCACATTAAATTAATGTTTTAGAAGAAAAAAAAAAGAAAAATTGACGCGAAATTTGTTTTATTTTGTTGATGAATTGGAGAGAGAGAGAGAGAGAGAGAGAAGAAGAGTTTCTAGAAGAAAAAAAAAATAGTAATAATTTTAATGATATAGAGAAATGTTAAAGAAATCTATTATGGGATGTATTTGAGCCGGAAAATGCTAGATGCTCTCCTAGTGTTCTCCTAATCTTAGGCGGATATTATTTTCTAAAAAAACAGAAAAGAAACTTCCCTTATTTTTCTCGCTTTGTTTTTAAAAAATAATAATATTCACTTAGGACGAGAAGAATACTAGAAGAACATCAGGAGAGTACCTAACATTTTCTGTGTTCTCCTAGCCTTAGAAGATCACATATTTATTAAAAGATCAACTTTGTGATTATTAAAGGAATTAGAACATTAAAGATGGCAAGATTAGGGTAGAATCTTCACCATTAATATTTGCACAAAAAATCTCTAGTAATTTTTTTCACTTGTGAAATTTTGGTCATGCAACTTGTGTGAATATTTTTCCTCTCACTAAAAGAAAATCCTGCTAGAAGATCCTACATTTATTAAAAGATCAACTTTGTGATTATTAAGGAATTAGAACATCGACAAAATGCTAGAATTTCTTCACAATCAATTGTATATATGTTTATAAATTAGCAATGTACCCCAACAAAGTATAAAAAATTCGTAATGTAGCCACTCTGTTAGTTATTTCTGTCAATTTGGCCTTCAATTTTTTAAAAAATTGGCAATGTATCTAAATCTCTTTTAAGAGAGATATTGGTATAGCTATACACATATTTAATGGTGGATATCTTTTAGTGCAAATTATGCAAGAGATTTTATTCATTAATAATCTCATTCAAGAAATAGTTGACTGCATTGCCCTTCAAAGTTGTTTATAAAAACCTACTTCCTACTTGTAGTTTCATCACAATTTTTCGCACATACAACCATGGCCACTGCTCGCTTAGCTCTTTTCTATATTGCTCTGGTCACTCTCTTAGCACTTCATTAATGTAAGAATCTCTAAGAATTTCTTTTGGATTCGTCTTAGGCTTTGTTTGGTTTGCAGAATAAATCATTAGAATGGACTAGCTAATCTTAGGTATAGCTATTCTTTTGTTTAGTAACACACTATTCCTGGAAATAGTTTATTCCCATGTTACTACTAATCCCATAGGGCCATACATACAGGATTAGCTAAGCCACTAAAAAATGAGTAGCTTAGCTAATCCTTAAAGAATGAAATACATTTTTTAAAAATACCCATATATATATATATATATATATATATATATATATATATATAAAAATAAAAAATATGAAAAATAAAGTGGGTGGCTTGACCACTCATTGTGGTGGTCGGCCACCCACAAAAGAGGTTAGGGGGTTGGTCGCACCACCCCCAGACGCCTCGGGGGATCACTCCCGAGGCGTTTGCCTGCACCACCCCCATCGCATTTTGGGGTGGCTACAGCCACCTCGCGGGTTAGCGGGGGTGGCCACCCCTGGCCACATTTGTGGCCAATCACCCCAGCCACTCATTTTATTTCAGGTTTCTTTTTTTAATGAGTTCGAAAAAAAAAAAAAAAAAAAAAAAAAAAAAAAAAGGGTTTTTTTTCATAATTTTGATTCAATTTCAATTTTTGCAATTGTATTATTACCAAACTAAGGAATATGAATAGTTTTTATATTTTACACTCTTCTATTCCTAGTAGTAGTTATTCATTTTCCAATGGACTAGACATTCCGCGAACCAAACGATGCCTAATTAAAGGGTTAAATTCATCAATTCCTATAGTTTAAACTCTTCCGGTAAATAATGATTTAATATATTATTAGAGCCAAAGTTCTTGAGAAGTCTCCACGTATCGGCCACGCCCGCGTGTCCAAATCTCTCACATGCTATACGTACATGCGCGCATCAAATTCTTGAATTACCTAATCCGATAACCAGCCCAAATGGGCCTAGTTCTTCGGCCCAAGTTGGCCCAATATATTGGTTCAAGTGCCTCTATCTTTTGGCCCAAGTCAGCCCATTGCCAGCCTTTCCAGCAAATGTGAGAACAGACAATTCCAGTTTCTGTTCAAAACATGCATAAACCTGTCTGGTGCTCGTTGACTGCTGCAAGCTAGATCACAGGATCATCAAGGATTATTTTTTATTTTTTAACTAAGTGCATGAACATTAGCATAAATTAATATGGTTGCTTATATATATATATATATAGCAAGAATTCTTTTCCTCCCTCCCTGGCATGATATGATTCGTCTGTTTTAGTCCAAATGTGTATTCAAATTTACCCATGTGGAAGACAATTGGAGAATCAAATTGGACTTGCTAAAAAGGTGCTTTCCAATGTATGATTTCTTTTGTCTCCCAGTTTTTGTTGATTTCCAATCCAGATTGCAGAAAAAAATGGTTAATTTCTTTACCTTTCTCTTTTCTTTTTTTCTTTTTAAATTTCTATCATTATCCTTTGCTAACCATGTCGTGTCTGTTGATTGTCTTCATCTTTTTCTAGCCACATAAAATTATATATATATATATATATATATCACTTTTCTTCTTTCTTTTTTTTCTTTTTTTTTTTTTTTTTTTTTTTTTTTGTGGTTGGGGGTTAAGGAAATAATTAATATCTTGTGCAGCAGCTACTGTTTTAATATCTTGTTAACACTTTATTGAGTGGGCCTTCAAAGTCAATTCTGCTCCTCCATAAAATCTCCTGTTTGGATTAATCAAAATTATAAATTAAAATAGACGATTTTTTTCTTCTGAAGATATTCCAAAACAGGAGCATTTTTGTTTCATTAGCTCAACAGGAACAACATATAATTGAAGCTTAGCTTTAACTTTAATTTTCTTACCCTGCTACCTTCATGGAGTAACTAAGATAATTTTTTCGTTAAGAGAAACTTCACTTACATCTTCTCTCTAAGTATAAATGGTGTTATAATTATAACTTCGAAGTTTAATGGTATGCAATGTCCGTCCTTAATTTTTTTTTCACCTATTTTTTGTTAAATTGTCCAAAATGCCAAAAGTGAAGATAAACATGGCCACCCAAGCCATGGGTTACTAGGATTATCATTTTTTTTATTATTATTTAATTTTTTTTTTTTTTTTTTGAAAAAAAAAAAGAGTAAACATTGACATTTTTTTTTTTTTTATCAAGCCAAGGTATCTTGGTTTCACCTATAGGCCAGGCAATACTCTGGCTCCACCCCACTTAATTTGCATGTCGGCTGCGAACCAAGCGTAGAGGACTAGTCAGGATTCACTAAACTAATCCCTAACCAAATAATCCGTACCACGATATTACGTATGATTGCAAATTAAACCTCTTAGACTTCAGGGGTGTAAGTAAATTTTCCTCATTTTCTTACTATCTTCTCTACTTGGACCAGTAGACTATTGAACAGACAATTGGAAAAAAGTTTATTGAAGAAGCATTAATATCTTTGTTGCAGTACTGTGGAGATATTATCACGAAAGAATCTAAGCAAATGCGAAAAAATCTGCTCGATCATGATATCATTTGAGTTTCTGATAAAAACATGCTTAAACATGTCGTGTTGGCATACTCAATGAAATGCATGTGTATGGTTGGTTATACATGCATGAATGTGGACATGCTAGGGCATCTGCAAACACATGATAAATTCTTTAATTGCTCATTGGCTTGTCGATGGAGCAGATCAAAAGGGTTGTGGTCGGAAGAATTGAATGGTGATCAAAATGTAATTTTGTCTCCATCATGTCCAGGATGAGAATCCTAATATCACACATGTATGATTGGTCCCCATGATGCCTTTTTAATGTGCAATCAAATCTATCCATGTGGAACTAACGTGGAATCAAATCAGCATATGCTGAGTTGGCAGGCAGCTGATCTTTGGATATGTTATGTTCTTTTGCCCAACTTTTTGGCATTGGTCAATTTTATATATATATATATATATATATATATATATATATATATATATATTGATTAATTTTTAGGATTTCTTCGATAATATATGACGTGGAATCCAGATTGTAAGATGTCCCACATTGTTAGTTATCATTCTTCATTTGCTGTCCTTTGTCAACTATAACTTTCGGTTAGTGAACACTTTAATTTGTTGGTTGAAAACTTCTACATTCTTCGAGATTCAATAATTATTAAAGTATTAATTAAATAATTAATTAATTTTTTATTACATCTCTAAAATATAAAAATTTGCAATGTTACGCTTTTGTTAGGATTTTCTCTTAAATCCTAACCAAGGTCGGGAAAATTCTCAAAATACCTCTATTATTATTATTTTTTTTAAAAAAAAAAATCATAATAGCATATATATGCTCTACTGCCAAGCTTTGTGGTGGGTTTGCTGTACATGACTCAAGTTATAGTATTTGATTTAATGATTAGGGCATGTTTGGGAGTGTTTAAGGGGCTTAAAAGTTATTTTAACACTCAAAAAATCTGTTTAAAGAAAAAATTACGCGTTTGGTAAAAAAAATTATAAGTACTTTTAATGGTCCAAAAAGCCTAAGGGCCTGTTTGAGATTACATTTGAGGGGTCTAAAAGTGTTTTTAACACTCAAAAAGTCCATTTGAAGAAAAAAAATATTCGTTTAGTAAAAAAATCAAAAGCGCTTTTAAGGGTCCAATAAGCCTAAAAATAGCCAAAAAAAAACACTTTTGACAAAAGCACTTTTTGACTTAAAAGCTATATTTCTCAAACCCAAACACACTCTAAAAATGGCTAAAAAGCATTTGGCAAAAGCTTAAAAATGAAGCTTTTGCCCAAAAACTCTTTTTGACTTAGAAGCTCTATTTTTCAAACGCAATCTCAAACATGCTCTAAATTTACTTATTTTTATCAGCTTAAGCTTTTGGGATGGAGTGTTAGAATATAAATTAAATGATTAAATTCATCTCTTCTTAGTAGCTTAAGTTTTGCAATCTGACATTGCTAATTTTTAAACTTTGAAGGTGTGATTACAAAAACGCTGAAACATCCGGAAGTAAATTAATTTTTTCCAATAATTAAATTAACTCTTTCTTATCGACTTAGAACCTGTTTGAGACTGCGTTTGAGAAATAGAGCTTTTAAGTCAAAAAACACTTTTGGGCAAAAACTTTATTTTTAAGCTTTTGCCAAAAGTGCGTTTTGGCCATTTTTAAGCTTTTTGAACCCTTAAAAGCACTTTTTATTTTTTTACCAATCGAATACTTTTTTCTTCAAACAGACTTTTTAAGTATCAAAAGCACTTTTAGGCCCCTCAAACGCCATCTCAAACATGTCCTTAAACTTTTGGAATAAAGATGATTTAACATAAACTCTTTGTTGAAAATAATAAAATGCAATCTGTACGTGATATTTTCCTCCTCCGGTGGTGGTGGTTGTTGTTCTCAATTATGATCTCAACTCCCCCTTGATTTCTCTCTCCCTTTCTTTATTGTACGTTGTTTTCATCTTTTCCTTTTTCGTCTTTTGTTGTTGTCGTTGTCGTTTGCGTTTTAGTTTTAGTTTTTTTTGGTGGTTTTCTTTTCTTGTATTTTCTCATAAACAAAATTAAAAAAAAAAAAATGTGCGTATGTATGATTATTGAAAAATAATCGTGATGATGGGCCATATCATAATAATTCATTTTTCAGATCTTTTGGGAACTCTTTGTTGAAGTTAAAAAATGTGCATATGTATGATTGAAAAAAGAATAATGCATGATATATATATATATATATATATATATATATATATATATATATAGTAATTGGAATTTGAAACTTTGAATGTTGGGTTGCATGAGGGTTAGGCATTCACCCATAGTGATTGTTGGGTCAAATTTCAGCTTATTTGGGCCCAGTTCTAATTTACCGGCCCATTCCCCATACTCGGTCATTTTTATTGTTTAAAACGAACTCATGTTTGGCAGGGCAGCTTTATTTGGTTGTATTATTGATACTCGGCTATCAAGCTCGGCCAAACCGAGCTTGAGGCAGGTACCGAGTATTACTCTCGGAAATATTAGAATGTCAGAAATAAATATCTTGTTTTAGTATACTGTCAACACGTGGACCCTCGGTAAGTCCACAGTGTTAGATGAACAGGAACAATTCGATGCCTATAAAAGGGGGCTCACCTTTCATTATTTCGGTAACTTCTTTTGACCCTCAAATTTAAATACTTGCTTATCTTTTCCTTGATATATAATCTTCCAGTTCATCTTCCTTTTGAACAACTCGACTAATTTAGACATCGGAGCTTACACCGGCCGGACAACGCCAGTAGCTTTGATCCTTTTTCCTTATCTCATTCTCAGCTCAACGTTCGGTAATCAAATACTGTGCTGACCCCTTTTCTCACGTCATCATTCGGAAAACTGCCTCAACAGTGATCATGCATTGCTTCTTCGGATTCAGCCTAGCAATTAGTGAAAAAGACGTAGATCTACTATACCTTCAAGAAAAGCAACCCAGAAACTCATTCCAATTAACTAGGCACTTTTTTTTGTTACGAGAGTAATGTTATTTAATGGATTTTTTTTTTTTTTTTTGTAAGGAGTAATGTTATTGACGCTAGACAGAATTAAGATTGTTTTGACAGCGTATAATAGCAAAAAAAATTAAGAATTAAAAATTGAAAAGGGAATTCAGAAAGAGAAAAAATAACAAATAAGGAAGAAAAATACCCTAATTGCCCTCACATAAGCAAATATAGAAATAATTCTAAAAGATTTAAAATTTAATTGATAGTTCAAACTGAATTCAAAATTAACAAAGACTAAATGCCTTCATATATATATATATATATATGTTAGGCACCTCCTAATTTAATAAGGAAAAGGAAAACAAATTCTAATTGAAAAATGAAGATATAATCCTAATAGAAAAGGGAAAACATAATCCTTAAAAAGGAAAATTATAACACATGCATAAAAAATTAACAGTTTTGTCATTTTTCTCCAGCATCAGTTATTTAGTAGATTATCTTTTCTTTTTCTTTTTCTTTTATTTTATTTTTGAGATGTTTACACAAGGGGAGGAAAATGAGGGAAACGAATTCGAACTAGTGACCTACGCTTCATGAGGCGTCGTGGTCTCCAACCGACTGATCTACCCCTTAAGGACTATTTAGTAGATTGTTATAGAATTATTGTCATACAATTTATTGATGTGACCGTGAAAATTAGTGTTTGGATAATCACTTGAAAAAAATAAAAATAAAAAAGCTAAGCTTTACTACCACACTAATTCACTTATGTAACAGTTGTAGAACAGTCTACCAAATAGTATTACTCTTCTTTATATGTTGATCGATCGATGACATATATGGTGGTTCAGGCCATAAATGAGAAGATAAACCTATCTATTATCATGAAAGCAACATGATTGATCTTTTAGAGTCATCCAATTCTTATATATTGAGTTTTTGGCAATTTTCATTATTGGATATGGTATGGAATAGACATTGGGGGCGCTGGTGGTCACCATTGAAACTAATTCCTTTGGGCATCAGCATTAAAAATCTGGTGGGATCTCTAGAAAGTTGTCTCTTGTAATTAATATATATGAGAAAGTCTAAACGTGATTTTCATGTCATTCTCTTATCCAACTTTTTAAAAAGTTAATAATTGCATTTGTAGAACCCACATGGAACGATGAAGGATAGAAGAAGGAAAAATATATTTGTGTCTATATTAAAATATTAATTAAATGATTAAATTCATTCATTCGTATTAGCTTAGGCTTTTGGATAAATAGTAATTTAACAATATACAATCTTCTAAACCTTTTTTTTTTTTTGGGCCTTATTTGAGCCTTATTTGTACTGCTTCATGGCTGAGTAGAGACGATGAAGAAAACTGAAGGTAAGAATTAGTATTCATTCAAACATTTCTATTGTTAAGATACTAAATTAAATAATTAAATTCATAGTTTTGGGCACAAGAAATATAAACATTCAATTCAATCTATTATGAAATTTATTAACACGAATTAGACATGAAAAATAATTTAAATTTGAGTTCTTTAGAGCATTTTCAGCAATGGTTTTCATTTTAACTACTCAAAATGTTAGTTTTTTCATTTTAGCTATTAGTTTTTCACTATACACTTCAACAGATCGAACATCTATTTTAACTATCTACTCTAATTAAATATTATTTTTCAGTATTATTTTTTATTATTTCACTGTCTTCCCCATAAAAAGAGAAAGAGAGAGAATGATGTAGACCGGGAAGCTAAGGATTCCATAATGAAGAGCGATGATTCGCACATAACAAGTCATACTAAAATGGTCATATCTAGAGGTTCAGACCTCGAATTGGAGCACACTTGGTAGCATTGGAAAGCTAATTCAAATATCTAAAAAGTCATGTTTCACGAGGTTCAACTGATTTCAATGTTTACTAGGTCAAAACTAGCCATAAATAGAAGACTAGAAAGCTAGGCAGAATGATTCGTGTGCAATCTCGTTCGGACAAGATTGCAGTTGGGGAGCAACCAGAGAGGCTCGTCCGCAACCTCATCCGAACGAGATTGCAGTTGAGAGATCACTAGGAGTCACAGAGAGGTTTGTCCACAACCCCTTCCGGACAAGATTGCAGAAGCGTCGCATAATTTTGCTGCTTCTGACTTTATTTCATATTATTATTAGATTTAGGGTTTGGAGGCTTATATATACATGTTTTATCGACCCTAAAACTTAGATTTGGTTTATATATGAATTTTGTTCAATAAAAAGTCTCAAAGTTGAGTTTCTTCATAGTTTTCCTTCAAACCCTAGATAAACTTTAGTATTTTGAGAAGAATTCTTAGATCTTTGATAGACTCAAAATCTAAAATTATCTATTCGTTCTTTTCTTCCTGCTATTCGCTGCATCCCACTAAATCAGGCTGCATCAGAGAATGAGAGAAAAAAGATTAAAAAAAATAGAAACAAAAAGAAAATATAATAAAATATTACTTACAAGTTGTTATAGTAAACTTTCAAATATGAAGGTTTACTGTAGTAATTGTTGGAAAAGTTATATTTTACAAGGACTGTTGGAGCAAGAAAATAAGGCATAATAGCTAAATTTAACTAAAAAACTAATTTAGTGCTACTGCTAGGAGATGCTCTAAGAAGTTAGTGTTTGAGTTTGAAACTTTTTTAATAAATAATGTAAAGTAAATGTGGTTGCTTTGTTGTTTGGTTGCCTAGAAAACTTAGGAAAATAAACTAAAAATTAAAATCTTACAGCAAGTTTCCAATGATTTTCAACATAAAACAGGAAAACAAAAAAAAAACAAATGTCTCCTAATTAATGCTCAAGATTTAAAACTTCCAACATTAGAACTCTTTCTTGTTCTATAGAATAACAAAACAACTCTATAATTAAGGTTGAATATTATCACAAATTTAGTTGAGGTTCCAATTAATTAATTAATTAATATTTTTGTCCCCTTTTAACTGAGTAGGCAGTGTTTGGATAAGGATGGTTGTGGCCTTGTAATTGTGTTGTTTGGTCCCCCCTCGATATGTGTGGCCTTACGCTCTAAGCCTTCAAAAGTTTAATTTGCAACATAGCAGTCCACCTGAGCACGTGTATTCTGGTCTTTTTTCAGAAAATATATAGCTGATGATGATGATATTATTGTTCCCTGGCCTGCTAGAAAAGAGAATATAATATAATTAATAATAAATAAACAAATAATTAAATAAAATAAAAAGAATGAAAAAGATGACGATCGACGACGGCCGGTGAGTATTTTTGCTTGGCCCCCATCATTGCTCCAAGGGGCAAATCAAAATTCATTGACATTAATGTCTGCAGCAGAAGTCTCTGGATTTTCTTGGTCCCCGCCATAGCTCCAAGGGGCAAAAGCACGTTCATATTTTCTCTTCTGGATTTGCTTGCAGCCAGTAATCAAGTTACTAGGAGTTCTATGAACTTTTTGCCTTTTTTTATTTATTTATTTTTTTTCTATTATATTCTTCCTAATCCATGCAGCATGCATGCCCCCACAGGATACATGCAGAATTTCGAAAATGGTGCATGCAAATCACTGCTGCTAGCCGTTTGTTATTTTCCTGCTGATTACTGCTGGGCTTATCGAGATGAAAGGTGGTGGCATAAGCACCACTAACATATATATAAAAGTATATGCTGATCATGTAATTAGTAAAAAAAAAAAAAAAATACTTGTTAAAATTGTGATATCACTCTAAAATGATTAGTCAATCAAGTTTTATTTTAAGCTTCCTAGAATTGCTCACAGTCTCACTACATTGCCACTAAAAGTGCTATTGTCAACGCTAAAGGTCCAACACTAATGATCATTTTATATAGAGTACTCCATCATCTTTTCAATATAAAATTGGAGTGTTAGTTTAGAAGTATTGACAAACAAACATGATACCAAAATAAGTTTAAGTTTGGCTCTTGGAATATTAGATTTCCTCAAATGTACGGTAAGCTATAGCTAGCTCATAAAAATATATAACATAATGTTGGATCGGGTATTTGACCGTCTCAATTGAAAATCAATTAGCTAGTGTCGAGTGAGAAAAGTCAAAGCATTTTATAGCATTTTAAATCGTATCCCGCAAGACATGTTCTAAGAGTCGTTTAGATGAGTAGACCTATAGTTTTAAATATTTATCATTTTTATTTAATGCGGAAGGAAGTGCAACTTCAACCATTCACCATACTGCATTCCATATATATATATATATATATATATATATATATATATATATATATATATATATATATTTTCTATTCTATTATTTTGTATCAAAATTTTCACTCAAATCAGCACTGTCATATTATTGTTAAGAATACAGACAAAATTATATTTTCATGATGACACATAATGATGCATGTACATGTGTCTGTTACTAGTTACTACATAAGAAAATAAACTAATTAAGAATATATATATATATATATATATATATATATATATATATATATAATTGCCATCAAAAGCCCCTTAGAAAATTACCGATATATATAAACATTCATTTCTCTTAATTAAAATTTAAAACATATTGAAAATGATAAATTTAAATCACCCTATTAATTTTGATGCCTTAATAAACTACAAGACTAAAGGCAAAAATCAAACATCAGTGATCAAATTAAACCCACAATTTTGGACAGTAATATTGCGTAAATGATGATAAAATTAACCATCCATGCATGATGCATGCAAGATGCTGATGATCGTATATATGTCATGTCTGGCCTACAAAATTTTCAAAGCAAAAGACTTATAGGATACGATATAGATGGAACCATTAAAGGAGAATCCTCTCCTCTCTACACATGGCAATTATATAGCTCATCATGCATGCCCATCCGAGCAGGGTTTTGAAACATGGATTCTATGTTATTAAGGATATATATCCACGTAAACGTGATCTGTTCATTTATTGCCAACAACATTATTGGTACATTTTCCAACCAGGAAAAAGGGATTAAAAACAATAAAAATACGCCCAAAAGTGCAAACACAACATTTATATGTGGCTGAAAATTGTCAAGCCAGAAGCACATTTAACGTTTGTATTTGCATGCAGCAGTCATGTGCCCTAGCCTCCAAGCTAGGTCATTGGATTGCAACGTAGCAGCTCAAACAGCTGCCACTTAACCATAGCTATAAATTGCTAGAAGCATTGCACTTAGACCACGGTTCATATATTCCCTGCCGCAACTGGAATCCCTTACAATATTGCTTGATCTCTGCAAAGTTTATCTCTTCAAGCAAGTGTTCAGATTGTTTAAATACTTATTCGGGTAATTGGGTCTCGTTGAACGCCTTTCAAAACTTCAAAAAATTTCTTGTGAGAGATTGTAAGGAATCCCGGCCCTTAATTAAAGGATTAGTATTGGTGATCATGATAACGATGTTTTAAAAAAAATGCTAAAGGCACAATTTTGACCCAACTTTTTTCTTATATGGTCATTTAAAAAAAGAAAAAAAAAAATCTTAAGCAATAACATCTTATGTGGTCCTTTTTTTCTTCATAATAATGACAATTTTTTTTTTTTTTAAAAAAGACTATTGTTATGAAGAAAAATAATGCCAAATAAAAAAAGGACCACATAAGAAGTTATTGATTCAAAAAAAAAAAAAATTATTTTGTTTTTTAAAAAAGTAAATAAAAAAAAAAAAAGGCTAAATTCCATTTAACCCCCTCAAACTATCACCCCAATAACAATCTACCCCCCAAACTATCAATTGCGACAAATTAACCCCAAACTACCAAAACAATGACAATGTACCCTAAATTTTAAAAAATGACAAAATTACCCTTACTAAAATAAAAATAAAAATAAAAATACGAAATTTTAATTTTAATTTTTTTTTTCAAATTTTTAAGGGTATTTTTATCTTATTGAAAATTTTATAGGGGTAATTTCGTCATTTTGCTAGCATTGGGGGGAGGTACATTGTCATTGTTTTGGTAGTTTAGGTGGTAAATTATCGTAATTGATAACTTAGGGATAGATTGTCATTGAATTGATAGTTTGAGGAGATTAAATAGACTTTACCCTAAAAAAAATTTAGATCAAAGTTGTACCAAAAAGTTATGCATTCATCATGCCTCATATTTTTATGTCACCGGGGAAGGAGAGGTATCATCTAAGGAGGTTGTGAAAGATATGAGTAATGAGACCTTTGAGAAGGAACCAAAATTTTACAACTTTTTAGAATTGCGGCAGGCAAATTCGAGGAGGAACGGATTTGGCGGGACAATGTCACATAACTCCAATGATTGTCGGGAGAAAGAAAGACGAGACATGCAACTATATATATATATATATATATATATATGATAAAGTCTAATATCACGTTAATTAATTTATTACTTATTTTAAAAATTTTAAACTAATAAAAAATAAGAAATTTAATCATTAAAATTAATATTTTAAAATAGAGGAGCAGAGACGGATCTATGGGGGGATTGGAAGTGGCCTTGGTCCCCCCACCCCACCCCCCCCCAAAATTACAAGAAAAAAAAAATTAAGGCAAAAAAAAAAAGTATTTTTTGCCAATTGGTCCCTCCCTAAAAAAAATTTTGATCCTTGGTCTCTCCTCAAATTGAAAACTGGATCCGTCCCAAGAGGAGCAAAAGGTGGAGCAAGATAGATCAGGAGGAACATTTTCCCTTGGCTCAAATTGACATTGTTTGCAACTTTGTTCGAACCTGATTGCATTGGAACATTCTATCTCTGTATGGGGATGTAATACATCATTAATTCTCAGTCACTTATATGATTTAGTGATCTTAATTGACTATCTATCTTTAGCATTATTTCCTTTCTTTTGATAAAAAAGAAAAAAAGAAAAAATAATGTACACACAATTTACTTAAGCTCAATCATGCATCCGTTTGCCTCTTGAGAACTCGAGTAGGTTTTTTCACACACACACACACACACAGATATATATATATATATATATATATATATATATATATAAAGCTAACACGATGAATAACAATAAAACAAAAGGAATGATGTATCAATGCAACCTTGGATATGATCAAGTGTTCTCTAAGGGCACCTTCTTTCTATACTTACAATTTTCAATTCCAAAGCAACCAAAAAGAACAATAATCAAAATGTCCATTACTCATGGTAGGGAAAGATGCTAAACTTTGTTGTAGTCTTTTTTCTTTTTTAAGAAAATATATACAAGCCAAAAACAACACATAAAGTGCCTTCAACTTTAAGCTCATCAAGAATGAGTCGATGGGTTTGTTGAAAAGCGAAGGAAATGCACAAAAGATTCTTCCATTTGATCACTCCATTGTAATATTGATCCCAATAATTGCATGATAGTATTGAAAATTTTCAACTAGTGGCTATGCTCCAATAGTGGTGGCTCTATTGGTCTTGTTAGGTTAACTCAAATCTTATCAGAAATAGGAGTTTTGGGGATGTCAAGAATCGAGGGATTGCTCTTGGTCGGTTTTGGATCTTAGAGAGTTTATTCGAAATAAGAGGTGTCTTGGTTGATAAATGCAAAAACAATCCCTAGAGTTAGCCCAAATTACAAATCGCTTATTGTCGTATCAAAGTGAACTCAGAAGTTTTTAAAATACACCAAAAAAAAAAAAAAAAAAACAATATATTCCCTAGAGTCAAATTCCATTAAAATATTTGACGAATTCCATTAGGTGCCACGTCAACGCCAATAAAATGGCGACACATGTCACTCTTTAATAAAATATATATATACTAAAAATATACTTTAAAGAAAAAATAAATAAATAAAAGAAACTGGTGGCTGCCGGTTGGGTAGCCACCTCTTCAGTTGTGTGCTTATATTGATGCTGATTGGGCAAGTGACGTTTTTCATGAATAGACAAAAAAAAATACTGAAATTGAGTGTCATTTTTCAATCATTATCTTCTTTAGAGCTCACTACAACTTTATTCTGTTACATCCCCATGATCAGCTTGCTACCTCTTCATAAAGTCACATCTTCTAGGGCGGTTTGACGAGTCTCTAAACTCAAGTTGGTCTCTCGCACTCCACCTTAAGTTTGAGAAGGCATGGGCTATTAGATTATATGTAGTGCATGTCTCACATTGGTTATATATGTATGTATCTATATTATTGGCTTGTATATATAGGCCCCTTTTGTACAATATTTTAGTGTGATTAAATATACAACCTTTATTAATTATGATCAACATATGCCATGTTCCTCTTTACATACTACTCCTACATTCATTTTGCCAAACCAATGAATAATATTAGTAACTGATCGAATATCGTACAAGACTGCAACAACAAGCTTTGTCCTAAAGTGTGTTTGTGGGTTAATGCCTCTTTTTTCTTTTCTTTTTTGGGATTGTGGGTTATGCTTGTATTGCATTTTCTCACCCTCCCGTTTGTGTAGTTTCTCAGTGCTATATTTGCCTAAAAAAACAAAACTCGTATATCCCATGAACTTAATTAGAAGATGAAGCTGCTTTAACTCATTTTCTTATCTTTAAAGTGATCAATATAGAACATTAAGTTTAACTATATTATCCGTACCCCCATCACATTATTATTCAAAGAAATTGTGATGAATTAATTTTTTAGCACGATAATACAATTAATGGTAGCCAGGGTGATGTTGTAAAATTGGCCTCTAGTAATGTTAGGTGGGTGCATGAGTTTTCAAAATATATTAGTATTTGACCGACCATAGTAAGCAAGGCACAAGTTCAATTGCTCTTCGTGTCGTCAATGTCCACTACTTAATAAGAATATATCCAGATGGTTCTGTGGATTAAGGTTTTATTTTCTAAGGTTTATATTTTTCCTTATCCTTAGAACAAAGTTGCTAATTCCCATCATCCAACTGAGAAGTAAGTGGCCACTCCACACCCCCTCAACCTCCTCTCTCTCAAGCTCCAAAACCAAGTAGCTTGCTAGGGTTGTTAATAAGATTAATTAACAATCAACTTCATTCCACAATGGATTCAAGACCTTCCCATTATTAGGTGTCATATGGAATAGGGTTGGCGTGTCAAATTCGAGTCGTGCATGTGATCAATGTATTGGTATAAGACTTTATAGGGTTAACTCTAACATAATCTAACATATTTAATTAAACGAGTTAGATTCTTTCAACCATAACTCGATAATTTCATGTTAGATTTACGAGTCGTGGAAAAAATTGACAATCTTGAATGTCACGTATCGGGTTCAAGACCATAAGTCGACTAAATTAATTAAACAAATAAAACTCATCATACATATCTGATTAATCTTTGAAAAAATGTCAACGCTCGTATACTTACAAGGAGTGTAAGTACATATAACTTTATCAGATAACATTAGTGTTACTAATTCCAATTCAACAAAACATCATATAAAATGGTGAAGAGATCCGTTGTTCCTTATAATTAATACGTTAACGTTTAGTGCCTTGACTTTTTTCTCTCTTTTTTTTTTAGTTTATTTTTAGGCAAAAAAAAAAAAAAAACAGTTTTTAGAGAAAGTATAATTAAATAGTAGTAAGTATACATCATGCCGTTCGTCATTGTCCATAGATTCGGGACCTGATGATGTCTCTCTCTCTCTCTTATTATATTGAGCCTCCAGAGCAAAAGTAAGGACGTGTAAGCTCCACTTCCTCAAGCTCTCCACATGGGAAGCTGGAACCTGTGCGCCGCCTTCCCATACACAGCACGTATAGAGAGAGAGAGAGAGAGAGAGAGAGACCATTTCCAGAGAATTCGGCTCTTTTTTGTCCTTTTTAATGAAAGACAAATAAAGGTAAGATGAGCAAGCAAGAAAATGGCAGAGCGTTGTCGGAGAGAGACAGGAGCAGTAACTGATGTTGTTGTGATAATTAATGTTAATGTGTATATTTTTGGAATAGAAATACTAGGTAGCCTTTGACTCATTGTCTTCCATATATTTTCATGGCGTTTTGCTTGTGGGGCTCTAATCTAACCATTTTGTCCAAACCACGAGGGTTTCACGTGAACTCCATTATCCATTTGACATTCGCCCCACAGCTTGTCCCTTTTTAATTATGGGGTCGACAAAGACACTACTTTTTTTGGATATATAAAATTCTAATCTTGGTTTGGATTCAGATTTAATTATGATAATTTGTTGTTTAGGTTACTAACAATTCGGATAAAGCTCATATAAGATATTTTTGTTCAAACAGGTGGAGTTGCTAGAAATCTAATTGGACAAGTGGATCTTATGAAAACATTCATATTTACTGTCCGAATTACTAGTAATTCAGTCAGTGAGCTATAATTAACAACCTTACTAGGCCATTAAATACATGTTGCACTTAAGGAGTGGATGTATCACATGTATATAGTATGGTTCTTTGTTACGAGAATGGAGTTTTATGAGAAACAATTATTAATATTATGGTATATTAAAATATATGATACGGTATGATATTTTATTGTGTTTTTTTTTTTTTATTTATTTGATATTGTCTTTATTTTATTCCATATAGGAATTATATTCCAATAAGAGCTGATGACTCAGCCCTAGAAAATATTGTAATATATAGTTTGCCTATTTAAAGGTCATTATGCTATAAATAAAAGTAAGCAGAAAATTATTTCAAACCTTGTGTTTGAAAATAGTTTAGGTTTTCTTGAACGAATTATATGTATGTGAAAGCATTAAAGTAACATTCTTTTACCTACAAAATAATCAAAAATGAAGAAGAAAAAGCAAAAAAGTTAGAGATAAAAGATAAATGAAAACACCATGAAGGATTGGAATGAAAACACCAACAAATTATAGTTGTGACATGTATAGTCACAACTATACATGTCGACCAAGCATAAAAGAAAGTAATAAAAGTCACAACTATACTTAATTAAAAGTCTTTGGGCGGTGGGAGGATGTTTTCAGTTGTATTTGGGAAATCAAAGACAAAAGCTTTTATGTTGGTATTCGTAAATGCTCAGAACCGAAAACTTCTTGAAGCAAAGCCCGATTCTACTCATGAATGTAAGGCTTAAAATTCAGAGATGGCAGAGAAACCAACGATTTGATTTAAATTTAATGGCTTAATTAGAACATCTTGTCGTGTGAATAGAGTAAAAAGTAGCGAAGACTAGAGCTAATCAACAACGTGTGACATGTGTGGGTGGCCCCGGCCCCTTGCAGCATGCTCATATATGTGCATGTGTAAAATGTGTCTCATTTTGGGGTGGTTGGTACTTGGAATTGCTATTAGTATTAGTAAAGATAACACATGGGCTATTTTTAATTGGAATAGAGATAAACGATGGTGATAATATTCAAATTTAAGACCTGTTAATGAAAAAATTATTTAGGAAATTTACTAAGAATACATTAATATACATATTCATACATTATTCCAGTCTAAAAGCTTAAGTTAATGGGCTTAGGCTTGATTCCATTTAGATTAGCTACCCACTTTATTTTTAAAAAAATTTTGAGACATAATACTGACATGTGTACTCACAACAAATTTATCTCTTATATATGAGTTTCTTTCACATTGACCCAATTACGACTCTCTCTCGCGTGTGAGCTATTTTACAAAATCAAGAATTGCACCAATTGCAGGCCATGAAATACAATTTTGATCAAAGAGTTATCTACACTGTTTACCGGAGCTAAACCGAACTCGTCAAAGACAAATACACTCGATTATTAAGTGGAAGACTTGGGTTACCACTTGTTAATGAGAGAATCACCTGGCTAGGGAGTCCTAGGAGTATATATATATATATATATATATATATATATATATATAGAGAGAGAGAGAGAGAGAGAGAGAGAGAGAGGGGTTTAAAAATTAGGCTTGACCCCTATCAAAATAAGGTTTGACCCTCGATCATACTTGAGCCCTCTAGTTGAGAAATCTTAATTTCACATTCATCGCAAAATTAATAGGCTATGGTTAAATAATCTCACTCATTTAATTAAATAGATCGAATTAAAAATATAATTTGGTTTTTTTTTTTTTTTTCTTGAGGAAATTAAAAATAGAATTTGATTGCTGCTCAATGGTTTTAAAACTAGAATTAAATGTGTTTAATTAATATATTACCTTAAAAGCTGCATGTGTTTATAGGCCATATATAGGCAAGGTAAAAGAAAGAACAAAACGACATTATGATGGCAGAGCCCCACATCCAACACAAAGCAAAACATTATAAACTGTTTATCATCCTGCAATTCTCTCTTTTATGAGAAAGAGAAAGATCAGGGTAGATTGAAAAGAATGGTTCATGTACATTTTCTATATATGTGACTACTCCTGGTCGGTGGAGGTTTTCTGCATATATACTTTTGAATTCACGTGGAAGGTAAAAGTAATCTTACAAGTTTCTCCACATACTTTCCACTGAAGATATGATCCATCACAATCAATTGAAAAGTGAAAAACGTTAATAAGAGTTGATAGAGATGGGCATGCAATGGCGCACACCATGTGAAAGAACAAATTCATGGACCATATGATCATATGAACAAATACATGTATACATATTAAATATATTTTTGTCCTATTTTTAATTATCTCTATCTATAATAATTGGCATCTACATATTGGACCGACCACACATATATTGATTTAAGTTAGTAAAATTATATGCAAGTTAATCTATAAATTTATATCTTAGATTTGGGGCATCCAAGAATAATTTTTCAGGTAGTGGGCCCCAGGCCAAATATAGATCTAATAAGGCTAATTTTGCAAGCAACACTACAAGCTCCCCAAAAGCCCAACAACTCAGTTCAATCGGTCTAAGAAGGAGCATCATCCTGTTACGTTGTGTCACTAAATCACTTCTGATATGTTAGGCAGAATATCAGACAACGTCATACCTTGGCACATGCATCATGCCTTACTTCCAAGCAATTGTAGCAAGTTGCATTTAATTTTGATAACATAATTTTGTTAGAACTTTATCCCGTTGGAAGGCGAGACATGACATGAGATGTGATTCATTAGGGTTGGTAATTACTAAAAACCACATTGATCAATCAGAGCACTGCCCAATAGTAAGGGTACACTTGGCATGGCTCATGCAGAGAAGAAATTAAGAGCACATTATGTGAGAAAACGAGCTACGAAGTGGTATAAAACAATTGTTCTGCACCACTCCCAAATTAGCGGTTCTTTTTAAGTCTCCTCCTCTCCTTTACTAAGTCAACATTAACTTAAGCATCAAATCTATTGATACATGTGCTTGTTTTCTTCTGCATTGCAAGTTATGTTAACCTAAAGTACGGTGTTCGGTCAACTGATTCTTCATGAATGATCGTGTCAACACGTTATATTCTCTCAATATTTTTATCATTCCAGAATGTTATCCTAATTAATTAGCCACCAAGTGCTCACCATCTTTCGGCTTGTAATGCTTGTAATTATGAATGTTGCTCCAACCATTAGAAATCTTGATATGAAGTCACGACTAGATACATTTTTTTTATTTTTTTTTATTTTTTTTTTTTTGGAACAAACGAGTCATCTTCATTTATATAAAATTAATGGAAAATTTCACTTTGGCTCCCTAAACTTTCAGCCAATTTTACAAACCCTCCCTAGATTTTCAAATCTCTCACTTTGAACTCCTGAACTTTTAATTTATATCACTTTGGACCCCTCTGTTAGTTTTCAACGTTAAACTCAAACGGTTTAACTTTTTATGCCCACTATACCCCCACGTTAAAACTACACCGTTTTGGGCTCCAAAACTACAACAACCACCCAGCCAAAAATAACGTCGTTTTGGGCATTCATTTAAAAAAAAAAAAAAAAAAAAAAAAAAAAAAAGGGAAACTTCACTGAAGACTCCTAAACTTCCACTCGATTTGATAAACCCCCTCTAAACTTCAAAATCTCTCAATTTAGTCTCCTGAGCTTTCAATTGCTCTCAATTTAGACCCCTCCATCAGATTTTAAATGTTATATGACATTTATACCCCTGACTTTTGTATAAAATTCTAACTTCCAAAAAGTTTTTTTTTAATTAAAAAAAAACAAAAATCAGGGATATTTTGGTCATTTTTTAGCTAAAATTGACAGAGGGGTCCAAATGGAGAGCAATTGAAAGTTTAGAGGACTAAATTGAGAGATTTTGAAGTTTAGGGGACTAAATTGAGAGATTTTGAAGTTTAGGATGGGTATTTCAAAACTGGTGAAAGTTCGGAGGTCTTCAGTGAAGTTTCCCCAAAAGAAAATGAAAGAAAAAGAAGAAGAAGAAGAAGAAAATCGGGGGTGGCCAGACCACCCCCAAGGGCCTGGGGATGGTTTCGGCCACCCCCATACCGGCCGTAGGGGGTGGCCGAACCACCCCCATAGGACCTGGGGTGTTTTTTTTTTTTTGAGCTTTTGGGGGTGGCCGGACCAGCCCCAAGGGCCTGGGGATGGTTTTGGCCACCCCCATACTGGCCGTAGGGGGTGGCCGGACCACCCCCATAGGGCCTGGGGTTTTTTTTTTTTAAAAAAAAAATAATAATAAATAATATTTTTAATATTTTGGCATTTTCTTTTTCTCTTCTTTTTTTAAGAAAAAAAATATAATTTTAATGCCCAAAACGGTGTCGTTTTGGGTTGGGGGTAAGTGCTGTAGTTTCGGGTATTTTTAGAATTTCAAGTGGACTGGGTGGGGGTATAATGGGCATAAAATGTTAAACCGTTTAAGTTTAACGTTGAAAACTAATAGAGGGATCCAAAGTAAGAGCAAATCAAAGTTCAGGGGTCCAAAGTGAGAGATTTGAAAGTTCATGGGGGTTTGTAAAATCGGTTGGAAATTTAAGGGGCCAAAGTAAAGTTTCCCCTAAAATTAATATTGATTAAAATGCTCCATCATACAATGTCAAAGATACAAGTTGAAAACTTTACGGCCCCAACACTATCTATGACATACCCAATAGCCTCTAGGGCTATTACAAAACAACACCTAAAAAATGTCATCATCACAATTAGTATATAGATCTACAGTATAAACCGATGAATCACGTCTCTAGTCACTGTCTCTTTCATCAATAACAATTTTTTCATAAACTTGATAACTCATCCGTCATCAATCAATAATTTGCTCCCATAAAATAACCAGAAGAAAATAAAAGATTTACTGGAGACCATTCTGTTATTTTTAAGCAAAACCTAAGAAAACAACAAATCCAAAACCTGCCACAGTCAGAGCAATAGCAGACTTGTCTTAATCAAAAGCAAAAACGAAAATACATAATCAAAAAAAGAGTAAAAAAACCCCACTCTCAATGATGACGTCACTGACACGCCAGCGCATGGGACACACACTGGCGCGTGGCTGGTAAAATGATTCATGAAGGCCAACAGCTGGAAAAAGGGGTGGATGGAACTGATGGAGAAAGTTAGATCTGGTTCTGAAGAAAATAGATCTAGAGACCCCATCAAATCCTGGTGGGATGCATGGTAGTGCCCAAAACGTGACAAGCCGGTAGAGATTCTGGGCCGCGAATCTAATTAAGAAAAGGAGGAAAAAGAGAGAGGAAGAGAAAAGAAAGGGGGGGGGGGGGGGGGGGGGGGGGGGGGGGGGGGAGAGAGAGAGAGAGAGAGAAGCAGGAGGTTTCCCTTCTCCCCTGCTCCGTAGGTTTTTTTCTTCTTTTTTTTTCCCCAAAAAAAAAAGTCAGTACTAGTATAAGTACTAAGTACAACTTGGGCCACATAACCAAATAAGCGTATATATATTCCTTCACATAAGCATTTAAGTAGTACCGGGGCTAGCTGCTCATCCACATGAATTTATTATGTATTTTGTACTTTTAAGGAGTGGATGATTTAGACCAATTATCGATCGACATTAATCCCTTTCTTTGATGCCATGATAATCGACCAATCAATGTAAAAGAACAAAAAAGAAGAGTGTAAATTAACGTGTTCTAACACTAATCGTGTGATCATCGAAAAGAAAAAGACCAAACTTGTGCATGTCCTTTTTCTTTGCTTACTCATTTAAGCACTAATTAATAATGCTTAGTTTCTATAGATGTGATTGTGCGGTTCTTTTGGCATTAAAAAATTATAAATATATGAATTGATTAATTAATATGCATTATGAAGTTAATTATGATTACTACAACGGAAAGTGATAGAGAGGCCCCTCACAATTAATTGTAAGCGGTTTATACCGTTAGTTTAAAACGTATTTTATCTAAAAAGGATTAATTCCCTATCACAACCCATGTGAGGCTTTGATTAATTACTTTAAAAAGTATTTCTTGTTCTCTTATATATATATATATATATATATATATATATATATATATGTATGAAATCTTTATTGTATATATCTAATATGAAGGAAAGATTTGAGGGACAACATATGATCGATGCTGTTAACTAACAGTTGTAGATAAAAATTAGTTGAGCAGGTGGGCAGAGTTTGAAAAAAGACAATGAAAAATTTTAAGAGAAACCAACAAAATCTGCATTCCCCCCAAGCACAACCAAACTTCAACCGCTATACTAAACTTTGTCACGTCAATTTTGTATGACATTTGTGAGAGGATTGTGTGGTATATAACATCATTCTTAGAATATAGCTAGCATTGCTGATCACTCAACATGAATATGCTAAAAATTACATTTTTATCTCACAATATCGTCGTGACAATCCTAACCAACTCTTGAATCTATTATTATTAAAAAAAAAAAAAAATCAACAATTGGTTGGGACTATCACATTAACAATATCATCTTTTTTTTCATATGCACTCTCGAACGAGACGTTAATGCCATTTTTATCAATATTTAATCAGCTTTGTGCCTGTCTTTCTCTTGTCCTGTGCTTTAGGAAGAAAAACGCAGGTGGTCGGTGGAATTCCACAATTAAGCTAGTTCAAGGAAGAAGAAGAAGAAGAAAAAGAGAGAGAGAGAGAGATAGAGAGAGATACAATAAAACATAAGTCTGAGTAAAGAGTGGAATTTAAGGACAACCTACGATAAAAAAAGAAAGTGGGACTTTTTGCTCCCCCCACACCCACCCCCACCACACCCCACTTTCCTCTTTCACCATGAACCTCACTTGTAACTGTCAATGCAAATGTACATATAATACGACACCTTTTTTCACAAAAAGTTATGGCCAATATTGATTCTCCGGCAAAATAAGAATTTGTACAAATTTTTTTATTTAAGAAATACATATAACATTTCGTTTTCATCAATATTTCTTTTGCCAGCAGCATCCATCGATGGATCTACAAGTTATTGTCATGTGACTCACGTTTGTTGGAACAGAATGTTGTGTGGAAAAGATTGCACCGTCGAGAAGAAAATATTGCTTCTTGCCATGTCAATTCCAGTGACAAAAACAAGTGGGAAAACTAATTAAAAACAATCATTGTATTAGTTTGACTATTCATTAACTCAACCTACCGAAAATGTGCAATTAAAATAATATATTTTTCCTCCTTGATGATGTATCTATATAAATATATCTAAATACTATTGAATTTTGATACAATTGACGTGTTTGGGGATAAAAAAGGAATAAAAATCCTACGTTACTCTCATTCAAAATTAAATGATAATTCATTACTCTTGGGAAATAGAAGTCCAACGTATAGCATTCCTCTTCAAAATCCAGTGATAAGAAAGAATTGATCAAAAACTTAGCAGGTTAAAATGTTTTCCCTTCCTAATTACTTTTTGACGAATTTTGCTTGTTGAAATTAAGAGATTGTACCACATAAGAGAGAACATGAGCGGTGAGAGAGAGCGATTGAGAGCATCCATTAGGGTGGAAAAGACTTACCTTTGTAATTTTTCTTCTCTTTTTTCCTTCTCGTGCGTTGAAAAATAGAGAGAGAGAATTAATAAGGTTCGTCCAATCATTTTCTTTTTAAAGCTCGTGAAGATCAATTACCAAACTTTGCAGCCTTGAAATGACAAGGGGGAGCAATGCTATAGGTATGAGTCAAATCTATCATTCTATTAGCATTTGCAACTCTACACTATAAGGTTCCAATCCATAATATTATAATCTGTTAAATGTTTTCGCACCAAACACACTAGAGGAATCCTGGTAATATATCTATATTGTCACATAAATATCGGATAGTGCATACAGGCATGCATGGCGAAAATAATAACTTTTGTAAGAATTTGGTACAAACTAAGTCTTTTATGCCCTCCATTATGAAGATTACACATCAGCATGAAGCAACAAAAGTGGATGTTGCGAAAACACCAAATCGTCCACATTAATTTCTCTTTAAAATACAGGGATAGAAGTCCTGCGTATATCATTCCTCTTCAAAATCCAGTGGTAAGAAACAATTAATCAAAAACTTAGTTGGGTAAAATGCTGTTTCCTTTCTCTTGTATCTTTTCAAAATTGATGTGACTTTTAAAATTATCATTTGATCAAAATATAATAGTAAATTTAAAATTACATCAGTTTTAGAGAGACACAAGAAAGACTTATAACATTATTCGTCAGCCAAAAGAGAACCTGAGCTACGAGAGAGAGCCATTGAGGGCGTCCATTAGGGTTTGTCGAATCATTTTCTTTTTAAAGATTGCATAGATCTATCACCAAAATTTGTTGCTATGAAATGACATGAGAGAGGAATACTATAGGTATAAGTCAAATCTATCATTACTATTAGTATTTGCAACTCTACAATAAATGCTATAGGTTCGAATCCATAATGGTATAATCAGCTAAATGTTTTCACACCAAACACACAAGAGGAATCCTACTATACTGTCACATAATTTCCACTCATATTATAACACCTTTCAAATAAAAAATAAAAAAAATAAAAACTCTCTAAATCAAAACAGATTGAGAAACGGAGCTTAGAACATAAAGGTGTAATGTTCTAAGCTCTGTTTCTTAACGTGTTTTGATTTGGAGAGTGTTTTTTTGTTCTTGATTTGAAAATGTGTTATAATATGATATAAAGGTGAAAAATATTTTTACCTTTTTATGAGTATTTTATGTTTGAGTTGTTTGTTAATCCTTTTGTTTTGAGGGAAAAAAAAAAATTAAAAAATTAAAAAATCCACTTGAACTGGTATATTGTGTTATGAGTGGACAGTGATCTTTTGGATAGTATCAATTTCATAATCAAGATTTAGAGTTGGTGTACTTTAACGATGTACATGATACAATATTATTTAATTTTTTTTTTAAAAAAAAAGTGTCAACATTGATATCAAGTACTACACCGTTAAATGTACTAACTTTAAATCATGACCATAGAATGTATATAACTATCTATTTCATTGTACATAGAGAGGATCCAATTCCGTTACGAGTTAGGTTGAGATCAAGTTCCCCAACAGACATAGTTTTCCTTCGAATTGGGTTGAAGAAATTTCTTCCAATCTAATCTATAAAAATGATATGTTTTTTATTTTTTAATAGCATGTGAAACTCACATGCTATTAAATGAGATATCTCATATGATTTTTTAATAAACTTTATTCCAACTCTTTATCTACTATTAAAAAAACATATATTCTTCAAATGTTTAATGTGTACATGTTATTTTTATAAACGGTCCATATCTGACCATTGCTTTCTACTTAATTAAGATGTGGATTAGTTTAATTAAATGAAATTTCTGTCCAACCCTAGCCGTCTCTTTTCTCTCTAGCCACCAGAGAGAAAAGTGAAACCCTTCAGCCACATAGGGGAGAAGGGTTGGCCGTTTGGCTGCCTCCCTCCTCCCCTCGTCCTCCTCGCTCCACTGCTAGTTATTTACCTGATGCCCTAGCCCCGGTGCCTCCTTTCTTCCCCTTCCTTGCCGCTCCTTTCCTCTTCTATTTTTCTCCATTTTTGCCCCTTCCCTGCCACTTTTCTTCCCCCGCCTTCATTTTCTGTAGCAGGCTCCTTGGCCTTGTGTTGGCTCTTTGTGGGTTCGGATTTTGTCTGTGGTTGCCGCTGACCTATGTCGCCGCTTCGTGCCCGCTATTAGGGTTTTCTTTCATGCGTCCCCACCGTGTCGAGCTCCCACGCCCCTTACGCGGCGGTTCCCAGCTTGCATAGGTCCGGCTCCCTTCCGGCTACCGTCTTCCCACTTTGTGCTCATTTTCCTTGTTTTTTTTCCTGTTTTGGTGGTTCCTTGTTGTTTTTTCCGTTATTTTCTTGTTTGTGGTTGTTTTCAGGTCCTGCTTTGCCGGTCTTCTCTGCGCTTGTTCGCCGCCCACAGTCCACTGTTGGGCCTTTCGACGAGTCCCTGCCGTGATGAGCTTCCAACGCCCCTTCGGTTCTCGACGTGTGCGTGATCGGAGTATGCTGTTTATTTTCTTGTTTTATTTCCCTGTTTCGTTGCTTCTTTAAAATGTATTTGTGTTTTGGCGTGTGTTTTTTCCCTGTATTGTTTAATTTCCCTATTTTGTTAGGCTTGTAATATGGTTCGCCTTCGGGTTAATTAGTTTTGATCCAGACCTTTGCGTTATGGATGTGATCATTATCCTGGCCTTCGGGTCGAGGAGGAAGAGTTTCAGCATGAGAGTCTTTTCGCTCTCAAGGTCGAGGAATAATTGCTATCTATGCATTTGGTTGAGTCTGTCTGTCACAGATCTAGTACTAAATTTGATTTTAGTCATGGATTAGCGGATTGATCTTGAATCTTGTACTAAATCTAGTAATTTTGTAGTTTTATGCTATGGTTGCTTTAGAGCTTTACTCTGTGATATAAGAGCGTTATGTTTATGGTATTATTGAATGAAATGTTATGTTTTTCTCAAAAAAAAAAAAAAAAAAAAAAAAATTAAGATGTGGATTAATAAGCCCATAAAGTTTTGATTTGATGGTAGGCGGTGACCGTAAGCATTGATAAATTTTGGTATGGATAAGGTAGGTACGGATTCAAAATTCTATTATTGCTATATATATGATTATTTATTTTATTAAATTGCCACCCAAGGGGGTTGAATATATATAGTTTATTTTCTATTCATCAATAAAAGTATCTTTAGTCTCTTTAATTAAACCATCATATTATTTGTGTGACACAGTGACATATATAGTAGATTATGTTATGTTTATTTTATTTATTTATTCATTTTTTAAATGAAGTTATGTTTATGATAAGAGGGAAATACATGCTTTGATTAATAAATGTCTTCATAATTATCTTGATGTAATAAAAAATGCTTTTAATAAACACCTAACCATATATATGATTATCTCTCACCATGTTTATGACTCTCGCTAGAGTTGAGTGATAAAATTACTTCTTTTTCAATTTGTTCTCTAAACAAAACAATAAAAAAATCCCACACCCTTTTAAGGATCTACCACGATTGCTCTTAATTCATGTAACCCATAATTTTTCCATCCATAATGTGTTCTTGATATAATGATATTGTGGATTAGAGAAAATTAAAATGGGGAGAAAGTCCCAAAATATAGAGAAAATAACTCAATAATAATTCAATATACTTGAAATTTTGGTGACACCAATTATTATAGGATTGTGCTTCAATATAATTAATTCCAAATATTGCTAAAACCAATGGAACCAATCATGTAGTGAGGTTCGAATGACATTTATGATTAAATTTATATATTCTTATTAGCTTAAATTTTTTGGGATTGGTAATTTAATATTGTATCAGAATCAAATGTTAAAAGTATTAATTAAATGATTAAATTTACATCTTCCTATCAGCTTAAGTTTTTGAGATAACTGATAATTTAACAATCTTTTACAATTCTATATAATGTAGTCGGACCACCATCATAGCGCTTAGAAAGTAGTCATTCTATAATCCAATGGCTTAAGGATTGTCCCGAGCTTTTGGTGGGTAGTGTTACCACCGGCCTGTGAGGGTTTAAGAGTGGTGCAAATATTCTTGGGGTAGCCAACTACTCCTACCCCTTTCACCTTAAGGGTAAAGATTGAGTGATCGACCAACTTTTTTAGGGAAAGTAGGATCATCTTCAGTTTAAATGAATTAGAAAATATCCAATTAGTTATATTGGAAGTGTACTTTTGTCCCCTAAAAAAGTGAAAAAATGAAAATATCATTCACGTATAACTAACTGCATATTATCCTGTTTAAATGAACAATCGTGTTCCCTTTTAGGGGTCCGACAACTAATTAGCTCAATAAATTTGATAATTTTAAAAATTGTATGAAACTTCAATCTAAATTCAAACAAATACATGAAACCTCAATGAAAATCATCCCACAATTAATTAAAAAAAAGAAAAAAAGAAAAAAAAAAGCCATACCACAATTGAATGTAGGGTTTGAATCCTTGAAATTAGGAGACCTACAAAGTGAAATTGCATCGGAGCAATCATTTTTCTTTTGGGGCCCCGATTTCTTTCAACCTTTAATTTGTTATGTCCCCACCGACCGCTATTATCGGGTTTGACTCTCCTTTAATTGGTGGATTCTGCTTCAAATAAAAGTTTTTTTTTTTTCTTTTTCTCTTCTAACCGACCGGTGGTGGGTATTTCAGGTTTTGTGCTAGTAAAAGAGAGTAGGCCACCCATCACGCGCCTCGCTGCTGGCCTAAAATATTCGTCAAAAGAAAAAGTATTTGTTTAGTAAAAAAATTAAAAACTTTTAAATATTTAAAAAATTAAAAATAGCCAAAACGGAAAAATTAAAGATGGCTAAAACATATTTTTGGCAAAAACTTAAAAGTAAAGCTTTTGTCCAAAAGCTTTTTTTTTTTTTTACTTAATACCTATATTTCTCAAACGCAATTCTAAACATGCTCTAATTATGCCATGTCATTAATTAAGTAAGATGTTAAAAAAAAAAATGGATAATTTTATTTGATAAAAATCTGTCTTTAAATCTATGTCGGTATTTGATTGTGATAGGATTATGCTCATCTCTTTTGTGTATAAAAATATTCATCTTAAAATTAGCTTATATATTTAGTAATATAAAAGAAGGGGAAAAAAAGAAGAAGCAAAATTAGTTTATGTAATTTACTTGATTTACAATTAGCATTATGTGGTATCAAAATAAAATCAAATGTCTTTGAGGTATGTCAAAAAAATAATTTACTCTTTACAGTCAAATTCTATCAAACACGTGAAATGTTTTAATTAGATAATGGGTGAATGATGGAGTCAAGATTCGACAACTCATGACTTCTGGCTCTGATACCATGTTAGATCACCACTTATCCTAAAAGTTTAAGCTGATAAGAAAATGTAAATTTAAGTATTTAATTTATACTTTAACTGTTGGGAGTAAATTGTTTTTTTAGCATACTTCAAGGACTTTTTACAATTCAAAAGTTCCTGAAGTATGCCAAAAAATAATAATTTACTTCCTACAGTCAAATTCTGTCAACTAATTTAACAGATTCTATTAGTGTGACATTGAATTAAACAAAACACGTCCCACAACTATAAGAACTAATTTTACATATTTACTAAAAGAAAAGAATATCCAAATTTAATTAATTAGTATATTTTGTACTGAAATATAGACCAATTTCATATAATTTTATAATATAACACTTAGGTTTCTTCATTGTTTTCTGTAGGGGTGAAAATGCGGGTGGATAATAACCACCCGCATCCACTATTCGCACTTATTTGCAATTCGCTATCCGCTATCCGCATATGTGGATGCGGATGTATATTGCAAAAACTAATATCCACAAATGCGGATGCGGATAGCGGTTTTAGGGTATGTAGATGCGGATATCATCTAGAATGCGGCCACCTGCATCCGCTATCCGCACTTATCCTCAATCCGCTATCCGCATATGTGGATGCGGATGTGGATAGCAAAAACTAATATCCGCAAATGCGGATGTGCATCGCGGTTTTAGGGGATACACATGCGGATATTATCTGCATCCGCATTCCTTTATATATTTAATATATATTATATTTTATATAAATACATATATATTATATTTAATATTTTTTAATTTATGTTTGTCAGATTTGTAATTTATGTTTCTTATATTTGCTAGATTTGTAATGTTGTTGGATTTCACTTTTAGAAAATTCTTTTAATTTGTATGATTAATTACCTTATATGTTCTTGCTTTATTATTATTATTTTTTATATGTTTTTTCTTGTTACCAATTACTATAGATTTACTAGAAGCTAAATATTAAATAATGTATGTGATGAAAATTTATTGGCAAAATGATTAGAAAGTGTGATATATATATATATATATATATATATATATATATATATATATACTAGAAGCAATAATTAGTGAATTACAATTTCAAGATTTAAAACGCTCATTACCTCAAATGCGAATAGCGGATAATATCTGCATTAACCGTACGAAAGCGGATAAAAATTGCATGGTGCGAAAACGGATATGAAAAATCATTATCCGTATTTTTCAAATGCAAATACAAATATTGCTATTATCCGCATCCGCATTTTCACCCTAATTTTTCTGTGCCCGATTGTTTTTGGTCCTTACTGTAATTTCTATTGAGAGATTTTGGGGGTCGTTTTCTATAGTGTGAGATCTTTCCCAACGCATATTTTTTTTAAGGGAAAACTTCACTAAGGACCTTCAAACTTCCACCCGTTTTGAAATACCCTCCTGAACTTCAAAATCTCTCAATTTAGTCCCATGAACTTTCAATTGCTTTCAATTTGGACTCCTCCGTCAGATTTTAAATGTCACATGACGTTTATACTCCTGACTTTTGTATAAAATTCCAACTTCTAAAACGTTTTTTTTTTTTAAAAAAAAAACAAAAACAAAAATCAGGGATATTTTGGTCTTTTTTTTGAATTTTTAACGGCTAAAATTAACGGAAGGGTCCAAATTGAGAGCAATTGAAAGTTCATGAGACTAAATTAAGAGATTTTGAAGTTCAGTGGTGGTATTTCAAAACGGGTGAAAATTTAGAGATCCTTAGTGAGTTTTCCATTTTTTTAACAATGGAAAAGGAATCAGAATGTGAATGAGTAAATTCTTTTAACCATGAGTAACTTTCAGTTTCACTACTCAAGGAAATCATTTTCTTTATTACCAAGTTGTATTTAATTACCATGTTGTTTCTTTTTACAGTCTTCTTGTTTTTCGAACAGTGTTGGGTTAGACACACGAGGATGTTACAAACAAAAAGTGATGAATATGACACACTGTCCACGAAATCGGCATACATCACTCACTTAACAGCATACGAGGACTTCAATAATGGTTTTTGAATAGTTTAACAATTCATGTTTGCCGTTTAGTGTCGTATAAAAAATTGACAGTTTAATATATTATGAGTTAAAGTTTGAATTTTGTTGTACAAGGTCATATAAATAAACCATAATTTGATATATTTAATTAAACGAGTCAGATCATTCAACCATAACTTACTATTTTTGCATTAAGTTCGCTTCAAACGAATCGTGCTAAAAATTGACCGCATACTTCATATCCGAAAGCTTTGGTTAAAGTTAATTAGTACAAGACCATATAAGTAAACTCTAATTCGATCTATTTAATGAAATTTGTCAGATTATTCAATTCTAACTTATTACTTTTACATTAAGTTCGTTTCGAACGAATCGTGTCAAAAATTGACCACATATTTCATGTTCAAAAGCTTTGGTTAAACTTAGTACAAGACCATATAAGTAAATTGTAATTCGATCTATTTAATGTAATTGATCAGACCATTCAACCTTTACTTATTACTTTTATATTGAAGTTATTTCCAATGAATCGTGTCAAGAATTAACGGCCGACGCTGTATTCCAAAGCCTTGGTTAGGCTCCATTTTCAAAATCCAAGATTGCAGTGGCATGGTAGTCAAAATATGTTAAATTTAAAGCCGCAATAGGAAATCCCATGTGTTGGAAGCAAAACTCCAAATTCCAAAGCGGAACATCCACAAATGTAAACAAAACATGTAGTGTGAAATTAATTGCAAATATTTAATATTTTCAAGCAAAAGTAAACAGAGGAAGATCTAAGAGCCAGAGATCTTCATTCATAGCACAGAGAAAATGTATCCAAAACCAAACAGAAACCAGCTGAGCTCGAAATCTACCTAAAGGCCAAAAGCTACAAGCGGGTCCTGAAAAACTAGTATCATATATATATATATATATATATATATATATGAAAGTGTTCTAGGGGTTTAAATGTTCTTCCAGGAGAATATATCCGGGGACCAATCTGCAAGCATCCCTCTGGTAAAATTCTCCTTACTACTTTTACACCTATGCCTGACTTTCTAAGTCCTTTGAGTCTACGAAAGTGCCATGAAAACCGTACGGCACCCTGGAGGGAAGCTTTACTGAAGCTTCGAGCTGTAAATTCATGGCGTTCACGATCTGGAGCTCCGATTTCCATGTCTTCTCGTCGTGGACAAAAGCAAGAATATATCCGTCGTCTTCGTTTTCTGAAGTGTGGTTTCTTGGCAAGAAACAAGGTTCTCCGCCGTATTTCCGATCACCGTAAGTAAACTTTTTCACCTCCCCGGTTGAAAGATCGACCTTGGCGAATCCCGACACCTTCGGCCACGGTTCGGCAATGGCGAGATAGGCGTACCTTGTCTTCCTCCCAAGCTTGTTTCGGTTCACCATCCCGGCCTCTAAGTTCACCTGTTATAATATAAATTAAATGATTAAATTCATTTATTTTTTCCCGTGATTTAACATCAAAACCACAAATCAAGTTTGAATTCTGGTGGACAATTTTAAACTCCCATGTATTAAAATATTGATTAAATTATTAGATTTACCAATTTTTATAAGTTTGCGCTTTTAAGATAAGAGCTTTTAATAAACCTTGATTCTATTAATTCACCACATTTTAATTAAAATATTTTTTAAAATTTTGATTAAATGATTAAATTTACATCTTTCTATTATAATTAGTTATAGTAGAAGAATATAATAAAAAACAAAAATACTCCTTCACTATAATTAACTTTAAAAAGTTCGACGTAGAACCTTTTAACTCCATTAAATTTACCTAATTTCAATTAAATATTCAACGTTATAAATGATAGTGTCAAAATATTTAAAGTTTAGCTTGATTTAACAACCTGCTCGGATGTGGAGAGGATCTGTCGGCGTATGGATTTTCCGGTCTTCAAATTGAGCCTGATTTCAGAGAGCACACTCTCGAGGGTCTGGTCGCATTCGTTGAAGATAGAGTCCGGCGGTGTCATGCATGACCCAATCACCACGACCTCGTCGGACTCCGGCTCCTCCCAAGCATTCCACAAATGGAAGCAGAAAGTATCCGGCGACTCAACCCAGATGACATCCGAGGCATCACGGGCATTCTTCGCTAGAATCCCGAACCGAGACTTCTTCTTGTCGTCGTAAATCACCGGAGAGCCACCGGTAATCATTTCCTGGAGCTTGAACACCACTTGCTGGTCTGGAATCACCACGAAGTTCTCAGTGATTGCGAAGTCGTGCATCATGGTAGGCACCGGGAGGGGAATCTCAACGTCGGGGGATTTCTTCCCGTCCGGAGAGAATTTGAAGTACTTGAGGTACGGCTTCTGAACGACGTCGTAGCTGAGAGCAAAAAGCTCCTTGGAAACCGGGTCCACTTTTGGGTGAGCAATCATGGTGGACTTGAGCTGGTGATCGAAATCGTAACGGCCAACGGTTTCGAGGTCGCCGGAGGGAGTGATTCGGACCTGATAAGGCAAGTCGTCCTCCGACATGGCGAGAATCCGGTCGTTGAAGTACACTAATCCGGCGTTGGCGACTCCGGTGCCGTTGTTGTGATCCACAAGCCCGAAAAGCCCGCGGGCGTAGAACAGAATAAGGCGTGCGATGCCGGAGTGCCCATGGAGCTCACCAATGGCCTTGGGAAAGACCGGGCGGCCGAGTTCTCGCTCCTGGGCGAGCCTCTGCGTCTCGGTGAACCGGCAAGCGTAGCTGGCGGAGCCGTCATTGATGCTGACGGCGTGAACCATGCCGTCGCCGTCGAACAAGTGGTGCCCAGCGACGGGCTCGAACAGAGGGTTGGCTCCGTTGCGGAGGTAAACGCCGTTAATGCATTCTGGGATTGCGCCGGTGACAGGGAGTTCTCGCCGGACTGGTTGTTCCGGTACCGGAGCGAAGTTTCCGGCGATTTGGACTTGTGGGTCGGCGGTTTTGGGAAGTGGGTGTCGGAGCTCGCGTGAGACCAACGCGCCTTCGGCCATGTCCAACGCCATGGCGGCGGCTCTTTGTAGTAAATTCCACTGTGCGGGTTGCTGGTGGGTCTTGGGCTTAACGGGGGTGTCATTTTTGGTAATTACCGGTTGTTGGTAGGGCTGATTTGGGAAATGAAGCACTGAAGGAGAGTGTAAAGCAGAGTGTACGTTAAAGCTGACTCTCTTTTTGTTGGGCTTCTTCTTCTTCAGGGAGATGAAGCCCAAATCCATTAGAGAATTTGAAGAGGATGAGAAATGGGCTTTAGCCCATCCACTAGAGTTGGGTGCAGTTGAAGCAGCTGCCATGGCTTCTTTGGGTTTCTTCTTCTTCTCTCTCGGAAGAGTGAAGGCAGGAGGAGACCTTCTTCTTCTTCTTCTTGGGTTTTCTTTTTTTTTTTTGGTCTTAGCAAAAGAGAGAGAGTGAGAGAGAGAGACAGAAAGAGAAAAAAGAGAGAGAGAGGATTGAGTGAGTTTTGGAGAGAAAATGGGGTATAAATATAGAGTGGGGATGGGGAAAGAGAGGGGTTTGTTTTGGTGCAGAGGTCCACCTCAGACATGTAAGAGTAGACCACGTGGTGGTTTTTTGTAAATGGGCACTTTGGGATTGACATTAGCCAGGTTTCTCTCAAACGAGTAATGTTATTTAATAGTCTGCCATATAACTATTGAGATAATTTGACAGTAAAAAGTTGCCAAAAAAAAAAAATAACAACTAACTTTTACTATTATGTTATCTCAATTGTATAACAGTCTACTAAATAGATTGAGATCCCCTCTAATTTGGAAGAAATTGGAGATTTTCTAATTGTTAATTGCGGCTCTTCATTTTAAATCTAATGGTCTATAAAATGTCAGCTGCTTTTGTATAACCGAGGTATTAAATACTGGCTTTTGTTTTACCGAGGTTTAAATGATTCTATAGACCATTGAATTTAAAATGAAGGGTAACGATTAACAATTAGAAAATCTCCAATTTCTCTCCAATTGGAGGGGATCCGGATCCCTACTAAATAACATTTCTCCTTTTTAGGAATATCTTTGGTGAGAGAGAAAGAAGTTTTAGGGTTATATAATTGGAGGGATTCTAAAATTGAAGGGCGAATGAGAGTTGAAACTATAGTGAGAGGAATGAGAGTTGAAACTATAGTGAGAGGCATGCTCACAAAAAGGAAGGTGAAGAAAACGAGTGACAAACACTCTATTTGGTGCTTTTTATAAATTAGAAAAAGAAAAAGAATATATATATATATATATAGCCTGCCATACAACTATTGAGATAACTCGACAGTAAAAAAATTGTCGAAGAAAAAAATAACAACCAACTTTTACTGTTACGTTATCTCAATTATATGATAGTCTACTAAATAATATTTTTCTTTTTTGCAATAGGCCTAAGGTAGGTAAAAGAAGGCTTGAAATATCTTTGGTGAGAGAGAGAGAAAGAAAGTTTTAGGGTTATATAATTGGAGGGATTCTAAAATTGAAAGGCCAATGAGAGTTGAAACTATAGTGAGAGGCATGTACACAAAAAGGAAGGTGAAAACGAGTGACAAACACTCTATTTGGTGCTTTTTATAAATTTAAAATATATATATATATATATATATATATATATAATATATCTCCGCGTTCCTCCCTCTTAGGGTATTAAGGGTAATCCCTAGCCACGTGGCCGTCTTCTACAGCCTTTGAACCACAAAATCTTGGTCACATCATCTTCACTTGCCCCACACGTTCTCTCCCTCTCTCTCACTCCACAGCAACGGACTAGAAAAGTGGCCTCTTCTCTATCAACATCCATGGTCCCCTTTGATTCCTAACTCCCATTTTACTTTAATACACATTTTTGTTCTTAATAACCCATTAAATAATTAACTGTCACCCGGGCCCCACAAACTTAATTTATGTATTAACTAACTCTTTTCCTTAACTTCGTCTACCTAATATCCCTACTTAAACTCTATTCCATATATTTCTATTTAAGGTTTTTTTCTTCTTATTTTTTTTTTTACCATCTGGGCAGGGCTAGTAGTATTTATCTGTTGGGAATCAAAACAAAAAAATCGTAAGCGTTTTCTCATGTCGATTCAGTCATAATTTGAGCCAGTCCCATCAAAGAGAGTCCTAAACCAAAAAATGGTACGGTCCGGCCATATGGTGAAGTTACAAACTTAGAACATAAATTGGGCTATTAATGTATTTTTTTGAATTATCCGTACTAAAAATGATATTATTCCGATTGATATCGCATATAACATCAGCCATGACAACAACATATTGATGTTTACCAAATATAAAATGCCACAGCGTCTTATTCCAAGGCTCCCAACCGATGATCTCTATATATGCAAAAAGAAATGAAAATAGTTCCACAATAATTAATGTTGCATTCATGAACAAGAAATGACGCCATCAATGGCCGTCGGGCTAAGCTGGCGATGGCCAACCGGGTGTGGGATTTTGGATTCTATAGTGAAGCTTTTTGGCTGCGGTCCAACACCATAACCATCGGTGCAAATGTTGAGGGCCACCGGAGAGAGAGAAGGGTGAAAATGATGGGTGATGGGTATCTCTCTTTCTTCAGCTTTTCACTGGAATGTTAGCCACAGACCCACAGTTGGAGATATCCAATACACCACTCCGATTGGCTTCTTCACTGGAAATAAGACACTCACTGCGAAATATGATGCATACTAGTCAAGAACATGAACATGTTACGATCCTTTTAAGATATCAACTTTTAAGATATCAACATGTTAAGATATAAACTTTTCACTGCTCACCCACAACTTGTTACGATTCTTGTCTTCTTAGGGGTGGACAAAGGAATAATCGTTTACCGTTTATTGATCGCTACCGAATCGTTAGCGACCGACAACTGACTTCCTGTGGTCGGTAGGGGGAATAAAAATACCGTTTTGACATCGGTTCGGTATGGTAGATGGTATAATTTTTATTATTATTATTAGTTAACTGACTTAGCCGATTTTTCAAGTGAATTTTGAATTTAATCTGCTAACTTTTCTTATTGTGTTTGTCCAGCTAATTTGTAGTTGTCATTTTGGTCCATATTCCATGAATTTACTTTTTCTTTTAATTTATAAAACATATTCTTTATTGATTATGTAGTTACAAGAAAATTGATAAATTTTAACATAAAAAACTTGTAACCGACAATTAATCGACTTAACCGGTTAACCGAAAAAGTTGAAACTATTCTTTGTCGTTATGAAGTCGGTTGGTTAATCGACTTAATCGACTTTTATGAATCGGCAGGCGAAAATGCCATTACCGACACAAACCGAACCAATACCCACCCCTATGTGTTCTACATGGGCTAAGTCTAATCTTAATCATGTGTATATAAATTACTAGGCACCCTCAACTTATAAACAGGTTTTCAAGGGTGAGTTATACCTAAAATTTATATCACACTTCTTGATTGTAGTGGGAAGGTCCCTTATGGGTAGGAACGGAACTAAGTAAGGCTAATTACCCTTAAATTTTATGTTTTTTTTTTTTTTTAATGTAATATCCCCTCCAAAATTAACTAATGTCCCCCCTAAATTTTATGCTTTTTTAGTTATGTCCCCCCACACTTCAGTGTCTAGTTCCTCCCCTGTTTATGGGGCTTGCCTGCTCGAATAGATTTCGGGCTATCCAAACGTCTGCTCGGGTAGGTGGACTCGACTGTATTCTCATAAATACACAATTGCGTGCTTATATTGCTTGGGCAGACACAATCTCACCTTTAAAAGCCTTCTATTCTCGTAAATACACTTTCTTTCTCAACACTTTCTTTCTCAACAGTTCTTACTCTTCATTTCTCTCTTCGTCAAAATAGTTAAATTTATAAGAAATATTTGTTGATTTTTCATACAAGCCAAGCGCCGAACGGGAAAGTGGGTAATTTTTCTTAAGCTATGCATGATAAAATTTTGATGTGATATATTATCATATATATATATTTTTTAAGAAATTTATGACTTGTATGATGGAGGTAAGTGAAAGTTAGGTGCCCTATAAATGGCTTTGTACATCTGTTCACATTGTCATTTTCCTTCAGCAAATCTTTTATGTGAAGATTTCTCTCACACAGAATTCTATTAATAACCCAATCAAACACAAACATGTTCTCCCTTTACCTTCTTTATGCTTCCAATTTATTAATATACATGCATGGACCTTAGCCCCCCTCTAATGTCATGGATGACTCTAAACAACATTAAGTGCCAATATATTTTAATGTATTTTTATTCATCCAAAAAAAAAGTTATTTATTATTATTATTTTTTTTTAATCTTCCTTTTTGCCTGCCATTAGATCCATCTAGAAATAAACTGACAATATTCTTAATTAAATGCATCCATAATTGGTTCCTCGGTGCACTTTTTGTTTTTAATATTAATTCAGTTAATTATCAACTTAATTGATTGTGTGGTTATTTGCAATGTCTTTACTTTCTCCTTTTGAACTTCAAAATGCAACTATTTATATTGGTTCCCTTGGTATGGAATGGGATTATTATTATTATTATAATTATTGGCCATTAGGAGGAGATTAGTCAAGTACTCAAGATTTGTAATTGGCTTCTATTAATTTCTTTTAGGACACTAATTAAGTGTGTTCTCTATGGTATCAACAGCGAGAGTCACATAGATACTATCTGTTTCTAAAGAAAAGTTATTCTATATATATATATATATATATATATATATATATTTTATTGTTAAAGGAGGGCTTGGCAGGGAAAATAGCTATTCTATTGAAAAAATGAATAGCTATGATTGAAAATAGAAGAAGTTGAAACGAAATAACCATTCATATTCATCAAGTTTGGTTGTAATAATTATTAGGGTTAATAAACTTTTTGATACCTGTGTTTTAATGTTTTTATTTTTTCTCCCCTAAGTTTTTAAAAAGACAAATCTAGTACCTCAAATTTTAGAAAATACCGAATCACCACCTCCATTATCCCAATTAATGGCAGGGGGTGGCTGACCACCCCCAGTTTGACCTTAGGAGTGGCTGAAGGGCCAAAAAATGGTGGCCGAAATCACCCCCAAGGCACTTGGGGGTGCCTGGGCCATCCCCGTAGGCCATGGGGGTGGCTTCAGCCACACCCTGCGAGCCTCTCTAGGGTGGCAGAACCACCCTGAAGGCCAAAGGGATGGACGAAAATTAACAGAGGTAGTAATTCGGTCTTTTCCAAAATCTGAAATACTAGATTTGTCTTTTTTAAAAGGGAAAAAAATAAATAAAAACATTAAAATTCAAGTACCAAAAAAGTTATTAACCTTAATTATTATTATAATCTTCTAGAAAATTACCTTCCCGAAGACCTAAAATCCCATAATTTCGAAAAATATGTACTATGAAGCAATTCAAAATCTTTCTAAGAAGATCAAAACGTGAATAGCTATTGCACAATTATCACGAGGCAAAAAAATCAAGAAAATTGATACAACTCAAAAATCCTAGAAAATCAAGAATATGCACGCTTCCAAAATCCTATATAAGAAGGGTTGCAAACACCAACGAATTGAGGTTTTTCCAGGAAATTTGTCTAACTTAACCATCGAACGCTTCCCGCCAACACCATGCCCACCTCACTCCGATGGTCTTTTCATTTCCATCGTTGGTCCGATAATTTTAAAAAAAATAAAAAAAAAAAAAAAAATTTCCGCATCAACAAATAATTAGAGAATTGTCGGTCGTCTTTTTTTGTTATTGTCACATTCTTAGTAGCAATTATAGTCCTTTTGAAAAGAAAAACACATGCAAACTATTGGACATAAATAAGCCAATTATATCCAAGCATTCATCTACTTTCACACAAAGCATATTTTGTTCATGTTCTTTCCTGCAACTTGAGCTCGTCCCATTGCATCCTTCCAAGAAAAAGTGCATATAAAAACACTTCTTCCAAAACAAAAATGCTTTTCAACAGCTTTTTTTTTTTTAAAAAAAAAAAACACACTTTCTCAGTACAAGCCGATTGGCCGCTTCACCATCAACAACGAACGGTGTTGCTGCCGTCCCTGGCACAAAGCAACAACTTTTTGAATATGTTCAAAAAAGCAATGAAATTTGCTCTCAAAGCAGATCCTGCTTTATATATTTGTCCAATTCGTAGCTATATATGATTCTGTAATATGTTTATTTTTGACTTGTTGAACAGCAACATCATATGATGCTCTAGACCATTCCCCCGTATCCATGAAAGATAAATAGTGCAATAATCCCACTTGCAAGACGAAGTGACACTTCCATTTGCCATCAAGCCATTTTCACAGCTTTTCGACAATGACAAACCACCTAAGTGGCTACAACTTATTGAGACAAATGTACTACATTAGCAAGTGACATCTTAATGCAATAATGGCCGTTCGAGGGAGAGTTATTGTTTATCGTAGAATGAGTCAAAAGCCTGAGATGCGGCAATTTACTCTGTAGTAGATATCAGTAGAATGAGTCAGAAGCTTGAGATGCGGCAATTTACTCTGTAGCAGATATCAGTGGTTCGACTCTGTGACTCGTAAACTTAGTCAATACAAAATCATTCAGTGGTCAACAAAAGCTTTAGAATCAGTAATGTCGGTCATCCTTAAGCGTCACATGGTTTGCACATAAATATCTTAATTAAGAAATATTATTAGGAAAGGCAATGATCAATGAATGAATTAATTGAAGCTGCAGCTTTTGATTATTTTGAAATTGAGAATTGAAGTTGGTTATTGCCGTTGTTAGCAGTTGGCACATGGGGTATGGGGATTTGTTTGACCTAAAATATCTAGCACTAGGATTAATTTATGCTAATTAAGAATAATTTATGATAGTTAATTAATATAACAAGTTTTTTGATTATGTGGGTGGCAACATTAAAAACGACAAAGGCTAGATGGGCCCCAAGATCCTCCCAAATATTGATGATGTTGTGGGTGGCAACATTATCTTGGATGAGACCTCTATTAGGCTTCAAACACCCATAAAGGCTACCATTGAGAAGAATGGAATTATAGGCTACCATTGATGGATTCAATTAATCCAAGTTTCCCATCATCTATTAATAGCTTTGGTTGATTATAATTGAGTTTTTTTTTTTTTTTTTTGCCTTTAAAATAATTGGCAAGTACAAGTTTTCAAATGATTTTTTCCCTAAGCAGAAAGAGATAAGGGATAACCAGAGTGACTATTTTATTTGGGCGTGACCATAGTAGCACGTGTTCACTAGGAAACAATAAAAGGAGGGGAGCCTAAACAGTGAGAACTACAAGTCCGCAAACATTTCCTCAAGTCCGATTGAGTCATAATCTGATCCTGTCTCATCAGAATACTTTGTACCTACTATATTGCCCATAATTGATGGAGATTGGGGCAACTTAAAGTTAATCATGGTTGACAGAAGAGGAACATGTTTAGCACTTAATAGTGGTAGTTAAGTTTGAACCTCATGAGCCGTTTGTGAATTAATTATAAGAGTAACTATTTAAATATTCAGCAAACAATTATGTTAATTGTTTCTGTTGGCAATCGGCACATGGAAAGGGCAATGATTAATATCATGATCTTGGATTAAATAATCTGCTCAAGAACAAGATCTCATTGCTTTTCTTTTTTTCTTTTTTTCATTTCTTTTATTTATTTATTTGCTTTAATATATATATATATACACGAGTGAATTTTCTTTTGTTTGGTACTAGCTGATCATAAGTGTGAAGAACATGTTTGGCTTTTACACTTTTCCTTCTAGTGATCAAGTGAAGGGACAGACCGGCCAAAAAGTGCCCCGCCGGCGGACTGTTGGGTCCCGTTCACATGGGTGCACATGTGAACCCTAAACATGTGATGATCCCAAAGTATCTGTATATCTTCTTAAGCATCTTCATATAATTTACATTTTGTATATTATTCTATTTCAAGATGAACAATGATTCTTTCTTTCTTTCTTTTTTCTTTTTCAATTTTTATTTTTAACAATGAAAAAGGAAAAACTACTCCAATTAATTACGATCTTCTAATTAAATTGAACTTAGACTAGTATATGTTAGAATATCAAAAAGTTGTGCCATGCAAAAATTGGTCTCTTTGGTGAAAAAAAAATGGAAAAATACATTTTACCCCCTAACTATATACTCATTTGCACTTTAACTTCCAATGTTTAAAAAGTGACACTTGACCCCCCTTCCCCAAACTTCCAAATTGTTGCAATTCGACCATTTTGACTTTTTTTTTTTTTTTTTTTTTTCCAAAATGCACCCGTCTCAAGTTAAAAAAAAAAAATTAAAAAATTAATGGGTGTCCAGTCTGGGGTGGTTGAAGCCACCCCTATGCCCAAATGGGGTGGCTGGCTACCCCTTAATTTTTAAATTTTTTTAAATATTTTATTTTATTATTATTATTTTTTTTTTTAACTTGGGATGAGAGCATTTGGGGGGGGAATAAAAAAGTCAGAATGGTCAAATTGCAATAATTTGAAAGTTTGAAGGGGGTTAAGTGTCACTTTTTAAACATTGGAGGTCAAAGTGCAAATGGGTGGATAGTTCAAGGGGGTAAAATGTATTTCCCCCCCACCCCACAAAAAAAAAAAAAAAAAGACCAAAACTACGTTTCGAAAGAAACTTGAAAATTAAGTTTTTTATTTGATTTTTTCCTAAACATCTCTTTTACGCCTTTTTTTTTTTTTTAGACAAGTTTTATACATTAATGCAATCTTAAATACGCTCAAAGATTCATCATTTCCTTTCAACTTAAGCCTTTTATATAAGTACTGATGATTTAACATATAAGATATCAGAGTAGAGGTCATGATCGAGTTCTAACCCAGACTCCTTAATTCCCTCTCATTTTAGTTAAATATTTCATTTGTTAAGGGCGTTTACGCATTAGAAAGCTTAAACTTTTAGACTAAGTAGTGATTTTAATAGTATATATATGTTTGTATACCATGGCAATGGGTACATAACAAGGCTTATATATATATATATATATGGTCTAGGAATATTGGCAAAGGAAGTCCAAAAGGGCTCTAAATTTTTAAATGGTTTGGCAGGTAAGATTAAGCAAATCCAAATTTAATTAGGTATTTGGGAATCGACCATAATCTTCAACCTCTTTTTCGTCTTACTTTAGAAAATTAAACAATTGGAGCAGAAAGCACCAAACAGTAGTGAGTAGAAAATAATGTATGGATATTGGGATGCAAATCACGTGGTCCTCTTCTCATTCTCCTATCAACATTATAGTCCTACTTGGTGCTTTCAAGAACATTTATTAAATAATTGCAATAGATTCCCTAACTGATCATCTCACTCTTAATAAACTACCAACTACCAACACCACCCAATGAAGCCATTTTGCCAATCCCATACGTCTTAATTTGCTGCAGAAAACCAAAGAGATGGATAGTTTTCCTCTCACACTCTTTTCTTTCTTCCTTGCTGTTTTCTCACTCTTTTCTATGTGCATGCACTCTCAAAAGAGACGGTCAAATACTTCTAGAAAATCAATATGAATATTTAATTGATTTGTAGCTTTGAATATCCAAGAATTAGGTATAAATGTTTTTTTTTCCAAAGGGAGAAATTTAGTCAAAAGATGAACAAGACAAAAGAGGGTTTAATTACTAGGGTAGGCTCCCATGGGAGAGACAGATTTTTGTGCGATGCCTTTGTGTTCTGTTGCACATGGTTGGAAATTTTTATCTTTTGTAGAGCATCTCCGGTTAGAATATACGGTCAGATTTTATTCATTCAAATCCGATTGAATAATCAAGGACGAATAAGAGTAAGATGTAGCATTTTTAACTTTACGTCTAACACCGAACCACGCCTTCTATTTTCTCTTATTCCGCTATATATTCTCTTTATATTTCTGTTATCTAGCTCTTATTCCGCTATATATTCTTTTTATATTTCTGTTAAATTGTCAGTTATCCCAAAAACTTAAATTGATATGAAGAGATAAATTTAATCACTTTATCATTACTTTAACACTTCCCTTCACTTGTGGGCTCAAACTCTCTTTTAATAGGTAAGGTCCAACACGTAAAAGATTTAATTTAAATGGGAGTGATTTGACGAAGTCAAGATTCGATCCTAGGGCCTTTGGCTCTGATATCATATTAAATCACCAGTTATCCCAAAAGTTTAAGCTGATAGAAAGAGATAAATTTAATCACTTAATCATTACTTTAACAATTTCCATGAAAATTTATCAGTCTTTAGCAAGAAATTCCTTGTTTAGGTGTTTCCTTTTTCTACATAAGGTGGTGGCTCTGTATAAATGTTTGCGTGTCTTGAAGCCCATCACTCATTCTTAATAAGGCTTCTACACGTTATATATATATATATACTTTCCACATAATTTAGAGCTCTAAAAGTGTTGTTTCTTGGATGATCTTCCACTTCATCTCCTGTTTCTTCCTTGTTGGTTAAAATATGAAAGAGTTATAGTAATATATATTGTCCTGGTGCATGAATCTGCAAGAGAAGTGTGGGAAACATTGCATTGACTAATGATATATCTGCATAATTCTTTATCAAAGTGATCCACTAAATCAAGGTTAGTTTCAGTATAGTAGGTCCTACTACACTTCATATTCAATCTTCAATCATCTGAAAAGTGTACTGTTTGTGCAAATTATGCAGACATGTCTGTCTGAGGAAACAAATTTTAGATTAGACGGATGAATTCAGATGAAAAAGTAGAACTGAAGGATCCCATTTGTGTCTGCATTAAGCTTCTCACGATGGTTGCATTTTCATGAATTGTAGTCATGATATTACAGAAAGCAACTCCTTTGGGACACGAAAGCTTATGGGGTCTTATTCTCATCTTCCTGAGAATATATATATATATATATTCTATTTCCATGTCATGTTTCCATTGCTTTTTCTTGACCATGACCATAATTTTAATTATCATTTTCATTTGACAAAATATAAAAACTTGACTGATCAAACAACTCTTACGTGTTTTACTTAAACTTCTACTTTCGTAATTGAAGTAGTTAAAGCTTCATTAAACTAAGTAAACAAAAGAAAATTTTGGCAACTTATGTCTAATTATAAAAAGAATTACTACTCCAAAACATGTTGTCTTGTTTCTTTGCTTTCATTCATTTGAAAAACAAAAGACTTTCATATATGATTGCATGAAGTTTTTCAAATGTTAATAAATTTATCATCATAATTCTCATATGTTACATATTGATTATGTAACTCTCCTAATTCATTTTCATAAGTTACATATTAATTATGTAATTGTTGTATTGCTGGTCTGATTTAACTCTAAATAGATCATTTTATTGAACAATTTCCGCATTAAATAAAGGAAGAAAAAGATGTAGCAAAAAAGACTTTAATGTGTGGACGTAGACTACAAGCTGAACCACCTTAATTAATCTCTGGGTTTTTTTTTTCATTCTTTCTCTCTTTAGATTTTTATATTCTTTTAACACAACCATTTTCTCTTTTTTTTGGGTAAGTAACTTGTAACCTTTTCTCACGTATAATGGTCATAAAATCCGTTTAATGCAAGCAATTCAAATAAATGTAGGTGAAAACCCATGATGAAATGCTATGCCGTGTTGGACATTGCGATGGTAGTGGCCAGAAAGGAGCACCATACTTGCTTGTCCTTTTTTTCTAATCTAAAATACTATGTTTCTACTACATTCAACGCACCAAATTCCAAACAAAATTAATGCTCAAAGTGTCGGTTGGTCAAGATTTTGTTTTCTTGCATTTAACACTCTACATGATTTCACGTCATTTTTAAACTTCAAGGAAAAAAAAAATACAAAATTATTATATGTAATTTATTTAATTTGCAATTAGCTTCATGTGGTATTAAAATAAACTCTTAAGTCTTTGGGATATGCTAAAAAAAAAGACCAATTTAGTCCTTACAACCAAATTTTGTCTACTGACTTAACAGATTCTGATAACGTAAACCATTAAAGCCAATAAAATTGTGACACAAAATCTGTTAAATTGGTGAACGGAATTTGATAGTAGGAAGTAAATTTATTTTTTTATTTTTTTCTTTTTGAATGCTTTATGGACCTATTAGTTCATTTTGATAAGATATAAAGCTAATTGTGAATCAAGTAAATCACATGGACTGATATTGTATTTTTTTTTTCTAATTTTAAATGACACAGCAATATATTCTCCATATAACAACATATAAACCATTAGATCTGTAAAATTTAATCAGAAAAGAACCCCGATCCATGCAGTTTCACAATATGGTGGCCTATGATATAAAAATCTATAAGGTGCCAATACATCTCTTATCGTAAAATGATATATATATATATATATATATATATATTGAATTCTTTCCAAAAAATTGAAATGATACTTGCGGCACAAAGGTAAAAACAATACATATGCATCGAGTATGATTTGCATGTAAAGACAATGATGAACAAATTGGGAGAGTGTTGTCAAAGTCTAAGAGATACTCAAATTGATTGTTCAATAAAGTCGTTTGAATGAAACATGAAGATGAGGAAGATCTGGTAACAAACCACTTTACCAAACCAAGTTAGCTTATGCGTGCCATTCACGGAAACAAAAAAGCTGGGAAAAGGTTAGCAGAGAGCCCAAAAGTTAGGGATTGGTAATTTCTTACCCGAACTCTATGCAAACTCCATACGAATTTCAACATGAGATTAAAGTGTTAGGGTTGATAAGTATCATCTGTTTAATTAAATTGGTAGGATTATAGTTGACTTATATAGTTTTATACAAATTTTTTGACACAACTTAAATCTGACACGCAGCATAATGACAAGCAATTTTTGACATAATTGGTGAACCCAACACGAACTCAATCCAAAATGAGATGGTTATGGTTAATGGGTTTGACCCGTTTAATTAAATGAGTTAAGTTATGGTTGATCTATATAGTCTTATATACATGCCTCGTCACAACCTGAATCCGACACGCGAACACAAATTGCTGCTCCTGCCCAAAGCATTTGGATGCTGTAAATGAGTAAATATGGGCAATGTTAAGGTGGAATTACGCTTTTAAATTGTTCGGTAATGTTTTTATTTTTAAAACAAACAAAATAAAAATAAAAGGAAAATGAAAGGCATTAATAAGAACTATGGGTGTTGAAATTTGGCACTACAAGCTTGGTTGGGCTGGCAAACCCTAGGCAAACTTGGGCCGAATTGCCTGGGCTTAAAGAAGCTTTTTGTCCCAACTGTATACTCTGGGCCCAACAATGTTTATGCATGCATGAGATTAAAGAGAAAAAATTCTCTTGATTTTTATTTGATTTCTACAAATTTGGATAGTAAATTAAAATGTATTGAGGATAATACGGAAACTTTTACTTAATTAAATTCATCTTTTTTTTTCTTTTCTTTTTTTTTTTTTTTCAATTTTCAATGATATTAAATTCTATTTCAATTTATGCTGATAGCAAGCACATCAATTGGATTGTAAAATCAACCCAATTCATTTCTTATATGAATTAAAATGCTCATTTGAATTATTTCATCATTAAAATTATACAAATATGTAAAATGGTTATATTTTAGCTTTGCTTGAGCATCTTGTTGTTGTCTTTTGCTCTTTGGGTTAGCTTTGTTTTCTCTTTCATAGGTTATAGTGCCCCTCAACCTAAGGCATAGTTTACAATAGAAATGAAAACTAGTGTTCTTTTTTGTTCAACAGATGATGCCAAACTCTACCCATAGAGAGTGCAAACTAGTGCATTGCAAAAATCAAATTAGTGGCAACCAGATTAGTGCATTACAGCCACATCAGCACAATTTACAAGCCGTATTTGATAGTATTTCTGCAATTGCCTTACTCATAGCCTTATCATCACTTGTGATAATTGTAAAAGGAACACATCTAATCATTGCCTCGAACCATGTTTTAAACCACCATGTATAAGATTTAGTCGTTTTATTTACAAACAAAGCACATTTAAACATCACCAATTGGTGACGATGATTAACTCCAGTAAAAGAAAAAAAATGCATGTGGGTAGCACCAAAAGTAACAATATCTCTAAAATACTGATATGCGGCGCATGATCTAGCATCTGCTCAATGCAATTTTTAATGCATCAATTTCCATCGATTTGAATTGCGTAAACAAAACCCAAGTTTTTACATTGGCTCTTAAGAAAATAATTGTACATTATACGATGAAAAACAGACTATTGGTTGCTTCAAATCATTTTTACGCAAATTTATCTCATTTTGATCTTCTACCATTCCCGGTTCAACATTTAAATCTTCAATGGAATCATCACAACATGAGATTTCAAGTTCTTCACCATTCTTATTCATCCAGCAATGTGGTTTTTATTTTTTATTAAATCATTGAACTCAAAAAATAAAAATAAAAAAAACAAATTTCACTCAAACATATCAATATAAATATAAGAGAATTTAAACAAAAATTACGATTTTTCATAAATATTTAATAAAAAATATTTTTTAATATATTTTACTAAATGCCTTTATGATTTTAAAAAGTAATAATTTCAAAAACACAAATTTTAAAATTATACTTATTAAAATCGTATTAAAACCACAATTCCGAACGGGTCGTAAGAAAAGTATTTTATATATATACTATATAACATTACTCAATTTTTAATGACATAGAAACCCTGTAATTGGAAGAGATTATTATAACCACGGCATCATGCAGCGTAGAACAGAAGTATGCAGAATTGGGAAATGGCGGTGTACGAGACCCCCATAGCTTGTAGAATTGGGCCCTTCAATGGGTAATGCTTTCTGTCTCTCTCGAACACGCAGAACCCATAATCTCTGTGACCCATCTCATATATTTGCCGAGTTTAATTCCACATTCTTTGTTAAGTCTTGCGCTATGTGCTTTTCATATTATGATTATTGAGCTCTTGGTATTTTGCAATGATACAAGAATATTATTTAGGCACAACCTAGTTGGACCAAATGTTTTCTAATGGGATTCTAGGATGGTATTTTGGTTGGTTTGTTGTTTTGCATACAATGCAGTGTCTGAAATATCCATTCAGACCCAGTTAGACCAAATGTGCTTTGATAAGTTTATTGGGATTATTTATTTATTTATTATTATTATTATTATTTTTAATGTTGATATGGTTGAGATTTTGGGCTTTGTTTTAATAGCAAATTGGAGCCATAGTGAAATCCTCTCTTTTAAGAATTCTATTACTCTGCATCATTTGGAATGCTTTACCTCTATGCCTTATGTGGATTATTTGGAGGGAGATGAATGCTATGACCTTTGGTTGAATGGAATTACCAATATTTAGATTAAAGACTCTTTTTTTGATTTATTGTTTGATTGGATGAGGAGAATAGGGGAATTTTGTTCTTTGTCTTTCTTGGAAATTTTTAGGCCTTTGTGATTGTAGCTGTTAGTTTTTAATTTTTCATATTCTCTTGAACACCTTGCATTATAAGTCCAACAAAAAAGATTTGTAGGAGTCTGCATCACTGGAATACTATAATGCAGCGAAGTACCTCACCCCCATCATCTTTTCATGTTTTAAGTGTATTTAAGTGAGCTCATATCATGATCGAAAAAGAAAAAGAGTTAGCTCAATTCATTATCATCTCTTTGTAGCATTGATCTAATTTTGGAAGACAAAGCACCAGAACTCTTTTGACAATGTAAAGGAAAATTATTTATTTATGCACCATCTCTCTTACACATATGACACTGATTAACAATAACGCACTTCCTCCTACTAGTGTCAAGCACCTATGTTAAAAGCGGCATTTCGCGCAAAGAACACAACAGGAGGAACTGAGGAATCTTAATCTCCTTCCAAGGGAATAGAAGTAGGAGCCCTTAAAACCGTGTCATAAGGTTTAACCTTAAATTTATTATCATGCAACAATTTCTAGCACACCTTATGTCCCCCCTCCTCTTTGACCCCTACCCCATATGGAAGATAACATTTTTCTTTTCCTTTTTTTTTTTAGAAAAAAAAAAAAATCCATCTATCCAAGTCAGCTTCTAATCCTGAAAAGCCAGATAAATTTGGATTTTCACCAAAGATCATTGACTGATCCACCTTGTTAATTAGCCAACCCAGCACTCTTATCCTCAGCTTAGTTAGTCAAGACTGAGAAAATGATCTGAGAAGTACCTCCTTGCACCTCACATCATTCCAAAAGTGCATGCACGTGCCATCACTAATCTTGTATTGAATAAACTTAATCATATCCAATTCTAATGTCTTTCATTTGGTACACCCTAATATCCATGCTAGTTGAGTAATTCGTCATTACTTCTTTCCATTACTTTCCTCCAAGTATTAGTCTTCCCCACAGCCCACCTCTATAACCATTTATGAGGAAGTGGATCAAATGGCATGTCCACCCCTATAAACAAGGGTTGGAGGATGAGTTTATTGGTTCAATCCTTATAGAAAAGAAAAAACATGCTGTTAAACCAATAAACTAGTATATTAAAAAGTCTTCTTCATTGCCATGGCTTATAGCTTTGCTCCAAAGCTTCTAGAGAGGATATTTCATTTGACCAATTACGTGCTAATCATCAACCACTCTGAGGGTATTTAGTAATTAGATAAATATAGGATGTTAGGTTTCAAGGTTAGTAGTGTTTGGTTATGATCTTTATCAGTTGTACTCTTGTCAATTGTAGCCTTATTTATCATTGAAACTCTTCCTAGTTTAACTAGGAGATTTTATATTTGGAAGTTTCTTTTTGTGTTGGTTTTGCTTCTTTATTAGTAAGTACAAAGGAAGTTTCTATATTTGAAATTACTGGTAAAATCAAAACTTACTGAAATTTATAGAAATAGGCTAAAATGCATTGATACTTTAGAATGTAAGTACTTGTAGTAGGTTTCCTGTCAATTTTAGTTGAAAGGAAAATGCATTCTCTGCTTTGCTCCAAAGCACATAAATATTTATTTGATTAGATAATAATAACTGTGCTTCTTTACGTACCCAATGAGCTTTAGCTCAAATGGTACTTCCTCCCTTTGTAGTAAGGTGGAGGATGAGGTCATTGGTTCATGTCCTACCTGTGCATGTGTAAGTTACCAATAAAAATACTGTGATTCTTCACGTATTTAAGTTGTGAAACATTTATGTTTTGATCTATATTTAGGGAGGACTTGAGGTCTTAAATATACAGAAGGCTTTGAGTCATTTAGTGTGATAAGTTATTTCCCGGTTGAGAATTGATTTTCATCACAATTCTTCTCTTTGTGTGTGTGTGTTCTTACTGATTGAAGTTCCAACCATATGGTCATTGTTTTATGATGAGAACCCTTCAGTTGCAATCATCTTGTCAAAAACATTAATTAGTGATATTATTGTGAGATGCTGCTCAAATACAGTAATTTGGACGATTTGATGTCTTAATTATCTCTCATTCATATTGAACACTTTACTACCATATAGTTACTTGAAGCTTGGAAGGTCAGCAGGTCCACATTATTACACCTTGCCTTAAGTCAAATGATTGAATGACCAACATTCCTTGCCATTCTCTCCACTACATAAATATTGTTTAGAAATCAAATTGAATCAGCTATGTAACTCATGAAATATTAAGCAATCAACTATGCTTGTATGATATAGGTAATGCGATGAACATTCAGAATTAAATATTGGATTCGTGAGGATCCAAACTAAGAAGAAATCAACTTCCATAATAATCCCTTAACAGATGTCAGAAATTAGTGATGACAGGTTGTTACATGACCTTGCACTATTTACATGGGTCCGATATTTGTTTTGCAAGGTGCTTGTGAGCATTGATGGCTGTCGTTGAGGGCGGATTATTGCAGATAAGGTTGCTTTAAAGCTGTTACTGCATGACCACCTCTTCTGCCAACTTTTTTTCCGTTTGTGCTTTCTGTGTTTCTCTTCTTAATTGATTTTTATTACACTTGTCGTTTACCTTAATTTGTCTCGAGCGCTATGACCTGTCTTTCCCTAAAACGGCTATAAAAGGAGGTGAGAAATTGGGCATTTTCATCATAGCAAGATTGTTCTTGCACTTGCTAGTTTCCATCTCTTCATCTTAAAAAGTAATTTGTTCTTTTCCTTGCTAGTTTCCATCTCTTCATCATGAAAGTAGCCTTGTTGAGGTCTCATTTTCTAGTTAAACAATGAATTTCCATTTGGCATCTAATAAAGAAAATTCTGAGAAGGGTGTGGAGATCCATTCATGCTTCTATTGCAAAAAGGTGTTCAACAATCACCTGGCTCTTGGGGGTCATCTAAGGGCTCATCAGGAGGAAATTAATGCTAGGAGGAGCTGGAATTATCCTGTTCATTCCAGTAATTTCCTTGACGTTTCCAGCACTGCCCCTAATCGCATCTTGATGGGTCAGCCTGAAAATTTCTCTGGAGGTGCTAGGAATAATCCAAGTGCACTTTTCAGTAGGGCGACCTCTTCTATGGATTTCTCTAAGTTCTGCTCAAATGAATCCAGCTGTATCAATGCTAGAAAGTACTTTAAGAACAATGTTGGAAACGCCATATCTCAGTTTTTCATGTCTCCAAATCTTTCATCCAGCAGTGGTGCCGAAGTTCATCATTCAAATCCCTTAACCTCGTCACTTTTTATTCCATCTGCTAGCACTGCAACCACTGGTTTTCCTATGGATTCCTCATTGTACTCCGGATCATATGGAATCTGTCAGTTTAATACTGACGAATTAAGAACATTTAGAGATGGTAAGCCACCAAACTTTCAGCATCACTACCTTGGTAAGCTTTCATATCCTGTCTATTCTATTCTATTAAAGATTCTGATTTCAGTATTTGCTCAAATCAATTGCCTGGCTTGACAGAATTTAACATTGTTGGTTCCTTGCCTCCAGGTGATGGTCAGCGTTCAGGCCAAAATGGAGTTAATAAGTATAATGAGAGTAGTATGTTAACTTGTGAAGGAGGTAAGAAACGCTGCTTAGATGAAGTCCTGGGGAATTCTGACATGATGAATTCATCAAAAAAGCCTCAGACCACCTCCAACCTACCTGCAGAAACAGAGAAGCCTCAGAAGAAAGAGCTACTTCTTTTTAAGGATGTGGAGGATTCTTTTTTTGGGTTTGGGATTTCTTTTGATGACAAAGAGGAAGATGAAGCAGATCTGGATCTATCTCTGCACCTGTAGCTTTGTATGTTTTTCTTTATAACTGAATAGATGTATGGATGGGTTTGCTGGTTATGTATATATTATGGTTTTGGTGTATGGAATTCTCTCTCTCGGCGCCTTTCTGATTGAATAGTGGTGGGATTCATTCCATAGAGGCGAACTAGAATTGCATGGATGGAGTGGTAGAAAGAAATAACCTCTCTTCCCTACACCCCCACCCCCCCCCCCCCCCCCAAAAAAAAATATATATATAACAAAAGAAATTTCTTGACTCTCTTTGTTAATGTGTTTTGAATGGTGTTTTTTGTTTGAAAAAGTGTTATAATGTGACATAAATGTAAATACTGTTTTTGTGTTTTTAGGAGTACTTTGTGTTTGGGTTGTTTATTATTGTTTTTGTTTTAAGAAGAGAAAACAAAAAATTTGACAAACAGAACTCTCAATTTTTCCATTTTAAGTACTGATACATACATTCTGTGTTTCTATCTACTTCTTAAGTTGTCTTTCTGTTCTTAACAATGTTCAATAATCTTCTTTGATAATTCTTTTTGTCCTAGAAGGTGTAACTAGTTTAAAAATCATTTTCAGAATTGATTTGCTTGTTGTAAAGGAAACAATCTCCTATGTGTTTCTTTCTAGAAAAAATAGTTATGTCATAGTGAAGTGAATAAACTGCAACTAATATGCCAAGTAGATAGATATGCCTCTTTGGGCATGCTTCTTGTACTATATTCCAATTCAAGTTGTACAATCCTTTATCTATCAAGCACAAAGATTATCATGGCATGTTAATTATTATTATTTTTAATATCCTTAAGTGGGAATTTTATAAAAAAAGAAAGCTCCATACTCATTGAGTTTTTGATTTTCCAAATAATTTATGCCTACTAAATGATTCTCTAGGCTCTTAATCCTTTTGCTGTTGCACACTATTGGGTGGTAATTGGTGATATTATTTCATTGAATGACTATTTGCTCTTAGTTGGTCACCAAGTAAGGAATAAACCTTGCATGCAACCCTAGCCCACCCCTTTGGTTTCCTTTGCTGCCATACTATTCTAGCATTGGCATATTCTTCTTGTATTATCATTTATGATTCTTGATATAATATTAACTCTAAAATAATGCACATGATTAAATTGGTTGTTTCATTGATAACCAGACACTTTTTTGGACATAACACTTCCTTTATATGCTCTTAATTGTCATATGCTCTTCTTTATATTCACTATACCTTTTTTTTTGTTTTTATTTTCTTCTTCTTCTTCATTGTTTTAGTCTAAACTTTTCGAATATAAGGCATGGTTTTTATGATTTATCGGCACTGAACATGTTTAATTATGCAGGATTCCTGCATGACCCCTGTTATAAGTGCTGCAGTTCTATAATCCTGATTGTAGTTTTCTCTTGGGAAGAACTTTTTTACTGCATTTATGTAAGTCATGCTCATGGAACTATGGAAGTCTTGTTATATATTGACTGAAGCCTACCTATGATTATTATTGGAACCTTATTTTTTATGACAAGAATTTAATCAAGCTTCTGCTAGTTGTGTTAATAGGAGTTGCTTCTGCTGCTTATATATTCATATATGGTTAGATCATTTTTCATTTTACAATTTTTAGTAGCAAATTACTCTTCGGCAGCTTATGGCGAGATTACTCATCACCAAGAAGATACTTCATAGTCAGTACGCAAGCACACAACCAAAGGCACAATGAAGCAATGGGCTACAACTTTTTGCAGTCTTGCAGAATGGTACATTGCAGGATTGGAGAAATAGTTGGATGCAAACGAGGACTCTCACTATATCATTATACATGACTCTTTTCTTTCTACAAAACTGGCGACATGTTATTAATGTGAGTATCAATCAAATTACAATATAAAGCAAAATGAACAATTTCATTAATGCAAAGATACTAGTAATTGCGATTTCCACCGTTTAGCCCCTTTGGTGCGGCTCCTAACGGGTAGGTGCTGCTATGGTCATACCCAGGTAGGATTGTCATAATTGGTCTTCTCGGCATACCTTTTTTGCTCAGGAAAAAAAAAAATCTTATAGTCCTAAACTTCTGACATGAGTCTGAAAAACACCTTTAGCAGTAGCCTTAGTGGAGAAATGTTGTAGGATCAGCTCTCCTTGTGCAATATCAAGAGTGGAATGAAATCGAATGTCTATGTGTTTGGTTATGCCATGGTATTAGGGATACTTGACATATGCCAAAGTTGTTATTATCATTGTATATCCTAATGGGCTTCCTCTGCCAGAGACATAACCCCTAGGCCCTGAAAGAATCTCCTCAACCAAATAGCCTCTTGTACTGTTGTAGAACAAACAACATACTCTGACTCCATTGTCTCTCTAGTGGTACACTCCCACTAGGAGGTAAGTCAATCCCACTATCTTTGGCGATTTTAATATGAGATTGTGATTCTCTAACCTCGCCAGAAGATGGAGTAATTCCCTCAAGTTCTTGCAACCCATTAAGTTCAAGATCTATCGTTGTTTCACCAATGCTAGGAAAATCATTCTCAATAAATGTGACACCATATAACTCTATCTCAAGCATTCTTCATTGTCATTCCTTCAAAATAGTGTTAGGACTTAGGAGGAGACAAGGAGTTGTTTTTTAGAACTCCATACTGTTTGGAGGATGTAAAAGGCGTGAAAAACGAGAGTTTTGACAGAGGGTGGTACGAAGAAGACGATGAATGTGTCATCATTCGAACCATCGTTCTAACAAGACTCAGGTAGAACTATCCTTCGAACACTATTCTAATGAAGCCCATTCTAACCACCATTCTAATGAGGTTCATGCAAACATCATTCTAACGAGGCCATAGTTAGCTTCACTTAAGAGGAATAGTAGTAGCACCCTTTGATTAATTACCCGTTAATCAAGTTGAGGACACCACCTTACCCCTCGGATGGTCCAACTACCCTCATGTGATGGTTCAGTGTGACACTAATCAATAATATACCTTGAAGTTCATTGATCATTCCCACCTAAAACACATAGAAGTCCTCAAATCGGGGTAAATTAAAGTGTCCAGCCAAGAGAGCATTAAAGATTCGGTTGGATTGATAGACATTGAATAAGAACAATTATATATATATATATATATATATATATATATATATATATATATATAAGTTAAAAAAAAAAAAAAAAAAAAAAAAAAAAAAAAAAAACCTTAGTATAGTTAAATCATATTGAAATTAAAATAGTCAAATTTATTTGCACAAAGTTAAAATATGTTCAAAGAACAATTAAAGGTAATCCCTCTCTTTAGGATATGTATGCCACCGGCCTACTTGGATTGGGACCATGGATAAACAAATTCCATGCTTCTTACCAAATCTTCTTGGCCTTTATATTTTCTCATTTTTGAAGTTATATATATATACACACCTACATGTATGCATGTATGTATGTATGTATACATCAAAACATTGGTATCCCAAGAACACGTTTTATTTATAAATTTATAATGTGAAATCATGCATCCATGCAACCATCTTTCTTGGATTCTTTTTCCATTTTCTTTTCAAACCTGGAAAAGTAAAACACCAAAACGCGTTAATATATAGTACTTAGACCAAACAGGGCCGAAAAAAGGACGGTTAGATTCCGTTGATTTGGTTTGATGGCTAGTTGCGTGTAAAGCTTTGTCAACGTCATGGGACCAACCTTAACTTTATTCCGTAAACGGATGTTGAGGCGCCTAAGCCATGATAAATCCCTTTCTGTTTGGCAAGTGAGAAAGCTTTTTTCAGAGTATATTAATAATCAAACAAACTCGAATCTTCCCCTTTCTCTTTCTTAATTTTATCCTAATCTGCTATGTTTAGCAGCTTTAGTTGATTTCTTTTTGTCTAAAAAAGAAAGCAAGTATGAAAATTGCACCTCTCCACAATTAAAAAATAAGAAAAAATAAAAAATAAACGAAAAACTTTACGAAACTCTCGTAAACTTCCACTTCCACGTGTTTTGAAAGTAATTCTAAAGTTCAAAAACTCTCAATTAAGGGTATCATACTTCTAATTTCTTTCAATTACCTCATTTCGTTAGGATTTTTCATGCAAATTAAATAGCCATGTAACTTCGGGAGAAGGGTGCCTTGAATCCTGTCAAAATTTTCAAAATATCATTTTTTTAAAAAAATAATAATAATAATTGCCTGAATCTTTACAATTTATTATTTTATATCTTTATAATAAAAATATTGGTATTTTGAGAATTTTGACAAGATTAAACGGAAAATTTGCGGAATGAGGTAATTGAAAGTAATTGAAAGTTCGATACCCTTAATTGAGAATTTTTGAACTTCGAAAAAATTAATTTCTAAATGCGTAAAAGTTTTTAGGTTTTCTGAAGTTTCTCCAAATTTAAGCTATTATTTCAATCTAAAGTTGAAATGGAAATATTGGAAATCGACTATTTCATTGTTTTAATGTATCTAATGATATACATAGTGTTAAATCATTTAAAGATATTTAAAATAACGTGACAATATCTACATCATTAAATTTGGTAAAATTTAGTATGAAACCATGAAATAGAGGATCCTATTGTGCAAACCAAAAAAATTTCTTTTCTTTTTGTTTTTGCTACCTACCATGATGGATGGAGTTGACCCTTTAACTCCACTTGTGGGGCAGGCTGAGAAATTAACTCCATATTAAAGAGGAAATATTAATATTGGTCATCATAAACCTAACCTAAATGAGCCGACATTTCTCAAACTCCTTTAAGGTTTCAATTTGATTACAAGCTATCTCTAAGAGATAGCTCAATTAGTTGGAAATTACGCTTTATGAAGTATAAATTATAAGTTTGAATCCCTCTTTCCCTCTCTCTCTCTCTCCCTCTTATGCAGACATGTCAAAAAAAAAAAAAAATGATTACAAGCTTAGATTCTAAGGTTGGGGGGTTTTTTGTAGATGTTGTTTCATTTTTTTTACTCTAAGGTAGCAAAACACGGATGCATGAATCACATGGACACGGATCCTCTCTAGTTGGTTTGCTAGTCATTTTTAAGTAAAGGGTAAAATTGTCATTTTATTTTATTTTTTTGACAATTTTTTTCTTCACTTAAAAATGATCGGCTTCTCTCAAATTGAAATCAACTAGAGAAGATCAAAATACAACTCACATAGAGATGAATTTATTATATGATGGCATTGGAAGATATTTAAAAAAAGAAAATCAATGACTTGAAAAAGATATAAAGATGGAAAATCCAACCTTTTCCCCCTTTTTATCAAAGCCATATATTTTGATCATCTTTTTGATCCAACATTAATGATGGGCATTTGTTTAGAATAGACCCACTAACTAAACTTCTAAAGAATCCTACTCTTCTAACAAAATCCTCTCCATTGCCTAAAAAAAATTAAAAAAAAAATTCTACCCAATAATTTTCAACAAGTAATTTGGGCTTCTAGAAAAGTTAAAATATATATATATATAGGACTTGTTTGGGATTGCGTTTGAGGGACCTAAAAGTGCGTTTAACACTCAAAAAGTCTGTTTGAAAAAAAAAAAAAAAAAAAAGTAGTCATTTGGTAAAAAAAATTAAAAACGCTTTTAAGGGTCCAAAAAGCTTAAAAATAGTTAAAATGCACTTTTGGTAAAAGCTAAAAAATTAAACTTTTGCCAAAAAGTATTTTTTGACTTAAAAGTTCTATTTTTCAAAGGCAATCTCAAACATGCTCATAGACTACTTGTCATTATTTCATCCTCTTCTTCCTATTTCTTTTTCATGTAATTATTTAAAACTCTATTTGATTTCCAAGTACACTCTTTCAAGAAAAGGAATAATATTTGATTACTCACAAATCATATTATTTAATTTTAAAAATGTAATTAGATGCTCAAAAAAAAAAAGAAAAAAAACTTGGCTTAAATTACGGGTTTGGCACTTTCGCATTGAGTTTAATTAGTCGTTCCTTTCTAATCTTCCACGTAGACAAGAGCAAAAAGCGAGCCACAGTCTCCATTTCTGGCACGTGAAAATCACGCTCCTCTGACCGGACATGATGAGTACACGGGTTTTGGCTAGACATAAAAAAATTAAAAATAAAAATATTTATTTATTTATTTAAAAATAAAATTATCTTTTAAAATTTGATTAATAAACAAGTTTAAGTTCAAATATAATAGTACCTTCATCAACATTCAACACTCACGTGAAGGCAAAGTTTGACTTTTACTCTAATACAAATATAAAATGGAAAATTATTTATTTAAATCTATGGATATATAGTCATAAATTAAATAACAAAATTCATGCTCTAAATTATGGCTAATTTTATGTATAAAGTTTATGATTAATTAAATAACAAGTTCAATATTATATTATTGTAAATAAATAAATAAATGAAAAATACTATGTGCTCTTCTAGTATTCACCTGGTTTCCTCCCAACTATGATGTGTCTTTTAAAATCATCAATAGATTAAAGTCAATAATTATAATTTCAAATTTAAGGATGATTTTAAAAGTCACATCACAGTTAGGAGGACACTAAGAAAATACTACAATCATAAATTTTTATATAAAGTTTTGAATATTCAAATTAAAAAAAAAAAAATCACTTATATCCCCCAACATAATCAAACAAAGCAATCTTTATCTTTTAATATATATATATATAATTGTAGATAAAAGTGGGATTCTCAGCTTCCTTCTCACACTTGGTAGGCGCGTGGGGTTGCACGAAACTAAAATCAACAAGCTATGCTTATTGCTTGCCACAGAATAATATATATTGTATTGTATACTTTCGGAGGAAGAAAATGAAGAGTAGTCGTATGCTCATGGGTCACCTCTCTGTTTTGCGAAAACTGGAGCTCTCAAAATCTCATCAAAGTCACCATCTTTGTAACAATATTTCAGCAGTTTCCTGCTTGTAAGTTCTTATACTAGCTTCCTCATCTCCTTTTTGTTGTTTCTGCAACGTGGGTTTGCAGTTTCTAAGTTGTATAGAAATATATGTTCTCGGTTTGGTTTGTCTTTTTAAATTATCAATCTGTAAAGACCGTATAAAATATTCATTTCTGTGTGATTTACAAACTGGGTTTTTGTGGGTATTTGGTTTCTATCTCTCTAAAGAAGGAATAGCCAAGAATTTGGCCTGTTTCTGGGGAGCTGCTTTCAGGGTTTTTGGTGTTTTTTTTTTTTTTTGGTAGTTCCCTGCTTATAGACTATCAAGTTGGTATATTGATAAGCAATACTGGTACTAAAAGCAGTGGATGGAATCTTATTTGGTGCATGTTGGATTGAATTTGGGTTTTTAGAAGAAACCTTGTGTGAATTTTATGTTCTGTAATTATATGTTATGAGGATGTTATGGACAAGGCATTGGTGCTTCACTTTGGTGTAATTCTGGATTTGATGTAATTCGAAGATTTTGGAAGAGAAATAAGTAGTCTGGATTGAGATTTGGGTCATTTGGTGTTGTTCATAAATAATAATTATCTGGTGATATAGCATAGACAAGGAACTGCATATTGGAACCAGGGCCTTCTCATTGTTTGTCAAGGGTTCAGATATTGTGTCTAAGAGAAAAAAGATGCAAAGGGTCCGATTGTCTTCCCAACAGGCACCCGTACACAAGCTGGGGGATTCCCAAATAACATTATCCCCAAAATTTAGGTTAGCAGTTATGCAATCTTCTTTGTTAAATCCTTCAACAGATTTAGAGTTAACTCTTAGGGGAGAATCCCTCATTCCGGGCCTTCCCGATGATGTTGCACTCAACTGTCTTCTCCGGCTTCCAGTCCAAAGCCATGCATCGTGCAAAGCTGTCTGCAAGCGGTGGCATCTACTGCTCGGTAGTAAAGGGGGATTTTTCAGCCGGAGAAAGGAATTGGGCTTCAAAGACCCTTGGCTCTTTGTCTTTGCCTTCCACAAGTGCACTGGAAAGATTCAGTGGCAGGTTCTTGACCTTACTCACTTCTCTTGGCATACTATCCCAGCAATGCCTTGCAAGGACAAGGTTTGTCCCCATGGATTTAGGTGTGTTTCGATCCCCCATGAGGGAACCCTGTTTGTTTGTGGGGGTATGGTTTCTGATGTAGATTGCCCCCTTGACTTGGTTCTGAAATACGAGATGCAGAAGAACCGTTGGACTGTGATGAGTCAAATGATCACTGCTAGGTCATTTTTTGCAAGTGGCGTGATTGATGGGATGATTTATGCGGCTGGAGGAAACAGCGCAGATCTTTTTGAGCTTGACGCAGCTGAGGTTATGGATCCTGTTAAGGGGAGTTGGCATCCCATTGCAAGCATGGGAACAAATATGGCTTCTTATGATGCAGCAGTGCTGAATGGGAAACTTCTTGTGACGGAAGGCTGGTTATGGCCATTCTATGTCGCTCCAAGGGGTCAGGTTTATGACCCTAGAACAAATAATTGGGAGAGTATGGCGGCCGGGCTGAGAGAAGGTTGGACAGGTTCAAGTGTGGTGGTTTATGGGCACTTGTTTGTCGTTTCAGAGCTTGAAAGAATGAAGCTTAAGGTTTATGACACAGATACTGATTCCTGGGACACAATAGAAGGGCCTCCTTTACCGGAACAAATATGCAAACCTTTTGCCGTGAATTCCTGTGATTGCAGAATCTTTGTTGTGGGTAGGAACCTTCATGTTGCTGTGGGTAATATCTCAAGGCTCCCCAAAAAAGGATCTTGCAATAGAAAGTGGAGTTTTTTTGTTCAATGGCAGGTGGTGGACGCACCAGAAAGTCTCTCTGACTTGACACCATCAAGCTCTCAGGTTCTGTTTGCGTAGGTTTTCGATTCTCTGTCTGTATTGTGTTCTGTATGATGTTCAATAATTGTTATTTATATGAAAATTATAGAAGCTGTAGAGTGGAAATGACTGTTCAAAAGGCTCTCGGGTAGATATTAGAATGAATGTATCAACTATATGATTTTATCTGTGTTCTTTTCTATGTCTTTGACTCTGATTGAAATGCCATGAAGTCATTATTCTTATTGCTATGATTGTTGGATTAGAATGGTGATGTTACTTTGATGACCAAGGGCAGAAGGGCACTGGTATTGGGTCTGCTTAACAATGTTGTCCCAAATCTGTGAATGGATGCAAATGAAGTGGAACTCATAGCTGAATCTGCTGCTACTTTAACATGCAAAACATTGGATTTTGGACTTTTTGTTAGCGATCAGTACAGTCAGAAGGTGGGAGGGAGGGAATTATTTTCTTTATTTCTGAGGCCCAGATCTTTGGTTTTCAATATTTAGAGCATGTTTGGAATTGTGTTTGAGAAATAGAGCTTTTAAGTCAAAAATCATTTTTTGGCAAAAGCTTCATTTTTAAGCTTTTTTCAAAAGTGGGTTTCTGTCATTTTTGGGCTTTTTGGCCCCTTAGAAGCGCTTTCAATTTTTGTTACCAAACGGGTACTTTTTTCTTCAAACATATTTTTTGAGTGTTAAAGCGCACATTTGGGCTCCTCAAACACATACCCAAACAAACTCTTAGTATGTGCATCACACGTCGAGGTGAAGCGATTGAGAATCCGTACTTAAATTATGGGAACTCAAATTGATGAGAAACGTGAGGGAGTCCCAAAAGGATGTAATGCAACACCCTCACATTTTTCATGCATCAGTAAATACAAGAAGCGTTAATGTAACATTTTTTCTTTTCTATAAATTAAAGATATTAATCACAAAATTCGATAGAGCATTAAAACTTTGCATTCTACTTAAATACTTGTATCATTTGTTTAGCTTACAATCTTAATTAAACATCATAATCTATTAACTCCTACGTCAACCTTGCTTACATGAATATGTAATGCCTAGCAATGTGTGACCTTGAAGCTCTTGCCTCCTCCCCGCCCCCCCCCCCCCCCTTTATTTTTTTTTTGTTTTTGAAGTGAAATTTCATTCATTCAATCAAAAGCGTCAAAGATTACAACTTTCAGCATGAATAAAATCAGGATATTCTTCCATCCAAATTTTCTTTGTTGATGTATGGAGTGCCCCTTTCGCCAACAGGTGTGCCGTCATATTTGCTTATCTTCTTGTATGCATCACAAGTCAAGACTAAAAGCTTTGCAAAACAATCTTCGCATCCTCAATTAACGTATCGTATTTCTACCATAGTTGATCTTCCATCTGAAAAGCATGAACTATTTCCCAAGTATCACCTTCCATAATAACGTTTTGTAGGACCAAATTTCTTCCAAAAAACACTGCATTCCAAGCCGCATAAGCTTTTGCCATTGTTAAGTCAATAATATACAGAACAGACATACACAAAGAGGCCAAGACTAAGCCCATATTGTCCCTTACTACAATTCCCACACCCATAAGCTTCCTCGTCTTATCAATTGCTGCATTCCAATTGATTTTGTATACACTATCTAGAGGCACTTTCCACCGTGGAAGAGTAGTTAGTTGTCTTCTTACCTCCACATTCTTATCTTTTTGTATCGCCATATAATAATCTTCAACAACCTCATGTGCAAGTTTTACAAGTTGTACAGGTTGTACAAACAAACTTCCAAACACAACTCTATTGTTATGCAACCATATCCTACGAGCAACTGTGGCTGCAACTTCAATATCCTCATTTTCAAGCTTATTCCAAAGGTCACTAATCACGTAGAAAAAATCTTTCCCATTTCTACCACATTTTTGTATCTTTTGAGGGCATTCTCCCCTTACGGCACATGATGATCGACAGTACCATAGGATATGATTTATATTTTCCACCTCCACCTCACATATCGGACAAAAAGGATCTTGCTTTACCTTCCTTTTGAATAAGTAAAGCAGATTATTGCATGCCTTCCAAAGAAAAATTTCCGCCACACCTAGCACATTCAAACCCCAAAGTTTCTTCAAAAAATTGTTATTTTCACCACTCCGGTCGCTCGTCTTTTGCGATAGCGTGCTTAATTTCTATAAACACAATGTTATTACTCGTGAAAGTGTGAGTCCATCTTCACAAATTTTGTAAACTAATATTGGAAAATCATCTATCCTCAACATATTACCTCATAATCATGACAATAACCATTATATTATAATCTTAAACGGAAAAGCAACATAGTACTTAGCATAAAATATTATTCCAAGTTCTTGCATGCGTCTAAATGCTGAAATGCTTCTAACTCAAAATGCTCTTTGTTCTTTGATCCTGACTAGGATGACGCCATGATTGACATTAACTTTACTAAAAAGACATCCTTACCATGTTGATGCCATGGTAATGTTGAACCGACTAATGAAAACTAGCACAACCCAAACTATGTTATGTCTAGGGCGGCTCCTGACTATGTTGACATCACATGTAGCGCAACCACGACTATGTTGACGTCATCTAGGGCGCACGAGTCTGACTATGCTGAAGTCAGTGATGATACTAACACATGTTCGTTTGTCAAGATTACAAATTGAAGTCTTGGGGATCAATATGTAACACGTCTTTTATAATGAATACCTTTGGAGTTGATTGTCCACTAGAATGATTTTATTTAAAAAAATTTCACTTCGTCACAAAATCTATGTGTTCATTTATTTTCTACCTATTGCAATTGCGCAAATTGGCATAACATCTTGCAGGCTAAAACATATTTTAGTAGCCAATGAAAATAGATTTTGTTACAACATGTGTGATAGTTATAAAGAGTCTTGAATTCAGAAATTTCTTAAGAGACAGATTGGGACTTGGAGCAAAGTAATTGGACTCTTAAGAAATGCTATCCCTATAAACTAAAAGAGTTTTGATGCATCTTTTGAACCCTTAATTTTGGGTTATAAGTTAAACTAATTCCAATCTAACACTAGAATTCACCTGTGAGGATTTCCTCTGGCATCCTATGCTTGCTTGTGCCTTTAACTTTGCCTTATAATAAGCCTTTGGAAGATGAAGGTTACTATATTTTCACTTAAGTTATATATATTTTATTGTATGGGGAATCTTCTTTATTGAAGATAACAACATTAATACTAGACTTTCATTCTTTTTCTTTAGATTTGGGAATTTGCATTAGTTATTAGTACTTTTCCTTTTATGCACAATCTTTGTTAGGATCAGGATTTCCTCAAAATTTCTTTGAAATTGCAGATTCTGAAATTGTTAATTCCTAGTCACGCTTTGCATTTTAACGGATTGAAACGTGCCAGCTATCTGGTATCTTTATCTCGAGGCGACTAAAAACTTTTTTTCCTTCCAAAACAGAAAAAGTTTATTCCCAAAACATGTTAGGATTATGATTTGATCATTATATGAGGCTCATTGCACGACTTAATTGTGTTTCGTGCAATTACATTAATACCAGTTTGTTGGAATGTTTTCCGGGTTTGAATATCAACTACTTTAGCACGTTGCCTATGACCACCAATAATGCAGTCTAAAGGAAACCAATTAAACTGAAACGAACTGACATCAAGACAAAAAGAGACTATTTGGTAACACGTTCATATTGTGTTTAAAGTCACTCCTGGCAGGTTGTGTAGCTTCTTGAACGTTAATACATAATTATGAGTATATCTTATTTTTGCGAAAATCAGAAATATTAAACTCGAGATGGATTAAAGATGCTTAATATTCTGAGAATATTATGATACTAGTGGATGGCAATTTGTAAGACATAAGATCAACAATTGGGATTTAATTATTTACATAATATGATACCTTTGTGTCATTGATTCTAACATGATCAAAGATTTCTTAGAATTTTTTAAATATTATTAATTTATCATCTAAAATCTGAATAATTATTATAAAATTGGATAATAGAAAGATTTTTTTCTCGTCAGCACCCATCACTTCATTCCTTTTCGTCGGACTCATCCGCTTGACCCACCATTTCTTAACGAACAAATTTGCAGGGAAAAAAGCACAGCAGAAAAGATAACCCCCATTAACACAACTCCAAACTTTCAAAGAGAGAGCGATGGGGGCGATAACAAGCGCAGTGATAGCAATAGCGGGGGTGGTGCTGGGCTGGATCGCCATCGAGATCGCCTGCAAGCCCTGCCTGGACCAGGGCCGCACCGCCATCGACCGCTCTCTCAACCCAGATTACGACCCCGACGACGACGTTTCCTCCAACATTCGCGCCCCTCTCAACCCCACCTCCGATTTTCAAGAGATCCTCGCCGATCCAACGCCCCCCGTTGCTTCTTCAGCTCCCGTCAAGGCCGTTTGATCACTTAACTCATCGCCCCTCTTCTTCTCTGGTATTTTCCAAACCGCCACCATACAGTTTAAAGGAAAGGAAATGAAAAGGTTTTCGCGTGTGTGTGTGTGTATCTAATGTTTTTTGTGAGTTTGAGACGCTGGTTGCTGACATGAATTGTTGGACTTCTGTTGTTGTGAATGAATCAGAGATTGTTGCTTACATGTTCGTTGTTTTGCCAATTGTATGAAAAATGTCAAGACTGATTCTATAAGAGAAGCTTTTTTTTATAAATTTGATTGTTGCTGCCAATGTTACTTATATGGGTTTGATTTTTTTTTTTTTTTTTTAGGCTCGGTATAATGGCAATTACCTCACATCCATAATGCAGGTTATGAGAAAAAATGGTGTGTTTTAGGTGAGAGTGGTCAAAGTCTTGAAAGAAAACCGGGAGTTTTGATTGTGAAATATTAATTGAAGGAAGAAATGTGAGGCCAAGATGTTGGACGTGGAGAGACAAGTAGACTTTGTGTTCTTGAAAGATTGAAGTTTGAAATGGGTTTTACTTGGGAAACATTCTTGAGCTTGGTGTTCACAGAGAAATATTGGTTATTGCTTTAGTACACAATTTGGTCTTCCTCTTTATTTTGAAGATTCCATTGATTTTGAAACTACCAATCTCTCATACACTCTCTTACCCGGCGTGCCCCTGTGTGGGATATTACTGTTCTGAGAAGGCATTAACATTTCAGGATGCATTTGTGGCACATGAATCATCTTGTTTTTGAATGTATTGCTGCTGTGTTCCATGGTATAATAGGTTTCATCATGTGCCTGTTTCTGTACTGCTTTGGTGGACAATTGGCGGAGGCTTTATCATTTATGTGTGCTACTTGTTTGCTTAACAGATTAAGTTCTTTGTTTTCTAGCATTCAATGAGTGGAGTGATCAAGGTTTTTCTAGCAATTAACAAAGTAAATTCTTAGACCAGCTCTTAATGTTGTTTCCAGGAATTAAGAGCTCCAGTCATTGATCAAAACCACTTAAAATACATTTGGCAAAAGTTTCATGTTCTTCTTTTCTGGAAGCAACCCACTATTTTTAGTGATCTTCTTACCCATACCCCTTCACTAAAATACTTTAAAAGGCTGAGACGCATTGCAATTTGGGGTTAAGTACAAAGCCTGATTGCTGTCAAACTGCAACACAATCTGCCTGCATTGACTTTCGGTTGCAAGTTCTGAGGGAAATTAAATGCCATGTTTTCCTTGGAAAAACATTTCGCCACCTGATGAAGAACAGCCGTGTTATGTGTATTTTGCATGCATTTCTATCAAGGAATTTCCTTGTTGATGATGATTGGAATGCATGCTGGGGAAATTGAAATGTTGACTTCCACTTGAAGGTGTTGGGGGGTAGGATCATCTTCCCAGCCGCTTGCCATATGTAGGTTTTGTGGAAGGGCATTAAGGAAGAATTAGTTCACTTGCAGCAGCTTCAGAAAGCTGTAATCGAAATAAATGATTGTGTTGTGGCCACCGGGACCTTATGTAAAGGAAAAGAAATGATTTAAACTTGTGATACCATCTGAATATATTGGAAATCATTTTCTTTTCTTTCTTTTTTTCTCTCTTGGAAATCAAGTTAAGCTATGCAATTTTCATTTTATAAAGTTTATGCTCCCCTCAAATCTACCTTTTAATCTTTTATCTTTTACTCTTTTCTTTCTTGGTAATTGACAAATGCATCCGATAGATTTGAACTCGATAGATCGTATACTTTTGGGGAACCACCTCATATTTGAGGATTGAAGTGCCATTAGACTAGAATAGGGTTGAACTCTCTCTCTCTCTCTCTCTCTCTCTCTCTCTCTCGTTTTCTAAGTTGGGTTCTCTGTAAATTCGCATAAGTGGGAATTATTTTTTATTTTTTATTTTTGGTCAAAATTTCAGCAACCAAAATTTAAGTAGATTTGCACAAGTACGCTTTGGGGGTTGGGATTTGTAAATGAAGAAGGTGATGATGACTTGGTGCTTTGCCGTTTGTAAATGACGAAGATGAACAAGAAGAAGAAGAAGAAACGCAATTTATGATTTCGGTGAAGTAGGTGTTTTGCAATTTCGTCTAGGTTTTGTGCTAAAGAGCAAAAGCAATTTTAAATAATTATTTTCATAAAATAAAGAAGAAAGATAAACAGGTGAAACAATATTTAGAAAAAATGCAAGTTCTGGTTAACCATTTTGCATTAAAAAAAAAAAAAAAAAAAAAAAAAAAAAAAAAAAAGGGACTAAGCCATTGGGAATGCTCTAATAAAGCGGCCATTTAACCAAACGATGAAAGCTAAGGGGAACACAAAACATGGCATTCCATTAAACTTGTCTTATGAAGATAGCATTATGGTAAATGTTGTCTACATATAAACGAGTATATAATACAACAGTCAGTATTTCGAGTAATTTCCCTGTTAATAAACAGAGCACCCTACACACTCCCACTTGCCTCAAACAGGGATTTTACTTTTTCTTTTTTCTTTTTTTCTTTTTTTCTTTTTTTTTTTCACTGACCCTTTTGCCAGAAAGTGTTCGATTATCATCAAGCATATCAAGTCTTGTAAAGAAAGAGAAGTTTCAGAACAGCGATTAAATATGCTTTACAATTTCTCAGTATTGGACCGCAACAAAAATGAAAACTACGAATTACTGTACATGAATCTGACAAGAGATTAACATCCTGCCTTTCTCTGCAGACGACAGAAGTCTCCCATGTCATTTACAAAGGGAGAGTAAAAAAGAGATTGATCACGCCAAGTAATTGTATATCTGCGGGTTGTTTTTGTCACGCTCCAGATACTCCCTGTCAATCAGGCTTTCAATCCTTTTCTTCAAATCAGCTGGCTTTATTGGAAACTTGAGCTGTTCACAGGGAAAAAGGGGAAAAAAAAAAAAAAAAAAAAACTAAATTTCAGCACCATGCCAATAATATATTCCAATTCATCTTACATTTAAATTAGTCAGCCTGTCCAGTTTATGCCTCTCAGGCCACCAAATCACTTTGTGTTTAATCCCAGTTTAGAAGAGCACTTCCATATTTCCATGAAATCAATGATTTGGTGAAATCAGCCTTGCCATTGGTATTTGATTTACAGTATGGAGATGGCAAAATTTTAAGAGAAAGATGATTAAAACACTTACCTCTAATTAGTAAAATTAACTTTAATAATGAAAAAGGGAAAACATATACCTGCTGGAAGAGTTCGGTTATCAGAAGCGTGTGACTCAGTACTTTTCTAGTCTTCATTATTCGAACGATGGCAGCATCAACCTACAATGCATCAAGCAAGTAATGCAAAAATTACATTCGGAGAGTTTGGAGTTTCAATTGGGACTAGGGGATAATATTAGCATGTGCATATATTGATATATGAATGTAACATGGTTTTAACCTGATATTGACGGTCCTGAAATACTCTTTCGGTGGTGCTTGTATTCTCCTCCACTGTTTCCTTCATTTGGATTGCATTTACCTGCTCGCATAAATGCAGCGTTAGCTTCCAATCTCCATCATATGAGTGGCAATCAAAATTCAAAAGTCCAGCAGTTTTTCCAACCAAAGTTTACAACAGTGTCTTTGAGTTCACAAATTCACTTTTGACAGTTGTCAGGCTTATGCAAGTTGGGATTATAATCACCACTCTTGTTACTTAACATACAAATAGGCTTATGCAAGTTGGGATCAAAATCACCACTCTTGTTACTTAACATACAAATAGATATACCTTTATACGGTAAAGAGGAGCCGTAAATATGTCATTGAACATAAATGAATCATCATCCTCCACATCTCTACCCTTAGGCAACTGTGGCACATATATAAATGGGAAAATAGAAATAGTCAAAATAAATAAATAAACAATCCAAAAATTTCCAATTTTACAAGTACGTGTATATTATTTAAACTTGACTACCTACCTTTTGTAGGACTCGAACTTTCCCACATGCAAGGGACTGCAGAGTCCTCCTCAGTTCCTTATCCTCAATCCCGGTTGAGTCCTTAATATCTTGAAAACTTAGCTTCTCCGCATCATTAAAGAGCATTAACACAACAGTCTGGTGTAGAAGACACACAACATGACCAAAATACAATAAGATATCCACTTGGGTAGGCAAAATCAACCAAAACAAAAGAAAAATAAAGAATATTGAAACAACAATGGCCTAAAAGAGACCAACCTGAAATAGTGAAACGGCCAGCTCCTTTTTACCTTTAGGAAATTCGGCTTTTAACACACAGTGACCTAGTGAATTTTGCCACATTAAGCGCCTTCCACTGTACTTGCTCAAGTAGAACTCCTTGAAAATGTCCTATTGCACCAAGCAAAAGAAAAGACTGAGACAACCGTCAAGAAGTACAATGACGTTGCCTACAATTGAATGCAGATATTCGGTGGTTTTCCCCAACCTGGTAGACATTCAATTCATGAGGAAGTCTGACATCCATGGGCGGATATGTTGGCCAGTACCTGCAGTTAGCAACACAAAAACCAACTAAGCTCCTTGGAAACATTCAGTGAATGAATATTTCGATTGGGTTTGTCAAGAAACTAAGACCTACCCTGTTGTTAAAACATGCACACTCAGCTCAATCCCTGATGGGAGTTTTGTCCTGGCCTGGGATGATTGTTTGAAGGATTCATTTATCTCTTTTGATAATTCAATGTCCTGACAACATTTCAACAAATATTGCAAAATATTTCATTAAGTGACCCATACAAGCTCATTATAAAAGCACATAAGGAGACTTTTTCTTAATGGATAAACAAAAAAAAGTCACCGACAAAGATTTTTAAGAAATAAAAGCTCATACGGTATCTTGCAGTCATAAGGATAATATAGAGAAAGTCAAATTGCCTACAGGAGCTCATATGATAAACTTCTTACTGTAGAAAGTCAACCCAACACTTCATCTCCCTCTCTGACTTCCTTAATACATAAATCAGAAGAGGAGCATAAAGTAAAGCCCAAGTATACACGACATATATGAAGACAAATTATTATCAGTGCAGTACAGGATTCGATGTTAACTAGACTTGATCTTCATCCAGTTGTTAATAAGTCCTGCTTCTTGGAATTCATAATAAGTTGATCCAGTACTGACGAGAATTCAAAATGTGAATCCATGCTTATTTATATCATTGCCTCTAGTGGAATCATGCAATTTCTTTGTCTAAATTATTCTTGCATAGCTAAAGAGAGTTGCAAATTAACACAACTGCTCCCATTCCAAAATCCCTAAGAGTTGGACCCAGACAGCGGTGTTAACACTTAGGGGTATATTTGGTACACAGAATGGCTATTCCATTAAAAAATGAATAGCTTTTATCAGGAAACGGAAGAAGGTTGAATAGAAAAGCACTGGCGGTCAAGACCAAAAGTGCCACCCATTGATGGAATCAACATGTCTAGGAGGCAATATCTAGAGCAAACAGCCTGAGGTCCATTAATGATAAATCTAGAGCAATAATGATAAATCAAAAATTTCAAACTAAAAATTTGTAAGTATCCAAAAATACGCATACTTTGAACATTCCCTCAAGTTTGTTTGTAAATTGGCTGCCACACTCTGTCTTCAGCTGCATTAGCAATAAAAAAATTGTTAGCCTTATGAATTCATGAAAAACATTCAGCAAATATATTTACATGTTAAATTATCTATCCTTAACCTTAGAGATCATCGACTTCTCCGCGTCAATAGAAGCACTCTTTCCCAAAAGCAACCTTTTCGCAAGATCCTTCTTGTAGAATGCTTCAAACACATCCTTGCCCTTCATTAATAAGAAAAAATATGAGACATGTTTCTCAGTATTATTTTGAAGACAAACATGACAAGAGAAGTAAATAGCACCAAAAAAACAAAGAAACACTAACAGCAAATAGAACTGTCAGTTAATCCATCCAAGAGCTGAACTAACCTGGATAAATCTGAATAAAACCAGAACTTTATCGAGTGTACCCTCCAATTCCTCCTCAGAAGTACCCTTATTCCCAGCACGAAGCTTCTCATCCAGAAACTTTGCAATCAGCTCAGCAGGCCGGTTCTATTTAAAGAAGTACAAACATTATACTCTTCAGTCAAATAATTGAAATACATAAAAATGATGACCAACTGATAACAAAACTTTAGTAAGATTGAGATAGATTTTAACCAGTTCCAGAATTTAAAATTCTTTCCCAGAACAACTCCCACCAAGAAAGAAACTTCCAGGGGATTTCAAGACTTATCAGCTTTGTCTAGGGTACTCCAAATAATGTAACAACTGAAGCAGTATTATTGATTCTGGCTGGGCAGAATGCTGTATAATTATTGAAGTCACATGAGGTAGTGTGTTTCAAATCTAGTGATCTTTCCTGAAATGGAAAATTAGTGATTGGATTATTCAAATTAGAGGTCTGGCGGTTTGCATCCTGGATACACACCAAAAAGTTGCTAATAACAATTTCTGATACAAAATCTATGTAATTTTCAGGATACAATTCGACTTGCTAGTAACTGCGTTTAAAAAAATTGGTATACATAACACCGGTCACAAATGCCTGCCATTTGGGATCCAGAGCAAAGTTAGTTATCTGGTTGGGAAATGGTAATCACCAAACTTTGGCTAATCTGGTTCCTATGTTTAAAACTCATAGATGCATCTCCAACCCAAACCTTTCTTTCTTTCTTTTTCCAATTGGTGCTTCAACTGCAAAATCTAGCAGTAACAGCGCTATAATATAAGCTAAATGGCTCTCTCTTGCTATTCCCCATCCAAAGATCAAGGAAAAGCTCATTGCTTGATACTTGAATACCTTTTTTTTGTTGGATATTAGACTTGAAGCTATTCCAAACAACTCTCACCTTCCACCCTTGGACAAATACATCATTTTCCAACTAGCTAGCCGACGCTCAATCTTTTCTACTACATCCCAAATAGACTTGGCCTTGTAAGAGGCCCCAACAAAAGACCAAGATACTGCAAAGAGGAAACCCCAAAACCCAAAAAGACAGCCAACCCTTCTACATTATCCAGATTACCCACAGGCACCAATTCTAAGTTATGCCAAGTTAACCTTCAAACTGGAGACAGCTTCAAAACATAAGAATAAAGCGCACGCAGATAGTGAAGGTGATCAAGATTGGCCCCACAAAAAACCAAAGTACCATTTGCGAACAAAGTGTGATATACTAACCACACCATAGTGCTCGTACCCCACAGAGAAGCTTGAGAGAAGACCCCCCATCAACAGTTGGGGTAAGCATTTTACTAAAAGCTTCCATGACAATAACGAACAGGAAAGGAGATAAAGGATCTCCATGCCTCAACCCACGGACGGGAGCTACTGAAGAAACTGGATGGATTGCCATTCACTAAGACGGAGAAGCATACCGAAGAGATGCAATGTGCTATCCAAGAGTACCATTTCTACCCAAATGCGCACATTCTCAACAAATACATTATTATCATTACTAGTGGAATTTTCTTATCTTTTTTTCTTTTTAATTAGGTAACTTCACACAGATACATGAGTAGAACAGTGAAATCATGCTATCCTACCCACTGCAATCAGGTTGTTCTGGTTGGAAGTAATTTGATGGAAATAAGGCGAGAATAATAATGTCTTTCTTTAGCTTTGGATAAGAAAGGCTGTTAGTCAGTGTTGGCCCCAATAAAGCATGCCTTTGTAAGGTAGATCTGGATGCAGTCCTGCGCTACAGCATTTTTGCATGGAGTGGACCCTCTCAAAAACCAAAGCTGCTCACTAGCACTTAACAGCTCAGGAACTCCATCATTGCACCAAACTATCCCCTTCTTACACGGAATATTCTAAAATATGACAAATCTAATTCTCAAGTGAAGTTGATAGAGGAAGGGTTAATAGCATATAAAGAAAAATTTATTAATTTGAATCTAGTACAAGTCGAGTAATAAAAATCAATAATAAAATTATTCTTACCTACTTGAACTTAACTAGAAGTTAACGCTCACCAATTACTATATTCATGCTTTCATGTTTGTATTTTGTTCTTCCTATTATTGTACTTCTCTACCTTGAAACTCCTTACATGAAACTTTGTCATGGATTATCCATTTGTTCAATTTATAAATGACATAGAAAACAAGGGGAACAAGAAAACAGATAAAACAAAATTTATTACCTGACGGAGATTGATGAGATGCTCAAATGCATCCTTAATGGTGTTGCAAAATCCATCATTCTTGGAAAAGCTTTCTTCCCATATTGTGTCAAGCGAAGCCTTAAATTCTAAAAGGGACGACACCATATCTTTGTCTTTCTCTTCATCCATAACAATGCCCTGCCCAGTTCTGCGAATGTATGAGCTAAGAGCTTGCCTTAGTGATTCAAGAGCACTCACCCTTGAAAACAGTGAATACATCCTCTGAAGGTCCTCAATACGGTTGCCATCCATTAGCATCATGAAGCCCTGGAAAAATCATAGAAAGCTAATGATCTAGAAATGATGAAAAACACTGCCATTTGTATAGTGAAGGCAAGAAATAAGGAGAAAGTAAGGATTAACTCAGAGAACAATGAGAAAATCGTGTCCTCTTTCACACCTTATCAAGAATGGCAGATATGTGGTGTTCAAGGAGTTTCTTTTCTGCAGTTGCAATTAGTGGCTTTCTTGTACTTGCGTCCAGGTAGAGTAAACATCTTTCATGTTCCTCGTGCAACCTTGTCTGTAACAATGGGTTAACCACAAACCCCCAAAAGGTGAACAGAAATCACATTATGTAGAATCAGTTGATAAGCTAGATAAAATTGTATTTATACAATTAAGTAACTAATAAGTAAAGTACGATAGCAAGGAAAATACAGAAGAATATAATAACTTATAGTTTGAAGAGAGGAGGGGGAAAAAAATGCACCTCCACATGCTTCAAATAATCTGGAACGTCTGATTGCTGCATGTATTTCATTCCTTCAGCAGCATAAAACTCAGATGTACACTCAAGGAATGGCTTCTCAAAGCTTTCTGAGTAAATTCCTAGAGCAGTAAACATCTTCAAAAGATGGTTAAGAAGAGTTCTATCAACTGCTTCACCTAATCTGAAATATCAAACAGAACAAAGCAAATTACAACTTGAAATACCAAGTTTCTTAATATGATAACGGATGATCCAACCATCAACCACATATAAAGAAGAATTAAAATTCTTTGATCATGTAGATGATAATTACAGGCAACGGCTGAAAAGAACATGCTAGAAATCGGCTAGCATAAAAGCATAATCTTGAAATTGAATTCATCAATCAGAATGTTAATGGGTTGGTGGATTCTTCCCAAGATGATTAAACAAATCAAATGATGCCAAAGAAAAAAAAAATTAAGTGCCAGACCCTCGCCAAGCAGAATGGCAACACAGTTTGGAATGGTTCTATATACAAATGTAAGTTCCTGACTCTGGAACAAGTTTTATAATTAACATTACATAAGGAATTAAGGATCTTGGTACCAAAATCAAGATTTTAACCTAGTAGGGAATTATAAAAACCAGATGCAACTACCATGTCTAAATTTTGTGAACTAATTCATTGCACTACAGGCTTAAACATTTTCTTGATAACGCATCCCCACATGCATCAAGTTTATTCCACTAACTCAGGTGTGATTAATGCACCATCAGAAAACCTCAAACACACACAAAAAGAAAGCTAACAAATACATGAGTACACACACACACGTATGGTTTTCTATTTGTATTTTAATAAGGGAAGTAGAAACATATAAGAGAAAGGACAAGACTGTTAATTACAAGAATTAAAAGAGTATATATCCTTGCAACTAACATACTTTTTGTGACCCATTCCACTAGAGATATTAATAAGTAGTGCACTATGTACTTCTTTCCTAATAGTCCTCTTGGACCCCAACACCCCCAAAAAGCCAAAAATAGGTGAAAAGGAAAAGCATATTATAGGGGCAGAAATCTCTTAAACCTAATGAGAAACTTTATTTGATGCAAAGCGAAATAGAATACACTACTTCAACTATCATATGGAATTCTTTTCTTCTTTGGGAGGGAGGGAGGGAAAGGGGGGCGGGGGGGGGGGGGGGGGGGGGGGGGCCTGTTTTTTACAAACTTCCAAGGAACAGGATTGTCAACAATAATTTATAGCCAGTGTCCAGACAATTTCAAGGATAACATCCTATAGCGAGTCTCAAGGACTATGTGAAAATTGTGTCAAAATCCACAAGATTGCAGCAGCAACATCATCACCACTTAAAAAATATGACCGTAGCTAGTTCATTAATCACTTACAGAACAAGAGAAAACTAAAGGGCCAGAAAGGCCTGAAACAGGAGGCTAGCACCTATTACCAAAGATATAAACTTCCCTGGAATCTCCACACAAGAACACCAAAAAGACACGACAGAACTGAAAACCACGTCAAGAACCACGGAAAAGAGAATATTTAAAACTTTTGGAGATGTATGATGAATTGCATTTCTGCATAAATTAGAATCCCTGCAATCCCATGATTAACTTGAAGTAGAAGAATGCATATTTACCTTTCCCTCTCAATCATTCTTAAAAGGCCAGTGACAGTTTTGTGCTCAACTTCTGGAGACAATGAAAGATGTTTGCGGAAAAGCTGCAATCCCATGTCCCACAGTGATCGTACGCTAGGTGTTTGCTTCACATATGTTCTATCTAGATACAAGGCTATACCACGAATCAACAACATTTGATCACAAAGATCCTGCCAGCATCTCTCGACGAGTGATAAAAAAACCACCAAATCTGGGCTTTGGCCAACCAAGGATTGCAGCGCTGCATATATGTGTGCTTCACACTCCTTTTCAATCCGTTGATAAAGATTTCCCCCCAATTTGTGCAGACAAAGATCATTAACAGCCTAAGGACAACATTATGCATTGGCTCAGAAATCATTATTGATTAGAAATTTTACATTGGAAAAGGTCACTGAACTTCAAACAAAGAGATAGAAAAATGTATCAGGCTCTACCTGATAAAGTATTTCTGAGTCAATAGGATCTGGCTGCTTTAAAAAGATAGCAGATATAGCCGACTTCAGCTTTGCCCATGTATCCTCTTCAAAATTTGCAGGCAGTGTTGGTTTAGCTACAGAGAAACAAAAAGGGAAATGGAAAAATAAAACACATTAGTCCCTTTCTCCAAAAAATAGCAGAAGCTATAAAGATTTTTGGATTCCAAGCTTCATCACTGCTAGTTTTTTTTTCTACTTCAACAGAACTTTTGTTGGTCTCTCACAATTTACTATCACAATACTAAACTTACGAACTAGAGAATCTCGCTAGAAGCCATAATGCATATCAATATATCTCCATCTATCCGTTGCATGATAGTAATCAAACAGAGTATAAGTCCAAACAAGTGTGCAGTAAGAATAGACGAGAATTTCTTATTTGAAAAATAACAACAATAGGATAAATATTCATTAAACCTAGGCAAAACAATTCTCAAGGGCCATCAAAAGGAGGAATGTAAGTTTGGTTGGCACAAGTCATATGAAAAATAAAGCATATTATCAGATGCTTATGAGTCATTTCACTCTATTGGTTTACTTTTGGAACCCTTGATATGGATTTACAATATGAATTTTTTTTATTTTTGGTAAGTAACCAAAATTTTATAAAAAACAAAATGGCACAACCCAAGTACACAAGAAACATAAAGAGAGACACCTAAACAGAAAAGAAGAAAAAAAACAAGAAAATCCTGAAAGCTAGAAGAATGAAGACAAACAATAGATGTTGTCCACTAATCAGGGGTTTTGAAGAAAAAGGCCTTGAGCTCCTCCATCGATCTCACGCAATCCTCAAAACAACAAACACATCTCTCTCCATAAACACCACATTAAACAAGATGGGATCATTTCTACGCTATAGCACTTTGAGAAGAACCACATTGCAGTTTCCAACAAGTGAAGAGAACCACTACTCATAGAGGCAAGACCCACTTTAACCTATAAAGGTTGAAAATTGAACTCCATAAGGCATGAACAATCACACAATGGAGAAGAATGTGATCTACAAATTCCCCAGTCTTCTTGCACATGCAACACCAATTTACCACTATGAGATGTTGTTTCCTTAAATTATCTCTCGACTCCTTTTTTAGTCTTTTATACTCCTCCAAGACGCATCCAGGAGAAGTGGATAGCATGTCGTGGACTCCTTCTAGCAGCCACAATTTTACAGTGAAGAGATATTATGAAATGTTACAATCAGGTGAGCACAGCACATTCCCTTGGAAAAGTATTTGGAAGGCCAAGGACCCTCCTCGCGTTGCTTTCTTCTTATGGGCAGTAGCACAGAGTAGAATGCTCACAGTGGATAATCTTAGAATGAGGGGTTTCACTCTAGCTAATCGGTGTTGTCTGTGTAAAAAAAATGAGTAAACTATTAATCACCTTCTCATCCACTACGAGCATACTTCAGATCTCTGGCACTTGATTTTTAACATTTTCGGAATCTTGTGGGTAATGCCTAGTAACATCCTAGAGCTTCTTCATTGCTGGATAGTTCAAGGGAGGGGACATCCCAAAGAGGCAATCTGGAAAGTTATTCGTCTCTCTTAATGTGGAGCATTTGGAGAGAAAGGAACCCGCACCTCTTTGAGGATAGTGAGACCAACGTGCTCTTTCTAAAATCTTCCTTTTTGAGATCTCTTTTATTCGGTTATTGTAAATGTTCCTAACTTTGTCTCAGCAAATCTGGTAGATTTGATTTGCTTTTTACATTGTAGCAGCTTTTCAGGTTACGGCCCTCTTGTATACTCTTCGTGTGCGAGGGCTTTGCCCTTTTTCTCTCAATAGTATCATAATTATTCATAAAAAATAAAATAAAAGAAAATTAAAAATTAAAAATTAAAAATTAAAAATTATCCATGGTGAGGATCTTCCCTAAAGCTTCTGACCAAGCAAAGAACACAACTCTTGAGGAACCTTGCTCCGCCAAATACTTCTCCAAGGGCAAGAGTCACTCTCATAGGAAGTACGGACATTATAAAAAGATTTGGCCCAACATAAGATTTCGCCACCCAACATATGAAAAAACATGGTGAAGAAAACCACCTCATAGTCTTGCGCCGCTCTAATAAAATCAATATTCCATTGAAGAGGGTCACTAGCGAGCTGTAAACGTTCTGCCACGGCAGCATCTTTGGAACGGGCTAAACAAAATAACTCCAGAAGCACTACCTTAAGGGACTGCTCCCAATACTACACGTCATGCCAAAATGTAACCTTGGAGCCATCCCCTACTTCAAGTCCAATGTGCCTAGAGAACTCCACCCCAACCTTATCTAATAAATTTCCATAAACCAACCCCATGCGACCCATTAAGCTCACCAGAACACCATCCACCCCACAAGCTGCCATATTTTCAATCCACAAACACTCTCCACAAAGCCTCTCTCTCAAAACCATAGCACTATAACCATTTTTCCAATAGAGCTCAGTTAAAAAGAACTAAATTTCTCACCCCCAACCCTCCCTCAACAATCGAAGAACAAACTTTAGACCAATTCACCAATTGATATTTGATCTCCTCGCCAATACCACCCACAAAAATCCTGCTGCAACTTCTTGATGAGGTAAGCAACACCAGCAAGGATGGGAAAAAGAGACAAGAAATAGGTAGGCACATTAAACAAGGTGCTCTTAATCAAAGTAATCCTACCACCCTTTGAGAATACAACATTTTCCAACCAGCCAAATGGCACTCTATCTTCTCAATAATACCACCCCAAATAGATCTGGCCTTAAAAGAAGCTCCCAATGGAAGACCTAGATACTTCATAGGCAAGGATGAAACCCTGCAACCCAAAATGCAATCCAACCCTTCTACATTGCTAACATTGCCAGTAGGGAGCAGTTCTGGATTTATTGAGAAGATAGATTTTAATCCTCACACTACATGGATTTAAAATAACACCTTCGAGCTGTTATTTAAAATCCTTGAGTTTAGCTCTTTGAATTTGTCTACAGAGTGCAAGGAGAACTCACTCTGCATTATATGGAAGTCTTTCCTAGCAATGGCTTTAAATTTGGGGGCACATACCAAATCCAGCCTTTCCAAATTCACCACTATAGAACATGAACTTAGATTTTTTTTATATATAAGAATAAATTTAATTTAATTTTTTTTTATAAGTAAAATAACTATAATTAAATTATAAGGATTACTACACAATTTTGTGTCCTGATCTTATGCTCATGAGATACTTAGTGATTAATTCAGAGCATGTAAAACATCACACATCTATATGTTACACTTCCTCTTAAGAGGCTCCAAGTTTTAAGGAATGTACATGTTTCTACCTTTCTGAGAATCATTACGCTAAAAGAATTGCTACATTTTACCTCCCAATTATAAGACTCAATTCTTAGCTCAAGTTATTATCATTATATTTAGCTACAACAAGGCATCTCTATTAAGCTTTCCACAGGGTGTATCACAACATCAACAAATTAATATACAACAGATCTCATCAAATTGGAGGAGCTTCATTGGGATTAAAGCAAGAAGAGCCTAGAATCAACCCACAAAGTAGCTACAAGACATGGAGGGTAAGAAGCAGTTAAAATACAAAGGTTGTGTAACAACAACATAGTACCTGGACAGGCAAGAACATTGACACCATTTTCCTCAAGGGACTCTATCGAGAAATGCAGAGTGATGGGAAGGAAGAGGAGAAAAGAGAGTCAAATCCTTTTTTTGGTAGGGGGTATAATAGGAGTGAGAAGAGGAGGTGTGGAAAAAGACATCCCTACAGCTCCACCGTTCCCTATCCACCCAAAGGTAGGAAAATTGGAGGGAGAGTATAGGAAACCTCTTTTATTTTTTGGTAAGAATGGGGAAGTTGATGCCATGACCAGATTTGACATTATTCCCCTTAGAGTGGCACACTCCCCCATTCCTTCCCTATTCAAGCACAACAGGAGGTAAGAACACACTCCTCTCCATCCCTCCCGGCCTTCCCCTCACCCCTCTCCATCCCCTCTACCAAACAGAGTGTAAATCAAACTAAGGAAAGCGTATAAACAGAAAATGAATATGATCAATCTACTATCATCGACATAATCCTTAAATTTGTTCACACACCAACCATTATGGAAATGGTGTCCCTAAAACCAATACCCACCTCGAATTACCATAAAACAACACCTTATTTTTATCATTGGTTAATAAGCCAGCAGATTGCATTCAAAAATGCAATACCCGTCAAATTCAATCACCCAAGCATCCTAACCCTAGATGAATCGGAAGCCCTTAACTCTTCAAGAAAATGCAAAATGCAACCAAATATTTAAGAATAGAAACCCTATTCAGCTAAGTTGCACAACGGACATTGAACAGATTTCTCATAAGCACCAATATCAGCTCTATTCCATTAAAATAAGGTTCTGGGATCAGTACCCAGATCCAAAAACCAAAGTAATCTTAAATCCCACTCTAAAAATTGCACAAATATGAAATAAAATTCAAGAATCCCAGTTGAATTTCACCTAAAAACTAAAGCCAAACCCTACAATTCCAGCTAAAAGAAAGATCTTTACAGACACGAACCCTAGAATTATCCAATTACACACACAAGAGACGTATATAACAGCATTGAAAACCTTTGAGGAGCTTGATAACGAGCTTCTTAGCAGGCTGGGGTGGCTGGGCCTTCTTCCGGGACAAATTGGCGGCGACGGAGCGAGGGGGCGCAGAGGAGTCGTCGGGCTTGAGATCGTCGTCTAGGGCCATAGAGGAGGGATCGAAAACGACGACGTTGTTGCTGTGAGCGGTGTTGTCTTGGTGGTGGTGTAGGCCGTTTTTGGGGTCGAAAGCGAGGGCTTGGGACTTGGCCTTTTTCATAGGGGGGAAGTGAGGAGGGGGAGGAGAAGGAGGAGAGGTGGAGGCAGTGGTGGCGTCGCTGGTGGCTGAGCGTTTGGTGGGGAGAGACATGAAATGGAAATTATCAGGAGGGCATTGTAAGCGTAGAACGGTAGAAGAAAGGAAAAGAGGAAGCGAGGGTCGGAGAAGGGAACAGATATGTCTGCCGAAAGAGAGAGGGACAAGGAGAAGGCTCCTTTTCCTTCTTTTCTTTTCTTTTTCTTTTTTTTTTTTTTTTTTCTTCTTTGTCCAACGAGTCTCTAAAATAAAATAAAATAAAAGGCAAAACCCTTAGCAACTTTTTTTTCATTTTTTTAAAGATAAAATTTCATTAATACAAGTAAACTAAATACTCCTTTTCCATTTGAATAATTAAATAGTATTTATTTTATGGTCAAAATTTTAACCTAATGCATTTAACAGTAAATATGATGTTAATGTTGGCAAAAAATTATATCATATAACATTATATTTACCGTTAGATACACAAACTTTAAATATTAACCATAAAATTAATGCATTTGATATGGTGAGGATCCTTCTCCAGATGATCTGTGGAAGTCCCTAACATCAATTGCCCCAAAACAATTAATATTGTATCAAAACTCATAAAATAAATTGGAAGACTAGAAAAATTGTATGTCTATTGGATTCCTAGCTTGAATTGTAATATTAGCTTTGGAAGGGCTAATGAGTATGCTAAGTTCATTAGGCATCAATGAAAGTAAGAATTTTGACTTTTAAGTTTTAGCCAAATTTTTTAGCCAAACCCTAGTGAAGAATGTTCGTGTATGGACCACTGAACGTTCGATCTTAACCATATCCTCGAAGCTCAAGCATGGAACACTGAACGTTTGACCTGCAACCCTAAAATCGTTAAGTAATAGTACACCCAACGTTCAATTGTACACAAACATGCAAAAGCAACTCAATCTTATCTTCAGTTTTTCCTCACTTATAAATACATCATCTCCTTCATTCCTTAGCTCACATATGTCCCTTTTGCTCAATGTCACCCTTGTGTGAGTGTGTGATGGTGTTTTGGTGGATAATAAGTGTTTCTTTGGTGGTTTTGCTCTTAATGAGGTAATTTTCTTAACTCAACTCATTCTTTGTATTGTTGTTATGATGTTTGAGTGTTTTTTCATAGCGTAACTTGTAGGTTTTTAAGCTTGCAATGTGTTATTAGCCTTAATCATAGTTTAACGATAGTTTAGAGTTTTAATAATATTGGATGTGGTTTTTTCTACATGGATATATTATTATGGTTTAAAACTCTGTTAGAAATTGTGGTAAAATCTTGGGATTTACTTAGGAGTAGTTTGGTTGTTTTTTTGTTTAAAATGGGTTTTTTACCTAGCACTGAACATGCGACATTCTCGGTATGAATATTTGATGTCGTGGCTAAACGTTTGAACCCCTCTATTTGAATGTTCGATGGTTAGACAGAAAGTGTGTTTTAACTTTTGAGCGTGTTTAGGTTTATGGTTTGTGTTAGCTCGGGTTTTAAATTAATTATAGGTCTTTTCTTAAATGTCGAGATTGTGGAGCCTCAAGAGGATTTTGAAGAAGCATCAAAAGACCCAAGTGAATAAAAACTCACATGGATACTTGTTGTTACTTTCTTTCTGCATAGCATGGTTATTGTATATATTAAAAGTGCATGTTTACAACTCTCATTAAATACTTTTTTGATTATTATGAACTATATTTTGTGAAAATGTATACTCATTAAACAATATAATTGAAATTATGAAATTTGTAAAAGCATGCATGTAAAAGAGGAAAATAATGAAATTTCAGCGTATGACATGATACACTGGTACATGCGGGATAATGACCATATGCTTACTATAATTATAAGAATTAGCCATATGGTCAAAAATATGTATATTATTTATGCTTGGCCTTGGATCCAATGATTATTTGTGACCGGTGTAGCCATATTTATGTGGTGGTTACTATAGACAAACATAGGTTAGGCTGCTAGTGAATGAACGGTAGCATACAGTATCAGGAGCACCGGTATTATATTAAAAGTCCCTTATGACAACGCCAACCCTATTGAGAATGGGTTAATATATCTGGTAGACCATATGGTGTTGAACTATGATATAATTATCCTATTATAGCATAAATTATATCTATATTTCATTCATGACTATTTTGTTAAATGATCAACGATAACCTTACATTACTATACGTGATTTATATATAATTGAGTTCACTACATGACAAGTGGTACACCATGTATATTATTACTCACTAAGTCATAGACTTACTCTTATATCCTTTTTCCACCTATGAAAAATGTGTTGTTTTACAATTAGGGTACCTTTAAATGTTAGTTTGATATGGACTTAGAGGCAGATGCGGCCATTTAGCAGTTGACACTTGATGACTTATTATGAGTATGGGTGAAAAGGCGGTTATGGTAGCGGTTATTGGCTAAAACCGCTAATCGTAACTGCCTAGGCGGTTAGTAAAATTTACTAACCGCCTCCGCTAACCGCCTAGGCGGTTAACTACCTATATGGTTAACCGGTGGTTAGCGGTTAACCGTTTTTTAAAGGAAAAAAAAATTAAAAAATTAAAAATTTGTGTTTAGCTCAGCTCACCATTCTCCCTGGCTAGCCGAGCTCGCCTACCAGGCAAGCCGAGTACTCGAAGTTTGGCTCTTGGCTTACCTAGTGTAAGTGCTTGACTAAGACAATATTTAGAGGATTAGGAAAGGACATGTGCTTTATATAGATGAGGTGGCTGCTTTATGGTTATCCTGATGCGGTTATTTTTGGTTATCCTGTTAGCAGTTAATGACCGCCTCGCTTGTACACTCCTAGATAGAATGATATAAATCATAATGTTTTCACTGCTTAGTATTATATTTTTGAGAAGTATAGATTTTTGAGTCTTATTCCTTATGAAATGAGATTGGGAGGTGAATCATAAGGGTCTAAAGGGCGATGGCCTCTCCAAAAATTTTAAAATATATTTTTAACCCCTAGGCCAAAAAGTCATAACCAGGGAAACATGGAAGCTAAGACTACTGGTTACAATGATACAACCAAGAACCAAGGTACAAGCAACTTTTGTCAATTTTTTTTTTTTTTACTAGTGAATATCAGTTCATCCCTTCATATCATTCGTACATACTGAGGGCCGATTTAACCTGATATAAATTCTTTTTAGACTTTCTACTTAATAATCCAAGAGTTATTTGTTGATTTGAATTAGTTGGTTCATTTTGTATGTATATAGTCCAGCATGAATCCAAAGGAAGATGGTCATTAATTGGTGACCCCCCACGGGCTGCTGGCTGCCCGCTGCTGCCGCTCTCTTTGCTTGTCAAGAAGTAGAATGACCTTCCCAAATATGTTTAGCCCGACAAGCCCTCGGCTCCGTAGCCTTAATTAAATAATAAAGGCCTGATTTAGAGCACCAAATCACCTTGATCCAACTCTTGAATTAAACCTAATATAATTAATTAAAAGCATCTCTAGCAAGAGTTTTCATTTTACTACTCAAAATACAACTTTTTTCATTTTAGCTATTAGTTTTTCACTACACACTCCAACAAGAACATCTATTAACTATATACTTTAATTAAATATTATTTTATTAGTTTATTATCATTTCCTTGTCTTCCACATAGAAAGTGATAAAGAGAAAATGAGAGAGAAAAGATTAAAAAAATAGAAAGAAAAAGAAAATATAATAAAATATTACTTACAAGTTGTTACAGTAACTTGTAAATATGAAAGTTTACTGTAGTAGTAGTAGGAAAATCTTTTATTTTACAGTATCTGTTGGAGCAAGAAAAGTTAACAAAATAGTTAAATTTAACTAAAAATCTAGTTTAGAAACACTGTTGAAGATGGTCTAAAGGGGTAACTTCACTTTACACCTCCTGAATTACCATGCGATTTGATAAGCTTTCCAAACTTCAAAACTTCTCAATTTGAATCCTTCAACTTTCAATTGAAGTCAATTTGAATCTCTTCGTCAGATTTTAAATGTTAAAAGTAAGACAATAACGTTTATACCCTTGACTTTTATATAAAATTTCAAATTCACCATTAATTTCAAACTAAAAAAAAAAAATCAGTAGTATTTTGGTCTTTTTTAGTTAGAAGTTAAAGAGAGTAGTTCAAATTTAGAGGTTTTGAAGTTTGAAAAATTTATCAAGTTACATGATAATTCAGGGATTTAAAGTAAAATTACTCTTTAATTAAATTTGTCACACCATTAATATAAAATAATAATTATCGAATAAAAATGTGATTTGTAAACTTGCTCTTTTCACGTAACCTTCATCCCATGAATTTGTCAATAAATAACCTGGCACGGCACCGCGAGGCGAAAGAACACTACGAACAAGATGATGGACCGACGACATCCCACGTCTCTTTCCTTCAAAATGTCAAGGACAAGTTTTTTCTTGCACGTGCAATGATTGTGCTGAGGCTGGTTTCCTTGTATACCATATTGTCAACGAAAAGTTATGTTTTGGAGGCAGCAAAACATCAGAAATTAAAAGGAAAAAAAATAAATAAAGGAAAGATGAAGGAAATTTCAGGATTGGTCGTTGCGTTTAATTAGTCAAATAAAAAAAGTACAAGGAAGGACGAAGATATTGAAGTGTAACGGGAAAGGAAACAGCTCTCCAGCCATGTCTAGGGTAGGGCGGCCCCCCACCAATAGGGTGGTCGTATTTTATGGTCGAAAGGTGGCTAGGATAGTGCAAGGCCACCCCAACCGTGGCTACACGCACCTCTAAGGTGGCTCGTAGGCCATTCCCACTCACAAGGGTGGCTGTTTGACAGCCACTACCTTTTTTTTTTATTAAATAATTTTTGTTTTATATATTTGTTTATTAATAGTGACGCGTATTATTATTTTATTGGTGTTGGCGTGACACACTAACATAATTCATCAAGTTTTTTGGCAAAATTTGACTGCAATGATTAGATTGTTATTTTGGCCTATCCCAAGATCTCTGAATTATTTTTTATATTGTAGGAAATGATTTGTAATTTAAGTTAACCACAGTGGCTAATTTTACATTTATCCCAATTTTTTTTAAAAAAAATTATTTATGCTACTTCTATAGTTAACATTTTAAAGTTTTAATAATTATTGTTAATTCAATGCTTTAAATTTTGTTCAATCTTAATCTTTATTACCTTTAGAAGATGTAGAGTTTGTTTGTGATTGCACCTTGAGGGGTCTAAAAGTGCTTTTAACACTCAAAAAGTCCGTTTGAAGAAAAAAGTAACTGTCTAGTAAAAAAAATTAAAAGGGTTTTTAAGGGTCAAAAAACTTAAAAATTGTCAAAATGCATTTTTGGTAAAAACTTAAAAATAAAGATTTTAGCCAAAAACGCTTTTTAACTTAAAAGCTCTATTTATCAAACCCAATTTCAATCAGGCACGATTAGACAAATATTTCCTTTTTGTTGGAACATGTTAAATACATTCTCAATGGATGTAATATTTCAACAACCATATCGATGGAGCTATAGCCAATTAGCCATTAATGGATGGATGACTATATTACCCTCTACCATCAACCACCTAACGGCTTAATTAAACCTAAACGTAGCAAATTTGTTGCTTTTATTCGTTCAACTCTAGACCCTAACTAGCTTAGCAATAAACTTACGTTGATTTCTTCATCATCATTTTGTACGTTTTTCACGGTTTTTGAATACTTTAAGAAGAAAAATTGCAATTGAACTTAATTATCCAAACAGTAATGTCACCTAGGAAAAGAGGCGGAGTTTGATATGTATAGGGGCGAAGGGCCAAATATTTTAGTGAGTATGGGCCAATAAGCAAAAAAAAAAAAAAAAATTACCTTAATTTTTTTTTTCTTTGTGTGGGGGGCCATGGCCTACACCGGCCACCGCTCAGTTTTGTCACTGTTCATATCTGTGAGTTTCTCAATAAACATTTGATGAACTCGACTCTTCATGTATTCAAATGGATAATAGTTCAAATAGTAAATATAAGAGTTTTTTTTTTTTTTTTTTTTTTAAGATTTATTTGTCGAAATAAATAGGCAAACTAATTGTTCAAACATTTAAACTTTATAAACACATTCTTATATTTACTGGCAATAATATTTCACCATGGGTCCTACTCAATTGGCTCCTAGGATATAATCAAGCCAACTGCAAGAGAAAATTAATTAAGACATCATCATGAGACATAATATAATTCATTCATTTTTCAACCATCTCCATAGTGAATGGATTAATCCACCATTGAATTTGTGTGTGGTCCACATGAGTCCACAAATTTAATAGTTGATCTATTGAATTTATAAGATGAAATGAAAAAAAAATGAAAAAAAAATTAACGTAAATCATTTTTTCTCTCTCGTCATAGAAACACAACATTTATACAGTAACTAGGTAATATCTACACTCAAGTAAAATAAAATTACCACATAATTCCCTTTAATCGCAAGATTTATAATATCAATGTGAGATACGATCTCTCCAGCTACATTGAACATAGAGTTTTACAATGAGTTATACCAAAAACCCTGTAAAAACCCTGTAAGAGCAGTATTTGCATTCTCACAAAAACTATTTTTTTGTTATTTTGGTGAGGTAATTTGATGAGAATGCCTAAAAAGTTTCATTTTCAGCTTCGCTACTTTGATGAAAAAAAAAATAGTGAGCGAATAGAATAAAAAAAATAGTTTCTCTCTCTCCGTTTTTCTTTTATGTTTTTCTCCTCTTATAGTTAAAGAAATAATAAACAAATCTTTTTTTAAAAAAAAAATTAAATAAAATAGTGAAATTAAATTGTTAAAATAATGAGGCCGTAAAAGAGACGGTCCGCCAAAAACCCTAACAAATTATATTATTTGACCCAAAAGTCAAAATACTATGCTAGCTTAAGCATTAGAGTCGCGTGAAACATTTTTATCCGCTTGATTAGAAAGATTCCCATGCATGTACGTTGTCTTTTCCTCTTACGCACGTAAGTGGAGGTAAAAAGGTTTGACTTCGGCAAAATGCTGATTCCGAAATTGCGTTCTATGACTCTGACTTTTAGTCCTTCCGGACTGCAATTTGGCGGTCAATTGGTTCGCCTCCTCTCTCAATTGTCAAACCTCAGCATTGCTGAACCTTCCAAAGTCCAACGTATAAAACCCACAATAGGAATCAAATCCAAAAGCACACCGATCGAAACCAACCCATTTAGCTTTTCTTTGTTTTCTTTCGTTTTTGATCCTTTGAGAAAGAAAAAGCTCGGAGATAGTTTTCAATGGCGTGCGTCAGAGGCAGTGCAGCCGTGAAAGTAGTGCTTATTGAAACGCAGTACGTGGAAACCGACCCCATGAGCTTCAAATCCGTAGTTCAGAGCCTTACTGGGAAGGACTCGTGTGTTGCGAAGAGTTCCTTACGTGGCGAAAAGAGAAAAAGACGGCCGGTTGCAGTTGCCGTTGCGGCTGCGAGCGGCGGCGCTGTCGGCGGAGGAAATAAAAATGTTTCGATGTTGACGAAGGGCATGTCGTTTAAGGACTTGGATAAGATGATCTTGGAGGCGCCGCCGATGGAGGAGTTGGTCTGGCTCTGGGCTGAGTAGAATTTACAGAGAAAAATGACTACTTTCTCCCCAACGAATCAAGCGTTTATATTTTGTTTGAATTATTCTGATTAATTTGTGGGAAAAATGTAGTTATTTTTAGAGATATGTATGTTAGTTTTGTCTGCATAATTAGATGAAAAAAAAAAAAAAAAAAAAATTCAACAAAGATAGCGGTTGTGGTCAGACTTGCGCCTGTACGGAACTCTCATCCGGTTGTTGCTTGGTCGGTAGAATGAGTGGCTGTCCATGCGCCACTCGTTCTTCACTGGATTTTCTCCTTCGTGTGTTTGATGACTGATGTGGATGTTAAAATACAGAAAGATAAATGATAGTGTAAATATTTTAAGAGCCGGGTACGATTGAGATTGTGATTGAGATTGAAATTTTGTAAGAATAATCTGCGTTTTTAAAATATATTATAAAATTTAAAGCATTTGACATTACGATTTAAAAAACACTTATTTTAAAATAGAAAAAAAAAAATCTACGATTTCTATAAGCAGGCTAGAGGGTGCTTATTTGAAAAAAACGCGAATTTAAACCAAAATCACAATTTTGTATAACAAATATTTGATTAAAAAAAAAAAACTTTTTAACATGTTTTACCAAATGCCCTGTGATTTTAAAAACTAGCGATTTCAAAAACACAATTTTTAAAAACGTAATTTTTAAAATCGCATTTATTGAAACCGCAATCTTAAACGGACCCTAAGTTTATTATATTTGGCACATATTTTTTTACAAATTTAACAGATCAACCATTACATTTGTGGAGTCCACCACTGACTTATGTGGGGTTCACATAAGTTAACAAATCTAAGGGTTGATTTGTAAAATGAAATTAGTCAAATAATAGAAAAATATTGACTAGTAGCATTTTTCTTTACTCATATCATCTTAAAAATTAACTATTAGATTTGTGAACATACCTGGATCCCACATAAGTCAATGATGGACCCCAAAAATTTAATAGTTGATCTATTAAATTTGTACGAAAAAAAAAATATTGACAAATTATTGACACAAATAATTTCTCATATAGAAATATGGAAAAGAAAACACAAAGCGAGGGACAAAGTTGGTATATTTATTATTATTTTATTAGGGAAAATTTCACTGAAAACCCTCGAACTTTCACCCATTTTGAAATACCCCCCTAAACTTCAAAATCTCTCAATTTGAACTCCTCCGTCAAATTTTAAACGTTAAATGATGTTTATACCCCTGACTTTTGTATAAAATTTCAACTTCCAAAACATTCTTTTATTTAAAAAAAAAAACAAAAATCAGGGATATTTTGGTCTTTTTAGTATTTTTAACTGCTAAAATTAACGGAGGGGTCCAAATTGAAAGCAATTGAAAGTTCAGTTGACTAAATTGAGAGATTTTGAAGTTTATAGAGGTATTTCAAAATGAGTGAAAGTTCGAAGGTTTTCAGTGAAGTTTCTCCTTATTATTATTTTTTTTTTTTATGACCAATATTAAGTCAGGACTATTTCTTGTACCAATTTTAACCGGTATGTTTATTTTGGAACATAATATAGTTTTTAAATAAATTGCTTTAGTCCTTTGTAATCCATCGTATTAAGAAGTAAGAGCATTTCCAGTAAATCTGCATGGTATTAAAATCTCGAGAAATAGCCCCCTATTTCTCATCTCCTCTTTGCAAATGATTTAATGGTGTTCTCTAGGAAAAATGTTTATGAAGCAAACTGCATTATGAATTGTCTCTCTACATTCTCTGCTTGGTCTGGGCAACAAGTTAACTTTGCTAATGCCTCGTTTGGTTCGCGGAATGTCTAGTCCATTGGAAAAGGATTAGCTACTACTGGGAATAGAAGAGTGTGGAATAGATTAGCTATTCCTATTCATTTGTTTGATTGTAACGCTGGAATAGACTAGCTAATCATATTCCTTCGTTTGGTACAATGCAATATGTTGGTAAATGGAATCATATTGTAATCAAATTTCTTAAAATACCCTTATAATACAAATACAATTTATATTATTAAGGATTTTCATTCTTTTTTAAAAAAAAACATAAACAACTTTACTATAATTTTTTTTTTTTTTTTTTTTAATTATGTTAGGTATGTGGCCTTTTTTTTTTTTTTTTTGCAATTACGCTACAAAATTATTTATATAAAAAAAATATAGTTGGAGAATGTACAGAGAATCAAAAGAAATTAAAAATAATTAAAAATAATAATAATAAAAAAAAAAAAACCTGCAAAACTGTACAAGGAAGGGAGACGGCATATAGAAAAAAAAAAAATCGTTTGCACTTGCAGAAAAATTGTACCAGAAGAATTAGAGATAAAATAGAAAAAGAGAGAAAACGCAATATAGAGACGGACAAAAGAGAAACGAAGATATATATATATATATATATATATATATATATATATATATATATAAAGAGAGAGAGAGAGAGAGAAATATAGAAGAATCAAAGAGAGAACGAAATTTCATCCCACAAGTGGGGTTTTTTTTGGCAATTTACATAATTAATTTAATCTCACAGAAAATGATTAGCTAAGTCACTCATTTTTTAGTGGCTTAGCTAACCCTATGTGTATGAAATTAGTAGTCCCATGGGAATAGACTATTCCCAGGGATAGAGTGTTACCAAATAAAGGACTAGCTATACCTAGTGTTAACTAGTCCAATCCAAGGGTCTATTCCGCAAACCAAACGGAGCCTAAGTCTTCTTTGTTTCTCAGCAAAAATTGTGGCTCCTCTGCCTCAGCAATGATCCAGTCCACTCTCCATCTTCGGCTGATTCTGTCAAATGCCAAACATCTTGGGCTGCCACTTTTCTTCCATAGAAACAAGAGCCTTCATTTGCAGATCTTAAGATTCAGGTTCTTAACAGGCTCTTTGGGTGGAACGCTAAGATTCTTTCTCAAGCAGCTCGAACTACTCTTATCCAAACTGTGGCTAATGCTATGCCTAGTTATTCTATGCCACTTTTCCTTTTCCCCAAGTCTTTGTGTCGAGAAATTGACTCATTTCTCAGGAAATTCTGGTGGGGTCTCCCTCAAGATAAGAAAAAATGTCTGTCCTTGCTGGGCTGGAATAAAATTTGCTCACCCAAAGCTGCTGGGGGTCTCGAGCTTAGGACCATGGAATGCCAGAACTGCTCTTTGTTGGCCAAGATTGGTTGGAAATTGTTGACCAAACAAAACCTTTTGTGGGTTCACTCCCTTTCAGCGAAATACTTACTTTCCATAGATTTCTTGTCATCACCTATCCCTCGCACTGCTTCTTGGTTGTAAAAAGTATTAGTATTTTTGTTGGCTCAATTCGGTTCCAAAATGCAAAGGCTATTGTTTACGGACTCAAATACTGATATAAAATGCTTAGAATCAAATCTCCACTGTTCATAATATAGATTCATGTGTCATGAACGTCCCTGCAAAGTTTTGGCACAATCGGACCACAAACACCCATCGATCAAAGCTGTTGATCAAGGACCGACGGAATTTCCAAATTGCTAATGATTGCTGATTTTCACCCTCTGCAGTCCCTGTCCGGACAGGCCCTCCCCTTGTCCGGATAGCAGTTCCAGAAACTCTGTTTCTGCTTCGCAAGGCCCTGTCTAAACAACCCATTAATCTGTCCAAACACCTCGTACCTATTATGCCCAAAAACATGTTTTTAGTGGGTCCAGGTCTATGGTTTGATGTATATATATATATATATATACACACATCATTATAGAAGAAAAAGACACGAATTTTAGAACCCTAGAATTCGTGTGAGGTTGTGCTTGAGTGATTATTTTGTTGTGAGCCAAATTGATTAATCTTAGAGGATTTTTGTTAGTTTTGATTGTGTGCTTAATTGATGTCTATCGGAAGGGTCCGATAAAGGAGAATATTCATGTTGAAGAAGATTGTGAGGAGACAAGTTGGAGGTTTGTCGCTCTTACAGAGCCAAGGTCTTGCAAAGGGTTGTAAGTGTTCCTAGTGTTTGTGATCTCTAAATAATTTTTTGTTAGTGATTTTCTGGGTTTCGCTGCCCTGGAGAGGTTTTACTTTTAGAACATTTTCTAAAAGGTTTCCTCTTCGTTACCAAAAATCTTTGTATTTGATTTTACTTGTTTTTGGAGATTGTTTGCTTTGATTTAAATATCCATTAATTCCGCATAAAATTGTGATATTTTCTCTGTTAAGCGTCTTTCAGAAAGGAGCCCTTAATTGTAGAGATGTTGTGCAACAAGGTGCTTGTTGGTTGGTGTCTTCTGGGCTTAGTTTGGATTTTGCACATGTCTCAACCTTTTGACCATAACTTTATGTTTAAGTATCGAATTGAGGTGATTCTAGTGGTATTGGAAAGCTAACTCAAAATAATACAAATCATTTAGAAATATGATTTTTCTAATTCGGACGTTTGCTATGCCAACATTGTCCCGCAATATACGAACGCAAATCTGGACAAATCCTATTCCGATTTGTACTTGCATTGTTTCCTAATTTGACTAGGTGATTGAAGTCTGATTTTTTTGGGATTTCTAAGGCTTCTAAAGTTTTCTTAAGCTTATAAATAGACCTCTAAGCCTTACAATTTAATTCACAATTTCAGACTTGCTCTGGGAGAAGATTTGACGGCTCTTCAAGGAAGTGTTTTTCGGGTTTATTATTTTTCTTTTTATTTTATTATAGAGATGATTAGCATCAAACTTATGTGTAACTAAATACTTTAGTAGGGCTAGATTGAAGCCCTAATCATGTCTCTTTAGTATTTCAATATTGGCGCCTTTGTGATGATCATATTGTGATGCTTAACTTGATTATTTCCTGCTTTATTGAATTTCTCATATGAATGTGCTTGGCCAACATATGCATGTGGTATAGATTAGTTATTTAAGTTAATTTGGATGATTGAGTCCTCAGCTTAATAGAGTGACAAAAGAATCTCCTCACGAGTTCTTGGATTAATCCACATGGAAAACTAAGAGTAGACACCCATGCCCTAGGATCCATATGTTTGTCAATTTCCACAAATTTATGTTTTCAAGCTAAATCCTTTGAGAAAGAAAAGAATTAGAGTAGACACCTATACCTAATTTGTTGCTTAAGGAGATTAATAGCTTAAGGAGTATACATCTATGCCCTTATGTTGACAAACATTAAGTAATCTTGACATGAATGGAACATTGACATATTATTATATTATTTAAGTATGATTAGTGGTGGATATCAAAGTCCTACCATTTTATCTCTATTAAATCAAAAATCAATCTTTTGTTTTGTTTTATTTACGAAATTAATTTTAAGCATAATTTACAGCAATCTTCGTGGGAATAATCTCGTACTTGCACCCTATACTACCGTTTTGATTTTGTGCACTTGCGAGTTAAACCGTACATTTATTCGCCTATTAATTTATGTAGATATTTGCACAACAAGTTTTTGTCGCAAGTACACAAGATCAAACGATAGTATACTATGGCAAATACAAGATCATTTCCGCGAGGATTAGTATAAACTATGCTTAAAATCAATTCCGTAAATAAAACAAGGTAAAATGTTGATTTTTGATTTAATAAAGATAAAATGGGTAGGGTTTTGATATCCACAACTAATTATACTCAAATAATATAATAATATGCCAATGTTCCAATCATATCAAGATTATTTAATGTTTGTCAACCTAAGGGCATGGGTGTATATTCCTCAAGTTATTGATCTCCATAAGTAATAAATTAGGCATGAGTATCTACTCTAATTTTTTTCTTTCTCAAAGGATTTAGCATGAGTGTCTACTAAGTTGTTCTTTAAGAAAACAGATATTTGTGGAAATCGACAAACACATGGATCCTAGGGCATGGGTGTCTACTCCTGGTTTTTCATGTTGATTAATCCAAGAACCCGTGAAGAGATTCTTTTGTTACTCTATTAAGCCCATGACTCGATCATCCAAATTGACTTAAATAACTAATCCATACCACATGCATATGTTGGCCAAGCACATTCATATGAGGAATTCAATAAAGTAGGAATTAATCAAATTAAGCATCACAATATGATTATCACAAAGACGCCAATATTGAAATATTAAAGAGACATGATTAGGGCTTCAATTTAGCCCTACTAAAGTATTTAGTTATACAAAAGTTTGATGCTAATCATCCTTATAATAAAATAAAAAGGAAAAGAATAAACCTGAAAACACTTCCTTGAAGAGTCGTCAATTCTTCTCCCAAAGCAAGTATGAAATTGTGTATTAAATTGTAAGGCTTAGAGGTCTATTTATAGGCTTAGAAAAATCTTAGAAGCCCTAGAAATCCCAGAAAAATCGGACTTCAATCTCCTAGTCAAATTAGGAAGCAATCCAAGTACAAATCAGAATAAGATTTGTCCAGATTTGCGTTCTTATATTACAGAACGATTTTGGCATAGCAAACGTCTGAATTAGAAAAATCATATTTCACAATGATTTGTATTATTTTGAGTTAGATTTCCAATGCCACTAGAATCATTTCAATCCGATACTTGAACAGAAAGTTATGGTCAAAAGACTGAAACATGTGTAGAACCCAAATTTGAATCCAATCTAATTTTGACTCCAATTAGATAAAATTCGATTTAATTATTTCCTTGATTTGATTAAACTTAACCATATCATATAGGTCATCTATTATAATTGGTTAAACTTAACCATATCTTCTAGATCTTATCAAAGTGTGCTTTAAGCCCGAAACTTTCTAGAAACGCTTTATTTTCTTCAATATCCTCAAAACTAAAGAAAACACAAAAACAAAACAAAACATCACAAACTAACAAAACTAAGAGCTTAACATATGTGAATTAAAGGGCTAAAATATATATATTTTAGCACTTATCAAATGCTTCTAAACACACGGTTCAAAGCGGCCCATTTGATAACATGGTGTGTACAATAATTTGCATATCTTGATGCCTTCAATGTAGTCCAATTCAGAAAGGAGATGAGCTGTTGGCTTATGTCGGCTAGAACGGGGGGCAGAGGCCCAATCCGAGGCTACATGAGGAAGGGCAGTTAAGTTATCCAATTGTTGAATTGAGTATGTCAGATTAAAGCCCCAAAGAGGTTATAATATGGCCCAACTTGGCTAATGGGCTCACAAGAAGATGCGGCCCATCTTTATTGTTTGTTTTCGTTTTGGTTAAATCTTGAAATTTATAAAAGGCCCTTTTGTAGATCCAAAAAGGCTCCTTGATAAGGCTTCTGAGGACCATTTATATACATGTTTAAGCAAATATATAGTTATTTGACTTGTGGATGCCATGAGATATGTTGATTGTTGTTAAGATAATTACCGTCTAATTTGATTTTTTTTTTTTCTCTCTTTTTTATTTTTTATTTTTTATTTTTGTGTAAGTTGACTATATATAGAATCAAATTACTAAAAAAGAAAAGAAAAGTAAAAGACTTTATAATTTGTCCATTGAATCTTTAAATAGACCAATCACATATTTACTTTCATAAAAAGAATAAGTAATGACAACCATTATTATTATTATTATAAGTTCGTTGTAGGTCTAATATTGGACTTATGGACTTCAAGATTGGAGGTATAGTCCTTCCATCCTCTAAACCCTTCTAATTTTATTATAACTACACTTAACACTGATAAATAAATTACTAAATTAAGAGACTGAGGGCTCATTTAATGCTTTTTAGGACTTTTAAATTTTTTTTTTTTAACAAAAAAAAAAACAAAAGTATTAACATACAATTCAACACATAAAACACTTAAAATTACTTTCACATCACACCGAAAAAAAAAACAAAAGAGAGTATATTTTAAAAAGAGAACTGCTACCGTTTCTCTTAGTGTTCTTCTGATTCGATGTACATGTGGATTTTGTTTTTTTAAAAAACAGAAGAAAAAAAACCCTACCCTATCCGTTCCTCATACTTTTAAAAAACGGATTAGGAAAACACCAAACAGAATTGTAATATTTCTCATTTAAAAAGTACTAGCAAACGGGCGGAGTATTATACCCTTTTGAAGAATGAATATCCATATATACCAGGCAATATAATATGAGTATATATTCATCAATGACTTTGCTTGCTTCAATCAAAACCATTAAAGCATTTTTTTTATAAAAAAAACACCATTAAAGCTTACAGCTTAAGATATTCTAGCAGTGACAAACGTGTCCAATAAGATACATGTAACAATTAATTAATTAATTATAATCAGCAAAACCTGTGAAGGCTGCTAGCTGTTTCATTTCCAACGTAGATCATAGGCGTACGTACGTTGTGGAAAAATATGGTAAAGCATCTAAAGACAACTGACGACTGATCTCCTTTTGGTAATAAAGATAATGTTTTATTTTGAAGTGGAATTAATATAACATGCAGTGGAGATCGCTCAGATGACAGCAGACATTATTAGGGAGTAATTCTAAAAAGTTTACTTGTGTCTTATTTATGTTCTACTAGAATGATTTGGTTATTAAAATTATAATTTAATCAAAATCTAATAATGATCAATCACAAATTCAATGATGATTTTAATAGCTACATCATTGTTAGTAGAACACAAGTAGGCCTTCTAGAATTACTTATCATTATGTGTTTTTGTTTTTAACTGCTGGCGTGTTGTCTTTCTATCTTTTTTATTTATTTATTTATTTATTTATTTTTATTAATTAGTTGATTTGCCTGTCTAATTAAGCCTATATATATTCTTTGGAATTCTGCTAGGAATCTTATCCTTATCTACAATCTAATTAAACACCGTTTAGGTAATATAATTGTTTTGTGCAAATTGCACTTGTTGGATCGACAAAATCCTTATCATCAATGTCACTGAATGCGACACTTGAAAGAGTTTTGAAATTTTTACCCTTAATTAAGAGTTAAGCCTCTTAGAAATATATATAGATGTCTTTAGAACCATGGGTCGATTTAACATGTTTTAAGTTATTTAAAAGACAAACATGTAAGCCAATCATTTAAAACACGCCACATAAATGTGCATGATAAGTGTGTATGAAATGTAACATTATTCTTATATGTACATATCACACTGGTGTGATATGGAAATGGAAATGAGAGATTACAACATAATTAGAGGTAAAAATAAAGGGTGGACAACCCAAACAAAGGCTCTGTTGCAACCAGAAAACAATCCGGTTCTAGAATTGTTGGAAATTATTGATAAAATAAATGTACGTCCCGAAACATTAAGAAAACTGATACCGCCAAATATGGTGGTTACCAAAGGCAATGTTTCTCAAAATGAACCACTTAAGTAGCGGCTGTAGCAAACGAAGTGACTCTACATAACAAAAAACCATGCACCGAAGAAGGAAGAGACGGAGCAGCTGAAGAGATCAAAGCATCCCCGTAGAACCAAAGACGACGTAGTCTAACACACGAGAAAGGGACACGAACCTCGAGAAACCGGCCAAGCCCCTCAACCCTTCCCTGTTAGAAGAGAACATCAACAATAGACAGGGAGACAACAGCCCAAAAACAAAAACCAATAGGACAAAGTGATGTTCAGGCATTATTTGTTTTCTGGTTTTGTTTAATATACTTTTTCTTATTCATTAAAAAATAAAAAAAGATAACCATATATAACATGCAAGCAACCATACCCTAGAAATCATAGCCTGAGGCTGCTATTCTATCAAAAAAAGAAGAAAAAATTGACATCTCCACAGGACCATAACCAATAACCATTCTTGCTTTTCACTTGTCTCAGTTGGCTTATCTTATCATGATATCTATTTTTCGCAAGGTACAGTCAACAGTGGGCATTCTTTTTTCCCTTCTTTACACGCAGATGCATGGCCTCCAACATTAAAGCTTTGCCCTCCAAAATGGACCGTAATTGTTACATATTTTACACAACCTGACCCAATTCCCTAAAATCCATGGAAAGAAGCTTGTCTTTGAGCAAAGACACACACATGTGCACTACTGTTAACCAAACCTTCATGCAAAGCACCCCACAAATATTCTACTTTAATTTCCACACTTTTTTTTTTTTCACCAAAATGTCTTTAACTTAATTAATAAAGCACGTTCTTTATGGATCGGGTATCCTTATACATATACATACCATTGACCAACTAACGAGGCTTGCGTTGGTCTCTCACTTTTATGATTCATCAGTACTGGAATGAAGATATCTTCTCCTTTATTCTATCATTTTCCTCCGACAGAACATAGACAGAGAAGATAGAGAGAGAGAAAAATCGTATAGTCGGTTGTTATATCTCTTAGTCTTCGTAACTGATTTTGCAGCTACCATCAGTAGTGGTGGTGGTTTAGTCGTCTCCAAAAAAACTCGCAACTGACTGTGCACAAACTCTTTAAACAAGGGCCGGCTAGCTTGAGTGATAGTAGTGAATTTTGATTGTAGTCGATAATAGTTCAAGGTTTAAGATTCATCGACTAGGGGGAAGCTAGGACTCATTGAAAGGAAGCATTAAGGCGTGAGTTTGAATCCTGCACTGAATCCACATAATACTGTTAAATTACCAGTTATTCCAAGAACTTAAACTAGTAGGAAGCTTTTGAGACAAATGGTAATTTAATATGATATCAGAGCCAAATGTCTGGAGATCGAACATTGACTTCGTCATTCACCCAAATTTCAATTAAATATTCCACGTGTTGGGTCTTAATTATTAAAATGAAGTTCAAGCCCACACGTGAGGAAAAATGTTAAAGTGTTAATTAAGTGATTAAATTTACCTCTTCCAATTAACTTAAACTTTTGGGATAACTGGTAATTTAACACATACTAGCTTGATTAATGTTAGTCGCTTTGCACTCCCACTCATGATGCTTAAGCGAGATTGCACCAGACTATGGTTTAACAGATTTTGAAGAAGAGCCTGCGGTTTCCCACTATCACGGCTTCTCCTGTCATTTGTTGATGTTCTTAACGGGTAAGTGATTATAGTGATCACGATAAGTATAGTAGCCACAATTGGTCGCCCTTTACTATCTAAACTAATTTTGCAACTAGTTTGAATTTAAGAACCTTTTCGGATACCGTCTCACAAATTTTTACCATGGACAACTACAACCAGTTTTATTCGTAGCATTCTCGCATCTTCCTTCTTATCTTGAGGATCTTCTCCAAAGGTCGCTTCATAAACAGTGTCGTTAACGTTTTATTAGTCTTTGATATTTGGTTAGATCTGACTATATATTTCCTTAAGGTTCTTGACAATTAAAGGCTGCTTTTTAATCAAAGGCACTTTCGTACGTAATGTAGGGCAACCTTTCTTTCTTCTTTTATCTGTTTTATCAGTGCAATCACATGCATGGCCCGGGTGGTGCCCTACAAAGAGCCAGTTAAAGGTAAGTTTCAGTGCACCTTGTCTCTCTTGCACATCAGAAATACATTAAGCCCAAATAAAGATACATATCTGGTAGGCCCCCTAGCTTCTCTATAAAACACCCTCTCCACTTATTCAAAGCTTGCAACTTCTCTTATATATATATCCACATATATATGTCGGTCACCATTAATGTAAAAAGAAAACCTGCAATAAATTAATAAATAAAAATATTGGATTTCTCTCATCATTTATATCGTTGGTCCATCTTCTGCATGTGGGAAAATCGGCTTGCTGGGACAACTTTCACTGTCATCAAATTAAGCCGTGCTATTATATACTGAATAGAAGATTCTTTTCCTCCTTTAGCAAAATTCAACTAAAGAACGGATTTGGATGGGTTGACTTGGTGCAAATTTTTGCCTAACTTCGTGTATCTGGATATCCCTTTTATGGGCTTAAACTCAAGTACCAATCGAATAATATTTTCAGAAGATAAGAGCATTTCTAGCAGTTACCCTAAATGAGGTTTCCTTTTCTAAGTTTAGAAAAAATGTCAAAAAGTTGCAAAAAATACCAGACTCCTTAAATGAGCTTTAAACATGAGGATTGTTACAATGAAACCCAAAGTATAGGATTCCATTGTAGCAATCCTTGTGATTATTAAAATAGAAAAAAACTCATTCTCTCCCCCAAATCATTAAAAAAGTGGAGAAATAAATAACTAAAAAAATAAAGAAGAATAAAAAAATAATATTTAGTTCGTATAGGGAATGATAAAAGGAAGCTATTGTGAAATATATGTAGATATAGAAGTAAAAAGTAATTTTGATCCTTAATGTATGGAAAATGACAAGGAAACTGCTAGGAATGCTCTAATAATTAAACATTATAGAAATTCAAATTAATTGGTCTATAATACTGAAAATATTTGTGGGAAATTAAATGAAAATAGATAAGTAAATACATTTAAATGTAAATTAATTAAAGAGAATTATCAAATTAATTTGTCTAATGAAAAGATAGATTGTGTTTGAAATGTGATGAATCCCCAAGCCACATAGAAAAAAATAAGAAAAATTTCACTTAACCCTCCTTAAAGTTTCATCACAAAGTTTCATCACATTTGATATATAGAACATTTTAGTATATTCGTCTTTCATTTTTTTTTTTTTTTTTTCAATTTCACCAATCTATTAGGATGTGTGTCAAAAATTTTAAAATACCTTTGTTTTTTTTTTTTAAAAAAAATAAAAAATAAAAAATTCCAAGAATTTAAGTGTTGGCCTGAATTTTTGAATTATATATATATAGTAGTGATATATAGAACACTCAGCATGAGTAAACAGTGCTCATGCTGGGTGAACAGTGGTACGGACACTGTACGGATTTTACTGTTTCATAAAATTTTTAATTTTAATTTTTAAAAATTTGTACCACTATTCACCTAGAATGAACACTGTTTACTCACACTGGATGTTCTATATATCACTACTCATATTATATATATATATATATATATATATATATATATATATGAGTGATGTTGTGTATGAAATAATTAATGGTTAAAATTCCCAAAAGAACTCACAATGTTGTCATCATCTAAACCAAAACAAAGTGTCAATTGCACATGAATTTTCTTTTCACAGTCTTGTCTTGTCTTAGCTTGATGGCCGCCATATATGGTTCCATTTTGTGCACGTGACATTATAAGAACATCAAGATTGACTGTATATATATGTATGAGGTGCCCGGGTCCCCTTAAATAGTTCTAGCTTCTTCTTGTATCGAACATAGACGAAGTTTGTCAAGGTGAAGGGAAAGGAAAGGAAGGAGAAAGGTAGAATTAATTAGATAAGAACACATTTGCATCTTATCATTCCCACGTATTAAATTCTAACTTATCCACTTACAAAACACTAAACTTTTTTTATGGACTTTATTTGCAAACTTTAACTTCGTCGTTAACTTTGACCAAATACCAAATGCTGCTCACCTTGTTTGTCTCCTTCTCAAAAGTATTCTTACAACTTTATTCTACTTCTTACTTAATCAATATATATATGACGTTTTCCTTCCTTTTTTTTTTTTTTTTTTTTTTTGGAGGGGAGGGGTTAATTATAATTTGATTATCTACTTTAATTAACTTCGTCCCGAAGAGATTAGAGAAATCATTTATAGAAATTAGAATGAGCATTCTCATCCGGCTAGTCAAAATACTTAAATGTTATTTTGGTTAGTCAAGATGCTAAAATGGGACCAAATGATCAACATAGCAAAATGTTTAAACATTTGGGTGGTGTTTGGTAAATGGGTTGGCCTAAACACTATAGTTGATGTACATTGATGTGAAAAAAAGTAATAATATTTGGTATAAAAAAGTAAAAAAAGTGGTATGAAAAAGTGAAAAAGTTTTGTTTTGTAGTAATTTTTTTATTTGAATAATAATAAAAAGTGAATGATGTGATAAAAAAAGTGAAAAAGTGAAAATGTTTTGATGTTAATTTTTTTGGGAAATGGTGATGAACAGTGTCTAAGCCAACTCCAACCCTTTTACCAAACAAGGCTCGGTGAGTTGCTATAAGCGCTCACCAATTTCACTCACCAAAGGGAAAAAAAAAAAAGCATTAAAAATTTTATAACATTCTCTCACATCTTAAATAAATAATAAAGAAATCATTGGAAATGAATATATAAATAAAATATTGAAAGAGGATAGCTAAAAAATAGAAAGTCGGATGTAAGTGCTTTAAAAAAAAGGGTAACTAAAAGAGAAAAATGTGATTTTTAGCTAAAATAGAAGGAAAAAAAAATACAAAATCCGTCCATGTGATTTCCCCGATTTGCAGTTAGCCCCCTATGGTATCAAAATGAACTTAGAGATCCCTGTGATATGCTAAAAAAATAATTTAGTTTCTATAACCAAATTCCATTTACTAACTTAATTAACATAGTTGACAAAATTTGACTGTATAGAGTAAATTGTTCTTTTGGCATATCTCGAAGACCTCTTAGTTTATTTTCATATCACATGAAATTAATTGTAAATTAGATATACCACATGAATTACTTTTATATATATATTTTTTTCAAAATAAAAAGTCGAATATAAATGTTTCCATTACTACTCTAGAGAGAGAGAGAATTGAATGGTGAATTGGTGCACATGATAGCAATCCAAGGAAGGCTTAAAATTAAGTCCCCAAGGGGTAGCTCAATCGGCTGTGGACCATGCCTAATGAAGCGGAGGTCACTAGTTTGAATCCCTCCTCCCCTTTCCCTTGTGTGGACATGTTAAAAAAAAGAAAAAAGAAAAAAAGGAAGGCTTAAAATTGTTTACTCTTTTCTCTTTCTCTTTGGGCTAAAGAGAGGTAGCATGGATGGACCTAATTAACCCAAGTGACAGGTGAGCACAAATAGAAAATACATTGGAAGAAGGCCAACTGCCGACCAAGGCTAGTTAGGCCATTCCAATTAATTGTACTCAATGCACGTGTAATCATTTGCTTTATTGAAAAAAACCTGAATGATTAGTGCGCAATTATCACGTAATTAGTTAAGCCTTTTGACGTTTTGCTAATTAGTTTACATTTTTTAATGTGAATAATCCTCTTTTTCTTTTCTCCTTTTTCTTCCCTTTTCTTCTCTTTTCTTTTTCCCTGCTCTCCATTTTTCTAAAAGAACATCTCTTTTCCCATTTATATATGCTTAATTATTTTTTTCCTTTATTTATTTATTTATTATGGGTTAATCATTTCCCTTAAAATGCAGCCACCAGTCACCGTTGCCCCTAAAGAGCACGATCGAGAATCATCCTTGCAATTACGAGCTGGCTCCTATTTGTTCTGTTCTTCTATCATAATTTTCCAGCATAATCAGATGATAATCATATGATCACTCTAGAATCTAGATAAAGCTTCCCTTTTTTTTCTTTTTTTTTTTTCTTAAACTCTTTAAAAATATTAAGGTTTTTCTTGAAGAGGTAAATTAAAAACTTTCTTTTCACCAAACTTAATTATAAATTAAAGAAACCAAAGTAACTAAACTTATATATATATATTGACAATATTTATCACATCTCTATATATGAATATACTTCATTTAGAAAGAAATTAAAAATATCATGCCATAATAACGGTTAAAGTATTTGATTAATTAATTAAAAAAATTTACATATTCCTATCAACTTAAGCACTTGAAACAAGTGGTGATTTAAAAATAATTTCCGCATGAGTAGTAATCCAAAAAATACACTAGTATTATATATATATATATATATTTTTTTTTCAAATACTATATCAACGGTGGGGATAAAGAACCAATTAAGACATTTGTTTTTGCTGATATGATACGTTAATGTCACGTAAAGGAAAAGGAAAGATAAGGGATTACATGCTTACATCTAATCACAAAGTTTGAACATCAACTTGACCTTTTATTTCTGTCATTTACTCGTTTCATCATTAAATTTTAAAAGGAAAAAAAAAAATCAAATGTTGAAAGGATCGACAAAGCACAATTCTATATATCCTACATTGTTTTCCCACTAGCAAGATTCCAAACCTCACATCTTTTATTTCCTTTTCAAGCTAATATCGCTTTTGTGAACGCTGTCGGAATTTTCTAGCTAGTTGTTCTCTATAATGATCTCCGAAAAAAGAAAAAGAGAGTTATGCTCTATAATGCATCATATAATCAATAGCACACAAACAAAGTTACATGTAGAGTGTATTTGGCATTGTGATTTTGTAGACAAAGAGTTAAATTTTAAATCAAATCCCAGAAAATTGATTGTTTGGGATTTCACGCGGTTTTTTAAAAAATTGCAATTTGAAATCGTTGAAAATTTGCATTTTCAAATCGCAGGTAATGGGACGTTTTTTTTTAAAACACACAATTTTTAAGTTTAAACTGAGATTTTAAAAGCCAAATCATGACGCTTAATTAAAGTCGCACATTTTAAAATCGCTATTTTAAAATCGTACTTTTTAAAATTACAATTCCGAACGGACCCGTAATACAAATTCATATAAATTGAATAAGATAAGAGTGCCTAGAGGATGACTTCTTTGACCTAGTTTGTGGTGGAAACTTGTGGTGCAAACTTACCAACTATATATATACGTATGTATATGTGGCATTTATATGAATTGAATTTATTAACATGAGCATCTACAAGTTGAAAGGGTTACCATCAACGCTCCTTCCTTTTACATAAAAGCAATGTAGTGATAATATCTCCAAATCTAAAGCCGGTTCCCCACCCTCCCCCCCTAAAAAAAAAATCTAAATAGTGCTACCCTACAAATACAATCAGTAAAACATGAATTGAAGGGGTATTATATGGAATGCAATACCTTTTTTTGTAGGCCATACATTCATTTAAATGAACCGATAAGATATTGACGACAATGCTTCAAAAAAGTGTATGTTTTACTAGTTTTTTGGGCTAGCTTAACTTTTCGGTGGTCGAACCGCCCATCCAAACGGATTGGTTCATTAAGAGTGGCCAAATCACCCTCAATAATCTAAGGTGGTTCGGCCATGCACCTTCCAAATCAATTGGAAGAGTACTTGCCGAACCACCCTTTGCTAGCTACCCCTAAATTAAACCACCCTTAATGAAGGGTGTTTCAATTACCCTCGGATCAAAATCTACCCAATCATTATGATTTTTAGCCTCGTTTTCAAGATTTGAATCGTTGATTTTAAATGGACAGTAGCAAAAACAAAACAAAAGTATTGCATCACATGTAACACCTAAGTACTGCGTGGGATCTCAATCAGTAAAACATAATAGCAACGATTATTTATAATAAAGTTAAATTTCTTATCATTTAACTAACGTTAATTATAAACTGATCATCAGTTTTTCCTGACACATCAAATTTTGGGATCCCCAACTTGCTTCCAATGGCTCTAATATATTTAACCAACTAGTGGGATTTGCCGTTGCTTTAGCTTGAAGAAAGTGGCCGGGGCATTATGGTCACACGAAGTTGGAAGTTGGCGTGCGTTGGAAGGAGCGACAATCCAGTTGAAAAGGAAGCCATTTCAGGTGAAGAAGAGGGGAAACCCAAGTCTTTTATAAAACCTGCCAAGAGGTAAGACCAGAAGCCAACATTGCCAAGGCAAGCTAAAACCCACAAACCCTCCAAACGTACTTCAAACAAGAAAAGAAAGGAATTCATAGAAGCATATATACATAAAACTCTCTCTATATATCTTCCTTCTTTCTTGCTCAGCTTTAAATTCTTCCATCTCTCTCTCTTTCCTTCTCAATGGCAAATCTTCATAGCAGAATCACCATGATCCATATGTTTCTTATGTTTTCTCTCTACTTCTCAGGTATATATATACCCTTTTTGTTTTTGTTTTTTGCTTCTTTTTTTGCTGTTACGTTTAATACTATGAGTTTCCCATGAATCCATTTTCATTTTACTTTTTTTCTTTTCTTTTTCTCTGATCATTAGCTATGAATTGCATTTATTGTTCTCATTGCTTGTGTTTCTGCAGATTTTGGCTTTTTAGGAGTAACATCACTTGGAATCAATTATGGTCAAGTGGCCAATAATTTGCCACCACCCGAGAAGGTCCTCAATCTGCTAAGCGCTCTTAAACTCACAAAAGCAAGAATTTACGACACCAATCCTCAAGTTTTGAGCGCATTCGCCAACTCCAACGTCGAGCTCGTAGTCACAATCGAGAACGCAATGCTAGGTCAGTTAATGGACCCGCAACAAGCCCTTCAATGGGTGACCACCAATATCAAGCCGTATTTTCCTGCCACTAAAATTACCGGGATAGCGGTAGGAAATGAAATCTTCACCGGCGGTGATAATACCCTAATGACGTATCTTGTTCCAGCCATGGTCAGCATTCATGGTGCTCTAGTCCAATTAGGCCTAGACTCTCACATTCAAGTCTCAACGCCTAATTCTCTAGCGGTTCTTGAACAGTCGTTTCCGCCTTCGGCCGGGACTTTCAATAGCGAGGTCTATAGTACCATGTCACAAGTATTACAATTCTTGTCAAACACCAAAGCACCCTTTTGGATCAACTGCTATCCATATTTTGCTTATAATGATGATCCAAATAGAATTCCTTTGGACTATGTGCTTTTTAATCCCAACTCAGGAATGGTAGACCCTTACACCAAGCTTCACTATGACAACATGCTGTACGCTCAAGTAGATGCAGTCATTTTTGCTATTGCTAGAATGGGTTTTCAGGAAATAGAGGTTCGGGTTTCAGAGACCGGTTGGCCGTCAAAAGGAGACACTGGCGAGGTTGGTGCAACCATAGAGAATGCCGCGGCTTACAATAGGAATTTGTTCAGAAGGCAATTGCTAAACGAAGGGACACCTTTGAGGCCTAAGATGAGGCTTGAAGTTTATCTGTTCGCTTTGTTCAATGAAAATTTGAAGCCTGGACCAACTTCAGAAAGGAATTATGGTCTCTATCATCCTGATGGAACCATGTCTTACAATGTAGGGCTCACTACCAGATCAAGTACTTCATCAACTTCGTCCACTTCATCAACTTCAACAGCTTCCATTTATCTTAGTTCCTCTGCTACAAAGGTAAAGCCATAGGTTCATTTTCTTCTTAATCAATATTTCATTGGCTTTAAAAAGAAAAAAGAAAAAAGAATATATTAGAAGCAAGAATCTGTAATAGGAGACAACAGGAAAAAGTGTATATCAATGCAAGGAGCATCTGTATATATATATATATATAAAAGTTAAAGGTTTTTTTTTTTTTTGTTCCTTTCTGTATTTACATATTTAATAAAATTTAAGCCTATATGGGCTTGATTTGTTATTTGGATGAATACTCATGATCTAATACTTTTTCCTTTTATCCTTTTTCTTTTTCCTCTATCTCTTTAAATGGGATTTACTGTGAAACAGGCAGCAAACATGGAATGTCAAAGCATGGTGTACTGGATGTTTGTGTATTTGGTGATCATCTTCCAAGTTTTTATGAGAAGACCATATTAAGGAAATTTGGGTGTTCATTTAAATATCCACTTTTTGGTAAGAAAACAACGTTAAAGACATTCAAGTATATGACCTTAAAGACCTCATCCTTTAAGGTTTCCAACAAATTAACTGCCAAGAAGCTTCCCAATTTCAAACATGCACGACCGCCGTAAAGCAATCATTCCTTTGTTGTTAATTAGCGGTAGCTTAATCTAGATTTATTGTTCAACGTATTTAGTTGTTATTTTTTTTTTTATGACATGTAAGTATGTAGAAAATGATGATGTTTCTCCGTCTGTTTAAAAGAGAACCGTTTGCTGTAAGAGAAAATAGTGTAGTGAGAATAACTTCTTCGATTATACTATTGGTTGGAAGGAAAGCTCTCTACTTTGGGACGTGGAATCCATCACTGTTATCATGTGCGTTAATAATTTAATATATATATATGAAGATTTCTTGAGTTTGCTTCTTAATTACTTTTGTCGTCGCTAATAATTTCCCGCTACAACTCATGCGCGAAAAAAACCCCTGCCGGCAAGGACGGAATTATGAATTTTTATCGACTGGGGCCAAAGTATATGAGTGAGAAATATATTAAAATAGAAGGCTAAAAAATGAATAATAAATTTATTAATATTAAATATTAAATCAACATATAAAAAATAAAATTAGTATCCATTAAGCAAACCCTACCCTTAGCTCTATGAAAAAACGCATTCTCCTCATATGCATATTAATTGCACTTTAGAAAACAATATGAATTTTGTGGAAAGACGTAGGGCATTTTAATTTGTGGCTTTGGAGCATTATTGACATATGGATTTTTTTTGTTTGAGAGGCACAAAGTATTCTTAAAAATTCTGGACTGTTTTTTATAGGTTTAGGCCAAACATAAAATTATGGACTGACTACTTTCTTTTGGGTCAGGGCCAAGTTAAAAGATTTTGTTTCAAATGCAAATTTTAAAAGTAAAATTAATTAATATTTTTTTTTTAAAAAGAAAATTTGTAAAACTGATGTTGGCCATGGCCCATCCCGGCCGACATGTGCATATGTCCGTCTCTGCGGTTGCCGGCTGGCTATTAACCTATGTATATATATATATATGGCTATCCCGGCCGGTATGTGCATATGTCCGTCTCTGCGGGTTGTTAACCTATATATATATATATATATATATTTATATATATCACTGACGACTCTTTTGTTGTTTTTATATTTGTAGGTTAATTGGTTACCTCTTGTACGTCTCTTTGCGTAGAAAATGAATATAATATATAAAGTTGATGAGAAATATATATATATACAATAATACATAGAGGAGAAAGAGAAAATGTAAAGGGTGAAACCGGTTAGGCTTTGTTTGGTTCCTTTAATTATCCTCAAGCGGAAAATGGGGCGGCCCAGCTTTATTCCCCAACCGTCAGCAGTGGCCATGGCCAATCTTTTTGCAAAGGAGCTTTTTTGAGCTTTTTTCCTGTAATAAGCTCAGCATTGGTAGAGGTCGATGAGGATTGGTCGACCTGTTTGACATCAGCCAACGTGGTGCACATGCAGCCCATCAATCATGGGACCCAACTCAGAAAAGAAGACACTTTTTCTAAGAATTATGGAGAATATTAATTAGAGTAGTAGATTATCCTTTCCTTTTTGAACATTCTACTCCGATACAAATAATTAAATATAAGGAAAAGCCTTCAAACTATCATCTAATTATTGACAATGTCTCTTAAAATTTTTAATTGTAATAATGTCCTCCAAACTACTAAAAAATATCAATGTTCCTCCAATAACAAAACTATCCTTAATAAATTAAAAACAAAAAACACTAAAACTTCTAGAAAAAACATAAAACTAAAAAAAAAAAAAAACCCAAAGGGTTGCAAATTTAAAATTAATTAATTAATTTTTTTTGTTTTATAACTTTTTTAAATAAAATTTTTCGTTTTGAAAAAAATTAACAATTTTCGTTTAAGAAAATAAAAATTTTCGTTTTCTAAAATAAAATAAAAATTTCTGTTTAAAAAAAAAAAATCTTTTTAAAAAATTAAAAAAATTTCATTTAAATAATTAAAATTAAAAAAAAAAAATCGTTCTTTTTAAATTAAACTTTTTTCCTTTTTTTTTTTTTAAATTAATTTATAGGGGTATTTTTTTTTTCTTATTGAGAAATATATAGGGACATTTTTATTTTTTTGTTAGCCTAATTGGGGGGACATTGACAATGTTTTGGTAGTTTGAGGGAAACATTGTCATAATTAAAAGTTTGGAAGGACACATTATCAATTAGATGGTAGTTTAAGGGTGGTATATGGACTTTACCCTTAAATCTATATGTTTTTATAATAATTTAAATGGTTTTTGTTGATTGACCTTGCGCCTTGCTTGTGGCTCTGGCTTAATTCAGAATCTATGCCCAAATTTTATCATTTTTTATGGTGGCTCAAAGTAGGACGTCAATGGATAATTTTTTATACGATTCACGAATCTAACATTAATTCAATACAAATTTAGCATGTTAGGATTGAGAAGTCTCACTCATTTAATTAAATGGTAAGGATTATAGTTAACTTATATACGCTTATACATATCCATGTCTCGACACACGACATTTAAGATTGTCAATTTTTTAAGCAACCCGCAAAGCCGATACAAAATTAGTAGGTTATAGTTGAGATGTTTAACCTATTTAATTAAATGAGTCGGGTTATGGTTGGCCTATATAATCTTATACCCATGCTTCAACACAATCCGAATACAACACGTAAACACAAATTATCAACCCTAACTCAAAGCGAAAAGGAATGAATTTAGATTTTCAGAGTCTCAACTTAAATCCTATATATTTTTCTTTATTCTCATACTATTTAAAATATTTCAGGAATCAGGCTTTCCTATTTGCTGAAACCTAAACAAATAATTAGTAGACAAAGCCATATGCATATGCTTTGTGACTAAACATGACTAGATAAAACAAGAAAGTGTCATTGTCAAATATTATTGCCAGTGTTTTGGATTCATTAATATTGTTGGGACATTGGAACATGAGTTTGTGTCTTCTTGAGCTTGATATCTCATATACCAAGATTGGTGTTTTTGTCCTTCATATGCAGCTATGATTTGAGTTCAGAGGGATAAGATTGGTGTAATTATATCTCGATCTAAATTAGGATCCTTCCCAGTTTATTTGAACGGAAAAATATCAAATTAGTTATATTATAAGAACATTTTTGAATCGTTAAAAGATAAAAATACCTCAAATAACTGAAAAAGGATCGTGTTCGACTTCACCCTGACACTGGTTTTAATCCATTCTTCGAGATGCTAAATGGTGTGCCCCATCATCTTATGATATATGCCCCTCATTTATTATTAAAATATAGGGCCACCCTAATCGCATAACGGGCAAAATATGTGGAGGAAAAGAGATGGAAAAAGATATTACCAAAGCTGCCAGGATCTTAAGTTATTCATTTTTCCCCCCTTTTAGGATTAGAAAAGTGCATGGCTAATTTTTTTTTTTTTTTTCTTATACTATAATGGTGGACAGATTACTAGGAAAACTTGGAAAATCAAATTGTAATTTTTATTTGGTAACAAAAGAATGAGAAATATATATAAGGTGATAGCGAAAACAAAGCAAAAATATATATAACAAGCATTTATCACATCTCAATGTAGTTAATGATCGATGGATCACAGCATTGGTTCAATAACACCATTGAAAATTGTTACGTAGGTAGATTTTAGATTTTGAGAGAATTTAGACCTTAAATTTTAAGAGAATATAGATATTTTAGATTTTAAAAAGACTTAAAACCCTTTTTCAAAACACAAGGTTTGTAATTAATTCTGTTTACTTATTTATTGATTGAACATCCTTAAATAAAGATACAATGAAAATATAAAGATACCTAACCTCCTATATATACACATGAAACGATGTCCTTTTTGTGTTTAAAATTTTAAATATATATAAAAATGTATAAAAATCTAGAAATGATGTTGTATATAGTATGATAATATCGTATTACTATATAAACGACATCATTTTGTTTTGTTTTTTTTTTTTCTTTTAAAAAGCAATTAGCAGTTATTAGAATTATTAATCCGAAAGTTAATGAATTTTACTAACCGCCTAGGCGATCACGGTTAGTAGTTGTTAACTAAAACTGCTAACTGTAACATCTTTTGGCCCTATCAAATACTTCACCAGATTAATAATGTAAATGCTTGCAAGTAGTGATTACTTTGTTATAAAATTCTACTCTCCTAGCAAAAAGCAAATTACTTGATTGGCAGGTGGGAAACTCCCAGTTATATCTTGAGAAAGATCGAGAACTCCATTCGCAAGTTTTTATGATATTAATTTGGTGGTCAGCATTTGACATGACAGTGGGTACCATAAGTTACCAAGCCAATAACAAAAAAGTCGAGGAAAAGAACATTGATCATACTGCTTCTAGATCACTAATGATTAACAAATGATTTCCTAGGTGCACCGAATTTGTTTCTGGATAAGAATATATTTTTAAAAAGAAAAACCTCAGTAACAACAAAGAAATCTCAAGACAACCCTAAAAAATAAGACAAGTAAGCAAAACTTAAAAAATTAACATTAAAAAAAAAAAAATCCCAAAACCTAATAAGAGAGAGAGATTCGTGCGAAAGAATCATACATGGACAGACACCCTAGGTGGCACCGACTTGACAGATCGAGAGAATATAATCAATATATGGTACACTTTTTGGAACATTATCGTCCTTGGTTGTATTATTGGGATAAATGATAGGGTGACACGTTAGCATAATTGAAAGTGAATTAGGGGATGAACCGTCACTACAAAAAAAAGGTCGTTTCTTCACGTGTCAAACAGTAACATTGTTTTGGCACGTCAGTAAATGCTGACGTGTTAAAAGTAGCACGTCAGCAAATTATTTACTGACGTGTTAAAATGTACACGTCAATATTTACTGACGTGTTGAAAACAACACGTCAGTATTTACTGACGTGTTACTTTGGCACGTCAGTAAATTTGAACCAAATTTAATTGTGACATCATTTTAAAATTAATAAATAATTGGCTGATTATTTACTGACGTGTCAAATACTGACACGTCAATAAATATTGACGTGTCAAATTGACACGTCAGCAATTGTTGACGTGTCAACTTGACACGTCAATAAATCTTGACGTGTCAATTTGACACGTCAACAATTGCTGACGTGTCAAAGAGACACGTCAGTAAATATAATATATATATATATATATTATACATATATATATATATATATATATATAGGATTGATCCCAACATTATCAGATTAATTTAATATTGTACAATATGATTGAATTCCAATTAACATTCAATAAAATTAATTTTTAGAAAAGAAACACCGGCCAGTACTTTAATATATATATATACTTCTCTTTTATAAGACGTACCGTAACCCATGCCATTTGAACATTCAAAATTAAAAAAAAAAATAAGAAAATTCCCAACTGTTAGCCATGTTTTACTCGAGATACCGTATATATATATATAGCAAAACCATGCAAAAGGATATATATATAACATGGCTATTTAACGTGCATGCATGGTTCAAATTAGACTAAAGGATATATATATATAACATGCATTTTTCTCGATCTCATTCATTTAATTATGAGATACCAAATTTGGTATTTCATTAATTAAAATAATTAAAGTAACAATATTGGTGATAGATGATATTAAAGTTTTGACAAACACACACACACACATATATATATATATATATAAATCATGCACGCTATATATTATTTAGGTTTGAGCCATGCACGTTAAATTGAAATTGTTGTTTGTAAGAGTAACTGCACTATTCACGTACATAAAATAAAACCAAATACATGAGAACTCAAATGAAATACAAAAGAGGAAAACATAAATTATATTAGTATTAATATAATTAATGCTATATTAATTATAAACATATAAACGTACATGTATATATATACATACAAAACAGACAAATATTAGTTATATTAGTATTAATATATATAATTAATACTATAACATATATATAAACATATTTATATATATACATATATTAAATAATTCCTGACGGGCCACTTAGGCACGTCAGGAATTACTGACGTGCCACATGTGGCGCGTCAGTAATTCCTGACGTGCCTATGTGGCACGTCAGGAACGTGCGTTGGGAAGGCCAGCGCCTGCTGGCCGTCCCATCGCACGCATACACAGTTGTTTTAATCATCATTTTTTTTTCTTTTTTTCTTTTGATTTTCCCAGCTGATATTTTCTCTCTTTCCCCTGCTATTCCATTATCGCACGCACGCAGCACACTTCTCTTCTCCCGCGCGCCATCCCTGCAGGTATGGTTCTTCTTCATTTTCTTCTATCTCCTCCCTCACTCTTCCTCATTTTCTTCTAGCTCCTCCTTCATTTTCTCTGTGATAAGCTTAATTTATCTCTCTGCAGCAGCAACGTAGCACTCTCTCTCCTAGCTAGCTCTCTCCGGCGGCCACGTCCACTTCGCCGTTGCCGTCTCCGGCGATTCTCCGGCCAATCTGCTCCGCCAATCTCCACCATCTCTCCTGCAGGTATATATATATATATATATGTATATATATATATTGTTTTATTTTATAACTATAAATATTGATTTATTTTATATATAATATTGTTTTAATATTGCAGAATATTGTTTTATTGCATAATATTGTGTTGTTTTATAAATTTGATGTTTTATTCTGTCATATATTTCAATAATGCACTGGATTGAGTATTTGTGAGCATCTAATTGAGCTGAAATTTTTTTTCTTTTTAGGAATATCTAATAATTAATTACTTATTGTACGTTGGATATGCACATGCATGCAAAATGATGTTTCTCATGCTAGCTAGGTTTTTGTTTGAAAATATAATTGCTAAAGGTTGGCTTATTAGTAAAGAATTTATAAAACATTATATGAATTTTAATCTATCATTCATTTCAATATCGTTTGACCTTCTAATTAATTAGTACGTGTAGTGCGTGGTGATATATAATATTTATAGAGATTTAGTTTAAGACTTTGTTTAATTAATATTCAACGTTAATGAGTTTTTTAATATTCTTTTAACCATAAACGTTATGGATTAATTTGTAAGTTATAAAGTCACACAACGCGAGGATTCAATCCGAATTACATGGATTTAACGGGAAAAAGAGTTGGCAAAAGTGCAAACCTTGTCAAACTTAAATAGACGTGCTATATTGAATAAGTAAAAAGTCATGACTTTGTTTTTTAGACTATTTTTTCGCACTTTTGTTTTGAGTTTTTTTAACAAATCTAATCATAATTAAACACATAACCTAAAACACTTGCAAAATATATTCAATTTGATTCTTACTTTATTCTATCCCACATATATTATTTTTTCAAACAAAAAAAAAAAACCATACAAAACGGATAAACTTTTGGTTAATTTGAGGAACTTATATAGCTTGTTCTTGTTGAAATATAACGCATTAAAATTTATATTACCTAAAAACTAGTTGGAATTTTGTTAAAATTGTGATTAATATGAAAGAAATTAATCTAATGTGTCAATAACCCAAGAAACGTCCGAACCAAAAATATATATTACCAAAACATTTGCCATATTTGCAATACACTCAAAATTCCTTTAACCTTTATATATATCATATACAAAATAAATAAATACACCAAACAAAAGAGTTGTATGACCCATGCATGTCATCACCTACTAATTCATGCCAAAGGCTAACGACATTTAAGCTATATTTATTGTATTTAGGGTCCTCGTAACGAACCTAGCTCGGTAGATGTACTAGAACAACCTTATAAGTTATAAGCTAGCTATAATTAATTTGTTTAGGGTCCCCACCAAAGAAAATGCTTAAATTTTGGATCAAGTATTTTTTTTTTATTTGGTTTTTGTAGATTAATTATAATAGATAAGGGTTATAAATACACCCTTCAGTACGGTTGAATGTAGATACGCATGAATATGTATATATTTTTGGACATAAACAATTTAACCCTATACGAGAATGTATAGGTTTATATTTCTAATGTGGTTCAAATATTTAGGTATCGGTTTATGTTTATATACATGCATGTGCTTGAAAGTATGTATACAATTTGTAAGTCTTATGTATTTATTCCTAACTCATGTACGTAGATAAAAATGGACAAGAGTTGGATGACAAAGTCTAGGGGTACGAGGGAATACAGAGACGGGTGTAGAATGTTTGTGGAGTTTGCAGTTAGTAACTGTAGAACCCTTGATGGATTCATCTATTGCCCTTGTAAGGTTTGTCGAAATAACCGGCGCCACCCGCCGGGTTTCGTATTCGACCACTTGACAGGGGGAAAAGGAATGATGCCGGAATACACACTTTGGTTCTATCACGGTGAGAAGCATGTACAGGGTCCTGATACCGGGTCTAATTCCAATCGCCCGGCCTCAGATGCGGGTGCATCCGCAAATCAGGGTGGAGACATGCACGGAATGTTGCGTGATTTATTCGGCATGCACGAAGTAGTTAGGGAAGACAATTGTGAGCCTCAGGCCGTAGTGCAAGGGGGTGAGGAAATTGTGACCGAAGAAGCCGCTGAAGGCGATGCACTAAAGTACTATGCCCTTCTAAAAAAGGCGGAGAAGCCACTTCATACTGGGACAAAACATAGCAAATTAAGTGCCACTGTTCACCTGTACAACTTGAAGTGTGTTGGTGGAGTTAGTAACTCGATTTTCTCGGCTTTCCTAGAGTTCATCAATCAGTTGCTACCCGAGACTAGTGAAACTCTGCCAGTTAATACATATGAGGCGAAAAAGTTTTTGCGAGACATGGGACTAGGCTATGAGAAGATTCCAGCGTGCCGTAATGACTGTATGCTATTCTGGAAGGGCAATAAAGAGTTGGATTCATGTACCGTATGTGGAGAATCTAAATGGACGGAAGCAATCAATTTAGATGAGGACGGTCAACCCATATCATCGGGCAAGAAACGTCCGGTGAAGGTGTTGCGGTGGTTTCCACTCATACCACGACTACAGAGGTTGTTTATGTCAGAACATACAGCACGCTTTATGAGGTGGCATGCAGAAGGCCGCACTAAGGATGGCGTATTGAGGCATCCAGCCGACGGCTTAGCATGGAAGTCATTTGACAATTTACATCAGGAGTTTTCAGCGGATAGCAGGAATGTAAGGCTCGGACTAACCTCTGATGGATTTAATCCATTTGGGAATATGACTACATCGCACAGCACTTGGCCTGTAATGGTTGTACCCTACAACTTGCCTCCTTGGATGTGCATGAAACACACATCTTTTATACTATCATTGATTATCCCGGGCCCAAGTTCACCTGGAATGGATATAGATGTCTACCTTCAACCCTTAATTGAAGGGTTACAAGAACTATGGAATGTAGGGGTTCGCACATATGACGTCTCAAAGAAAAATAATTTTGTTATGCGAGCGCAGTTGATGTGGACAATTAATGACTTCCCAGCATATGCAGATTTGTCTGGATGGTCTACCAAGGGTGAGAAGGCATGTCCGTGTTGTATGAACTCGACATGGTCAAAATGGTTAAAACATGGCCATAAATGGTGTTATATGGGGCACAGGCGATACTTGCCCATGGATCATCCATGGAGACGAAACAAAAGCACATTTGACGGCAACGTAGAACTAGAATGTGCCCCTGATGTGCCAAGTGGAGATGAAGTCATAAGCCAATTAGAAGGGATGGTGTTTGGGGATGAGAACGCCGGTCAGGCAAGGGAGGCTGAGAAAAAAGAAAGAAAAAAGCAGAAGACGAATAATGGCCATGTAGTGTGGAAGAAGAAAAGTATTTTCTTTAGATTGCCGTATTGGAAAGATAATTTATTGCGGCATAATCTTGATGTTATGCACATAGAAAAAAACGTCATGGACAACATACTTGGTACAATACTGGACATTCCAGGGAAAACGAAGGACAACCACGCTGCCCGCTTAGATTTGCAAGAAATGGGCTTGAGACGTACACTTCATACATTTGTGGACCCGCAGGATGGTAAGACCTATTATCAACAAGCTACCCACACGATGTCCAAGGATGATAAAACACATTTTTTGAAAGTGCTACGAAATGTAAGGGTGCCCGACGGATATGCCTCGAACATTTCTCGTTGTATACGACTTAAGGACCGTACGATATCGGGGTTAAAGAGTCATGACAGTCATGTACTGATGCAGCAGCTTCTACCTATTGCATTGCGTGGTTCACTTCCAAGCAATGTGGTTAGACCTCTTGTTGAGATGTCCACATTCTTCAGGTGCCTATGTTCAACAACATTGACCGAACAGGATATTGACCGACTACAGTGTGACATCTGTATCACGTTGTGCAAGATGGAACAAGTTTTCCCCCCCAGCTTCTTTACGAGCATGGTTCATGTGGTCGTGCATCTTATCCGTGAATGCCGACTCGGTGGACCTGTACAGTATAGATGGATGTATCCGGCAGAGAGGTAAAATTTGTTTACGGATATATTTCTATTTTTTGGTTTCAGGTGCCAATACATGACAAGTACTAACTAAACTGAAAATATGTATTGGTTCATATTTAGGAGCCTTGGAGTATTCAAATCTAATGTGCGCAACAAAGCGGCTCCCGAGGGCTGCATTGCGGAGGGCTACATAGCAACTGAGTTGGTGACGTTTTGTTCGAGATATTTAGAGAATACACCAACCTTTCACAATAGGATACAAAGAAATCTGGATGGTTCAAAGGGAAATGGAACACGAGTCCGACTCGACCGAATCACAATGACACAGATACACCGGTATATTATGTTCAACTTGGACGAGTTTCATCAATTGCGGATGTAAGTAGAGATCTTTTGTTGGTACATTGCATGCTCAATGAACTTGTGACAATATTGCTCGTATTGAATTATAATTAACATAATTTCGAATTGTAGGATGCACATAGATACGCTTAGGCGATCATGCAATAGGGGACGAACAACAGAGGCTCAGTTGGAGACCCAACATTATGACTTGTTCTGCGAGTGGTACCGTGACTACGTAAGAATGATGTGATGTTTACCTTATCACAATTGTCGGAGTTATTTGCGTGCAATTTTTAAAATCAACTAAAGCTAGTAACCGTGCGTTTCCATTGTACGTAATATATTCACAGGTCGATCGATTGGACGAGCGATCCAGGAATGAACTTGGTGACAAATTGGTAATGCATTGTAGAGGGCCGAGGGAGGCAGCAGTCAGATACAATAGATATGTGGTTAACGGCAAGCTGTTTCGCACTATTGCATCTGATGCCGGAAAGAGGACTCAGAACAGCGGGGTGTGTGTGCCGACTCTTGATGGCGACACGTACTACGGGAAGTTAACGGAAATAGTTGAGGTTGAGTATTACGACAGGACTAAGTACGTTATGTTTAGGTGTGATTGGGCAGACAACACGAGGGACAAGGGGTACAAGGTGGATGAGTATGGTATAGTACTTGTCAACTTCAAAAACCTTGTCCACACGGGAGACCTGGTTTCTGATGAGCCGTATGTGCTAACTTCACAAGTTGACCAGGTATTTTACGTACAAGATGATAGGTGCCCAGATTGGGCTTGCGCAGTAAGGACCAAGCCTAGAAACATATACGACGTTGGTCAGGTTGAAGGACATCAAGATTCATGTGTCAATTACCACGAGTGTGAGCCTCTTATTTTGCCCAGAAATGTTGATCACGATCTACAAGATCATATCGAATACGTCAGACACGACTTAGATCCAACCGAAGCGTATGTATAGTAGTATAATTAATTTTATATTTATGTTTTGATTGGTAGTTGTTCACTACATGCACATTACATCAACACACTTAATTAAGCTGTGCATTTGCTAAAATCTGATATATATCTCATGTAGCACTATTATTCATGCATACTTAATGTAGTAAATATTTCATACATTGTTTAAGAAATTAATTGGGTTTGTGGTGTTTTTTACAGGGTACCATGAGTACAAGGGGGAAGAGGAAAGCACGCAGGGGCTCGTCCGCAGTGCGGCAGTCTACGTCGCCTGGGTCTCCGGCAGTCCAACTTGATGACAGCGAGCGACAAGACGTTGCTCAGCTTCTTGGGATACAGGAAGGATATCGACCAGTTCTTCCAGGTACGATGGAAGGGGAGACCCCTGTCCATGCTTCATACACTCGGGCAGGCATGGCCCAAACCGGGTTTCGGGTTGATTCGTACCCGTACAGCGAGTTACGACAGAGTTATGAGGGCGATGTCGAGCGGCTTTACACCCAGCATAGCGCAGGTACGCCCGACTGTTTTTTTAAAGATTCAAAAGATTGAAAGTTTCTAACTATATTGGTGCAATATCAATTATATTTAACTACAACTACAATTTCATAGAATTCTAAACATTATTAAAAACTACAAAGCAGGTCTGGAGGACACTGAGACAGAGGCCCAGGAACACATGGCAGGTGGGGCACAGGCCACAGATGACCCGCAGCCCACCAACCCTGCTCCCGACGCTCGGTTACGCCCTCGGCAGGTCCGGATCATAAGTAAGTGTATATACTTTAATGTCGTTGTTGATTTGGTTTTAATTTACTTGTTACCTAGTATTGAATTCGAAATAATTTACCTAACTAATTTTTAATTTGTTAGGTACTGATTCTGAAGGAAACACCGTTATTGAGGTGTTTACCATTCTTGATTCGCACAGGCGGCCGGGAGTCCCCCCCGGCAAACGGATCATTTTGGAGTACAATGCATCATGCCAGCCCGTTGGATTTAGTGCCGTGCGGTTCAGACGGATGACCGGAGACATAGTTAGGAGCGGAAATTTCGTCCGAATACCAGACGATTGGACGAAGGTACCGGACCGTACCAAGGAGGATATTTGGGACGCCTTGATGGTATGTTTTTTAATAATAAGTTAAACACTAGTAATGTATATATGTATATATACACTCTAAGTACGCTATATATATGTGTGTTTAGTAAGTAAATGCATATACACATATTTTATTTTATTTTTTAATTTATCAATGTTGAACTTGTGCAGGCATACTTTTTCGTTCCACCCGAGTACAACTTGGAAGCAGTAAAAAATGAAGCATTTAAGGATATGGGCTCCAAGCTGCGGACTTGGAGGCACGAGCTCAAAAAAATATGTGCCATTACGGAGGAAGATACGCCGGACACTATACGGGCAAGACTGGGGGGACAGACGCTAGGCGAGTACAATCCCGTCGATCTGGATATCTTATTGGAGAGATGGTGTACCCAGGAGAATAGGGTAGGTCATGAGTTAAATTCTTAGTGTTGTGTACTGTCATTTATTGTAATTGTATTGGTATTAACATATTAAAAGTGTTAACTGTGTAGGAGTATGCGGCGAAAATGAAGAGCTTGCGAGCATTAAATGATTCACCACATTGCACCGGATCAATGAGCTATGCCAGGTTGACACAAGAGGAGGTACGTGTGTAATTTATCCTATATATATCTAACATTATATCGTATTGATATATTTAAAAATAAATGAATTACCTATTTTAAATGCAGGCCGAACGTTTGGGCCATCAACCCACTCGTGCACACAATTATGTCAAGTCACACACGAAGAAGGGCGGTGGATATCCGAATGATATTGTGAAGGAGAGATGTGTATGATATTCACTTTTCATATGTTGTTTTGCTTGTATATTTGATAAATTATTTGCGATTAACAGTTGTGCGACCCACTGACTCAATAATTAATGTGACATTCAGGAAAAGATGAATGAGCTTATACCCACCGACCCTGCAGCATCGTCTAGCATCACAGAAGGAACGGTCAGGTGGGCGCCAAACGACGCATTCGCCCAGGCAATGGGAAATAAGCCTGAGTATGCCGGTAGGGTTCGGATGGCCGGACCAAATATTCTGCCTGTGCGGGGGACCATACACTCATACTATACACCGTCACAGGCACGGTCAGGAAACGTCAGGTATTCCACGATATCACAAGACACACTTGATAGAGCGCTTGACGCAGAGAGGGCGAAGCACAAGGAAGAGATGGATGCGTTGTTGGCCGAGAACAATGCGCGGGTAGCCCAGCAAGTGGCGGAGCAGATGGCTGAGAACAATGCCCGGGTAGCGCGACAGGCAGCTGAACAGGAGGCTGAACGTCAGGCAAGGTTTGACGCCCGTTTTCGCCAACTTGAGGAAATGATCCGGTTTCACACCCCACCAGACAATGCTTCCCCACCCTTTGCGATGGTGCGATCGTCGGTCGACAGTGGATCAGGTACTGACTTTTTTTAATAGTCAATTTAGTTTTATAACTGTCCCTATATATATATATTTAGAATTTGGATATGTTGTAGTCATTCTAAATAATTAATGATGTTGTAAATCTTGCTTAAATTTGGTTTATATATCATGGTTGGTTTGGTGATGGATGTGGGTTAGAGTTTTGCTGGTTGAGATAATTATTTAGAGTTATTCATGCACGTATAAATGGATATAACTGCATGGCACGAAGCAATACATGCATATCAATATCATCAAGACCAGTTCTTCATAAACTTAATTTTGTAACTCTAAATATAAATAGATATAAATGCACTCAATGCTAGGGAGGGCGCTTTCCCTTTGTGTTTATCATATCTTCCATTGAACCCCCAACATTAATAACCTATATGGAAGTTCTATAATTGTATTCGGGCTCAATCGATTATTTGTTTGGTGGTTGTTTTATTGGTGAATATTGTTTGTTTTATCATTTGCAGGTAATGGACATCGTCGAGAGGATGCTATGGATGTCAATGATCGCTAGTCTGGTCGAGAATTTGAGGCTATTCACAGTTGTGTATAAGTTGATGTAATTGTATTTGTGTATATTATGTTAGTATGTGACATTTTTGGTGTGTTGAAGTTAGTTTATATATATATTTGTGATTGGTGTATATATATTATGTTATTTGTGTTATTATGGTGTGTTGAAGTTAGTTTTGATGGGTAGTTTGTGATTGATGTTAATGGATATGATGTATGTTATTTGATGGAAAAATTGTATATTATTTGCATGGTTTTGATGGATAGATTGAATATCAGGTGAACCGTAACACAAAATTCGGGTATAGTCCTGAAAAAAATCACAAAAAATATAGGGGGGAGGGAAAAAATCTGGTTCAAAACGAACCAAATTTGCCGACGTGTCAAAAATTGACACGTCAGTAATTACTGACGTGTCAAAAATTGACACGTCGGCAAATTTGGTTCGTTTTGAACCAAATTCCTGACGTGTCAGTTTTTGACACGTCAGGAATTTCCTGACGTGTCAGTTTTTGACACGTCAGGAATTTCCTGACGTGTCAGTTTTGACACGTCAGGAATTTCCTGACGTGTCAGTTTTTGACACGTCAGGAATTTCCTGACGTGTCAATTTTGACACGTCAGGAAATTCTTGACGTGTCAAAAATTGACACGTCAGGAAATTATTGACGTGTCAAAAATTGACACGTCAGTAATTTCTTGACGTGTCAATTTTCACACGTCAGAAGATTTACTCACGTGTGAAAATTCAGCACGTCAGTAATTCCTGACGTGTCAATTTCGACACGTCAGGAATTCCGATTTCCTGACACCCACATTCTTCACGACCGAAACACGTCAGGAAAGCCCCGTCAGCAAGATTTACTGACGTGTCAGGTCGTCTGACACGTCAGTAACCATGGGTCAGCAAAAAATGTGTTTTTTGTAGTGTCGCGTTGATGATGAGTCGATCATGACAAGAAATTTTGTGCTTCATATTGATTGATTGATTAAGTAGTTGAACAATTTCTATATATATGTTGGAGCTTCTCTTGTCACCACTCACGATCGATGTAACATTTCTGAAGAGCATGTCTTCCTTTAAGACTACATATACATGATCACCATATATGCTTTAGGATTTCAACCAAACAGCAGAAATTAAAAGAATGTTGTATATTCTTGAGAATTCTTCCTGTGTATTTCTTATGCATTTGGTAATATTGCAATAAAGGGGATAAATTATAGGGGTAAACATGGGGGTGGTTAACCACTAACTGCTTTTGAAGACGATTAAATTAATACATGGAACGACATTTTTTTGTGTTTAAATATATATAAAAATATAGAAATGATGTCGTATGTAGCAGAGTATTATCATATTACCAAAAAAACGACGTTGTTTTGTGTTGAAATATATATAAAAATATAGAAATTAATAATGTCCTATGTAGTAGGGTATTATTATATTACCAAAAAAACGACATTGTTTTGTTTTTTGTTTTTTTAAATTTTTTAACTTAATTTTTTTTTTTTAAAAAAAAAAAAAGCAGTTACTAGTTATAACCACATTTTCACCCTAATAAATTGGGTTAGCAAATAACAATATACTGATATAGTGCAATGTAGAGTTATGTGTATATAATTTTTTAGAAACTCACTCCTTGTAAGTCAGATTTTAAGGACGAATTTTACCAAAAGTTTGCAATATTTGGTATTATAGCCAACTATTACGTCAAGTATGAGATCGAAGGGGTTGTACTTTTGTGATCGAGTTACAAAGAAAGTGACATATAAGTTGGATTAAAATGTTTTGGTATTATGTATGGGTATAGTGTTAAGTCATTGGATCGATATTATTGATAGATGAGTGACATCGCCAAAAGAGAAAAGGGTATCATTAGGTTAGTGTTGATAGAGTGATATATGTATGTTACGATCCTAAGTGTCCTATATAACTTAAGACTTAAGTACAATTTTAACTATATGTAAATAAGCTTTTGGACATACAACTTTTCCTTGCAAGTCGATTTTTAAGGATGACTCAAAGGTTGTGATCCAAAGGTTGGAAAATGGAAAAATACTCTCACTAACTTGCTAGTATAATATTCCTTCCCAAATTAACGGAAGTTGCGTCTCTTATCTTTCTTTACGGGCAACCTTTTCTACTCGATCGGATTCCCCTTCACTAGCTTGCCAAGAAATTAACAAAAAGGAAAAGAAGAAAAAACTAATGAAAAAAATGTACTCAAGCTATCGCAGGTATATATCTCTGTTGCAGTCAAGCAACTTTCGTTGTCACGAAATGGCATGATGGAAATTGAATATGGCTTTTGTGGCTTCTGTAGAGCTAGAATCCATTCTTTCTTTTGGTTTCTAATTAAAAAGGGTCAAAGGCAACGGCCATTGCATGTGGAAGTTAATCTCTTGAGAAATGTGATTTTAATAAGGCTATAATGATCATAGGTTGATTAGAATTCCCACCATGTCTAGATAGGAATCATGATGATTTAATTAGCCTTTTCTTTTCTTCTTCTAATGGTACCTTTGATGATTAGCATAATTTGAGGAAGATGCTTTTATAAAGTGAGGTGTGGAAGTTTTTCTTCGGTTATATTGCAAGCGCGCTTTATTTAGACGGTCTGGACCCAAGTGATCATTGATTACGCAATTTGAGTGGCCAAATGAATGCCAAAAAATATATTGAACCATCACATAATTTGGGAAATAGAATAATATTAGGGATACCACTACAAGTGATGCACTTAACAAGGAAGCTTCAATAGATAGGGATCTAAGAATTTAGCTTTAGAAACACTTAGAAACTTTAGAATTAGGAAAAATGTTCGGATGATGTCCGGACGATGCCGCGTTATTACAAGAGGACAAATCGAAAAGCATTAAGACAATGCCATGAAGGAGGTAACGAAATTTTAAGAACATCGATTTAACGATTCGGAAACCGGATGACCCATCACAACTTATAAATACGGAGAAAATTCTTTAAAAGGGCTAGAAACCCTAAAAGCTCTACCCTAGCTCGACATGCAGCAGCCCTATAGAGAGAGAGAGAGAGAGAGAGAGAGAGGAGACTTGCTTGGATTTGGAGTCTAAAGAGCCAAAAAGTTCCAAGCTTAGGGTAAGAAAAGCTAAACCTAATTGCTTTTTTCGTGTTTTATTTATATATTAGAGCTTTATTTTCTGTGTGTGCGCACGTACGCTTTAGACCACACGGGAAATGGTTAGCTTTTGATAAGAGAGTTTAAACTTCAGAGGTTAGCTAGTTTGCATTTTGAAACCTAAATAAGTGCATGCATGTGCAATATTTGACTTATAAGACACTTTGGGTCATTTATTAAGAGGGGCATTGTGATGAGTAGAGTAAAGCTAGAATCTTTGGAATTAGTGTTAAAGTTAAGATCTTTTGAGGTCTAAATGGTGTTAAGATGAGTCAAGAAAGTACCTTCGGGGCATTAGACCACCTAGGGGCCTATCAAGAGTGAAGAAATGGAAACTTGTCAAGTGAAAAACTCCAAACTTGCATTCTATGTTGAAATTGTCTGGATGGTTTCACCAGTCGTTTAGAAAGTTGAAAAATTTTCTCGGCCCATGGGGGTGGCGCGTGGCTACCACCGGCCACCTCTAGGGGTGGCTCGTTGGCCCCCCCCAAATAATTTTAAAGTTTTCAATGTATGGGTGAGAAAAGTGTGTGATTGTCTAGCTTATAAGAGACAATTTCGAGTGCCAAATTTTTAAAAATTAATTAGTGTCGTTTGAACAATTTTACTGTTCAAACGACACATTTCTGTTTGTGAATAGTGTCATTTGAATAGTAAAAAGACAAATTTTAGTGACTTTTTCCCAAATGACACTATCTCAAACGTCATTATTATTATTATTATTATTATTATTATTATTATTATTATTTGGTGTAGTGGTAGATTAGGGTATTAACAAAATGTTTTATGGCTCAAACTTTTCAATCATAACTCGTTAATTTTTGTGTTGATTTTGTGTTAGGTTAGCAGATCGTGTTTAAAATTGTCAGCCCTAAATGTGGTGTATCATGTTTGAATCGTGTCGAGACATAAGTATAAGATTATTATATAGGTTAATCATAATTCAACACATTGAATTAAACGGGTTAGAACCCTCAACTCTAACCCGCTAATTTTGTGTCGAATTTGTTAATTGTATAAAAAAATTTTCAGCCCCAAATAATGCTTTACATATGACTTTTATCCTCTAAAAATAATGTAACTTTTAAAATTATTATTAATTTTGATTCAATAATAATTTTAAAACTCACGCACCGCCTTAAGAAATAAGACCCTATTACTCTTTCTTTATCAGCCAATAACCTTTGTCCACGATATCGAGCACACACTGTACTCTTGTCTTTCTCACCGACTTATCTCTGTATATATATATATATATCCCAAATTCAAAATGTCTCGCACGGCAATGGCGCTTTCCTCTGCATTCCGCGAACGGCTCGAGCACATGGAACTTACCAGAAACCAACGTCTCTCTCTCCTCCAGGTCTCCAATACAAACACTAATCTCTCTCTCCTCTGTTTGGGTGTCAAGAAAATCGAGGAAAAGAAAATAATTCCAACACATTGTATAATCTCATCCTCTCCTCTTTATTTTCGTTTAGTTTAACAACCTAACAGAGAGCGAAATCTCTATAATCTCTACAGAAAACCCTAATTTTTGAACCTGTGTTCACTGGGGATGAAAAATGCTTGCAGGCAGAGAAAGAATGGCAGGCGAACAAGTCTCAGGTGTTGGCGTCGAAGCAAGCGAACATCAGGTCCATGGAGCAACGGTGCTTGGTGCTCGAACAAAAGATCGCGTCGCAGAGCTTCAAGATCTCGGCCCTGAAGTCCAAAATCGAGACCCTCGATGCCAAATACTGCACCGTTTCGCAACATTGGAGGTAATAATTTAGGTAGAATCTTCTTGTGGTCTAGCTCTTTGTGAATTGCAATGTCGCTAAAAACAAATAGGGTTGGAATGTTTAGGGTTTTGAAAAGTGAGGTGGAGGAGCTTGGGGAGTTGGAGAAGGAGAGGGATAGGTTTTACGAATTAAAGAGCTGTGAGATGAAGGAATTTAGAGAAAATGTGGAGAAGTTCGTTGTGGAATGTCGAATGCGTGTTGAGGAATTGAGGAACCGCATAAAAGAGGTAAACAATTAGGGCTATTACAAATTTACAATCCAATCGAATTGAATATTATCCTCTGGATGTATTGTGAAATGCAGTGTGTTATCAGTTTGCTATATTTCATCACATTCACATGGATCTGTCATCTGTGTTTGTTATAAGTTTCTGCATGAGAGTATTCAAATATTGTGAAAAGTTGAAGAGAAGAAAGTATCAGTATTAAGCAATCTTAATATAAGTTCCATTTTTGTACTCATTTATTTATATTTCTTTTTCTAGGAATTTTGTTTTTAGATTGAGAAGTCCCGCTCTCTGCTATATGTGATCGCTGAACGTCTTTTGCTTCAGAAAATTTCATGCTTACACAATTCCTACAGAAACTTGCAATATCAATCTGATTAAGGATAATGTGACCGTAGATTACAAAAATCTAGTGACATAGAATGACACCTCAACAAACAGCTCCTATTGACCACTTTGAGATGAATATGGATGCATCAAATGTGTCAATTGAAATTAACAAGTGGTGTTTTATTTCTAGCTAGTAGGCTGTCACTATAAATTTGGCAAATAACAATCAAGTATGAAGTATCAACCTTTTTTACCAACAAGTTTTAGCTTTATAAGTTCCACTTCCTTAGTATGTGCTTTATATATATATATATATATATCAATCGTGTGCTTGAAACATTCTAACATAGTGCCATCATAAGCTGCCCCCTGTACCCCCCTCACCCTCCGCCACTGATGGGAATGCTATACAATAGCTAGCTCTTAAGATGACTTGATGTATAGATTAACCAGTTGTGTCCTTTGAAGGCGATTCACCAATGGTCTTTAGGATTTAGTTGAAGCTAGACTCCTTTCCTCCCTAGTGATCTCTTTCTATTACAACCTTATGATCTCTTATTGTAACATGAAATTTCTAAGTTGACTTCTGAGGTCGCATACTTGAAAATGCTCACATGTACGCATTGTTATTTAAGTTAAAATTAACTTGTTAGTTGTAGCCATGGAGTTAACATATTGGGTCTGAACAAGTTTTGACCACTACATGTTATTAGAAGGGATGCTGTTAAACCAAACTTGTCCATTAAGTTTTTGAGAAGTCTAGCACACTTGCAAAATGGAGGTCTTGAACATGTTCTTGATGTTGGACAAAATGGGAGTGTAGGGCACTATGATAGAAGTCTGCTAGAAGTTGGCTCGAGCCTAGTCAAGACAGAATGCTCCACTAGAAGTCCGCTTAAGTAGATCCATTTGATACAGAATAATTTGAATGATTTTCTAATTTTGGCAACGAATCAATTCCTTCCCTTTTGAGTTGTTTCTTGATTTGGTTCACTTTTTGATATTTAGACTTCCTTAATTTCCATGATTTTCCATCTTTACGCGTTTTGGTTCATTTTAGGTTAGTGCTACACTTAGTTTCTTACCTTTCTAAGCTCGTAGGATTGTTATAAGAGGATCATGATTGTACGGAAAAGTTTTGAGCTCGATAACAATTCAGTTTTCTTCATTATCATCGTGTGTGTTGATTTGTGAATTGAAAACTCTAAGATGATTTGTGCCAGAGAAAATCAGGAGTTATATTTGATTAATATGGATATTGGAATGATGAACTAGAATTTTGTTTCGATTGTCCCATGATGACAACGATAAAACTGTATAAAATATTGCTTTCTTTTCCATGATAGTCTTGAAAAATATCATGGATCTCCGTTATACAAGTTATTGCTGGGTTATTTGATTAAACTAAAATCACATCCTTAACAAATCAGTTTGATCTTTCTTGCAGCACCAGACAAGCCTTATGAAATTCCAAGGTGGCAATGAATATTTCTATAATTCTGAGATAGAAGTAGCTGAAAAGAGTAAGTCTGAACTTATGGCCGTGAAAGAGAATTTGGATAGGAACTTGGCTTCTAATTACCAACTAAGAGCACAGCTGCAAAAGCAGCTTCAGAATATATCATACTGATTGCACAAAATCAAGAGAAGACTCAAACAGCTTGTTTTTTTCATCCCAGGCTGAAAGCTTTATTGTACGGCTCAAAGGAACGCCAAAACCTTTGCCTTGAAAATATAACTGATGGTATCATGAACTTTTGATGCTTCAGGTGGGTATTCATCACTTGTCATCTTCTATAATTGGCTTCTCTTCAAATGTGCTAAGAAGAATTTGCCATATAATCAATTACATATCTAGATCATGGATCAAAATCTCCTACAATTTTTTAAAAATTGTAGATTCTCAAATTACGTGATTTATGCTGTTTTTAAATATCTAAACGCTTGAAAAATGCTACATATTAAAAATGTGGCATATTATCGAAGTAACAAATTTATTTATTTATTTTCAAAAGGGTTCATCTCTACACTCTTGAGAACATAGTGAGCAAGAACCAAAAACAATTTTTGGGTCAAATCTTTTTTACAACATGAGAGCAAGAACGTGATGAAAATATACTCAATTCTCAATTAAAATATATCACATTTTTAATAGGTGACATTTTTCAAGTGTTTCGATGCCTAAAAACAACCAAAATTTCGTAATTTGAAAATTTATTATTTCTTTAAAATTGTAGAGAATCATAATCTATCTTGTTGTTGGGCTACTGTGGCAGTATTCATCAGTTCTTTGTTTTTTTAGTGTGTATGACAATAACTGATCCAAGGGCTGACGAGCACCGACACATCAACCTAAATGGAGGTAGGATGAAGGTGTAGCATATGTACTATGTAGCATTGCTCTTTATTAATCAATAAAGTTGAACATGAAATAACAGTTTAGAAAAAGCCTTGCCCAAACTCAAGATTTTTTTTTTTTGAATTTTCTTTTTTGACATATCCGCCTCAGAAAGGGGAGGGGGATTCGATCTAGTAACATCTACTTTATTAGGCTTCGGCTAATGTAACATATTTTAAGTGACTTAAAACACGTTACTAAAATGAATGTGACTATGTGTGAAAAATAACATTATTCTTTATTAAAATTATTGAAATATATTTTTCTCTGCACCATCCACCTTTGAGTCCCAAGATTTCCCAGGCCCAATCAAGAACGCCACGTAAATACATTTCACTTGCCCGATGAGTCCCTCTGTTCCTATGGCTGTTGGCATGGGCCATAACCTACTAGTAACCCTCTAGAACCTTCTTTTTTTCTCAAAATGCCCAAGCCCATGTCAATATAATTATCTAAACCCGCTTTTGCCCCTTCAATTGCACACTAGGTTCTAGCATTTTCCATTTCCACATAGACGATCCTTATAAAACAAGGCTACTTTCACAGCGACGCAGGACTAGAAGCGCAAGCAAAGTATAGCAATGGCGGACGAACTGGCTCTAGACTTGGAGGAGCTTCGTCACCTGCAAAGCATCGCCAAGAGGCCTCGCATCGTCTCCCTCATCTCCTCCGAGATTAGCAACCTCGAGAAGGTTCTCCTTTCTTTCCTTTCCTCTTCTCTCTGTTTTTTTTTTATAAAAAAAATCTTATCTAAACTGTATTTCTTTCTCTTCGAACCTAATGGTTATGTCATTGTGAAATTGTATTGCTTATATATGAAGAATTACCTATTTTGATTAGGATTTACCACAAATTTTTAGTAAAATCATGAATTTCGTGTTACTGTTGCGACTCGGGGGGTATACATATTGTGTATATCTTCCAGTCACCTCTTAAGACGTCGTTTGATTTCTTCTTGTTTCCTTTCCTTTTCTCTTTGTTTTTGTAAATCTCATTTTATCTTTGTTTCTTTCCTCATAGAACCTAATGTTTATGTCATTGTGAAATTGTACATGAATTTAAGTATTTTGGTTTAGCGGTTTCTTACTTTTTGAAAAATAGCGATTTCAAAATGTAGCCGATGATTATGAATCTAGTTAATCTTTTGGTAAAATCGTGATTTAGCATTTAAAATTTCGTTTGGCCTTTTAAAATCATGCGTTTTTAAAATGCACCTCTGTCTACAGTTTGAAAACTTGGTTTTGTTTGCCATTACTTTTTCAAACGCACTCTCAATCAAGACATTTTTTGGTGAGTTTTGTTTAAAAACACATTTTAATAGCGGGGATTTACCAAAAATACTTTGCCTGTGAAATTTGAAAAGGTTGTGTTTGATGAATTTCTAGAAACTACTGGGAGTCTGCGAGTAAACACATTGTCTGTATCATTCATTTAGAAAGCAAATGCTTTGTTACAAAAGTGCATTTATTTTGATCACTCATTGGATTCCATGGCTTTTTGTTACATTGAATTCGTTGAAGATAAGAAAGTAGTTATTCCTAAGACGTTTTTGAGTTTACATGAAGGAATTAAGCTTACAGGAATTTCATGACGCAATGATTTGATTTGGAGACACTATTATTATTATGCCACGCCTAACAAACAGCACCAGTGCATTTACTCGATGTCACTACTCTTAGGAAAATATGGATAATCAATTGAATGAAAGCAATAAATTATGTACGTTTCTCACTAAGCCTTGGTGACATTACTAGGTTTGTATGATTTATGTCGTTGCTTTGGTTTGAGCAAGAAACCCCTTTTTTCGTGATATTAATTATTATTTTGTTCACATTCAGTTTCTGAAGCATAAAACTAATCGATATGTGCTTCCTATTGAAAGTAGACCCTTTTAAGGCATACGTTTGGTACGATTTATTAAACTATTGGATAACTTGGAGTTGTTTCTTTGGAAGTTGTCTCAACTGTCCCCAAATTGATCTGCTTATACTGTTACCAATGTCGTCTACCTACAACCTTGCTTGCACCTTAACCACTAAAAAGTGGTCAAAATAGTAGAACATTATTTTGTTGATTTCTGCCATTTAGCCAATTCTTATGATGATTCAATCATATGATAATAAAGGAGTCTAGCAGCTTCTTGCTCTTGCAGTACTTTTTAAAATCACTTTAGTTATCAAAACCCTTGAATACCTACTTTAAGATTGTTTTCCCTTTTAGAGTGCCTTCTTAAATAATTGGTGTCATCAGTATTTAAGATGTTGACATGCTAATAAACAGTGCTTAAAACCTTTATGTTGTGATAAATGATATGCCAATCGCAAGTGTAAATGATATATTTTTTTTGCATATGCTGGATTTATTCTTGCCAGTAAAGTGGACATCTTCTAAGGAAGTGATTTGCAAAGATTGATTACAATCTTTTATTTTGATCTCAGATACCCACCGTGCTGAAAGGCACCAAATGGTTTGCAAGCTATTTGATTTTCCCAGTCAAACGAGATAATATATGTGGTTTATGTTTTCCTTTGTGAGCACTGACTTGCTATTCGTTCTCCCTGTCCAGTTGTCAAAAGAGGCTGTCGCTGCAGCTTCCTCGCAAATTCCAACTCCCATTTCAGCTGCTCCTACAGTGCCCTCAACCCCAGCATTGAAATATACTACTCTTGCATCATTCAGCTGGGATCAGGACGATGACAAAGTCAAGGTAAGAATGAATTTGAATGCCGAAATTTTTTTAGCAAAAAGCTATTAACTAAGGGTAAACATTGGTGATGTCCTTGGACAGATACTAGGCTCTCATTGCTGAAAAAAAGTTAGCAAAAAGCTATTTACTAAGGGTAAACATGGGTGATGTCCTCGGCCAGATATTAGGTTCTCACTTTCTCAAGCAAAACAAAATCAAATTTGGAGTTGGTCCTTGAAAGGCATCGAAGCAAAGAACAATATGCAAATATATATATATATATTGTTTGTGATTTGTTTTTTCAATTTTTCAATTGGTTTCTTGACAACAAAACATTCTTGGTTCTTGCCAGTATTTAGGGTCTTATGTATAATCACTAGTTGCTCTAATCATGATTCTGCCACCTGCAGATATATATATCCCTAGAGGGAGTTGAGCAGGAGAAAATTGAAACCGAATTTAAGCCAGTTTCGTTTGATGTGAAATTCCATGATGTCCAAGGGAAGAACTACCGATCTGCCATTGCTAAATTGAACAAGGAGATTGTTCCAGATAAGTGCAAGGTGGTTGTTAAGCCTACAAGGTGCATTATTACATTATTCAAAGCTTCAAAGGGGAACTGGTTAGATTTGCAGTTTAAAGAGGACAAGGTATATTGCACACTGTGAGAGGTACAGTAGTTGGATTATACATTTTGCCATTGTAACATAATCAACTAATTGCATTTTTGTCTTACAGCTGAAGCCAAATATGGATAAAGAACGGGATCCCATGGCTGGAATCATGGATCTAATGAAGGTGAGTTTCTCGCTGCTTAGTAGTTAACAACATATGTGGTTGTTGGAGTAATGCTACATTGACATGACGTATTTTAAATCGCCTAACTTTTATTCATGTGCTCGAAAATTTCCACACATGCACCAAGAGTTTCTGCTATTGAGTTTTAATTTTGCCTATTTGATGTTGATGCATAAATTGCAGAACATGTACGAGGAAGGGGACGAGGAAATGAAACGGACAATTGCAAAAGCATGGACAGATGCAAGGTCTGGCAAGGCAGCTGACCCTCTAAAGGGATTTCGTTGAACCAGTGGAGAGAGAAAGAGAGATAATCTTATGACTGGGTGGTTCTTTCACTAGATGGTGGTTTTTGTGGGGTTTTTCACAATGCATTTGTTATCGTATTTATTTCTTTCATGACGAGTATCTTGGGGCTATCATGTTGTGCTCGCTTTGTAGGAAGCATGACTCTGGATAGCTTTCTGTTGTCTAAATTGACTAGAGGTGTGTGTATTGGAAGTGTTTCTTTATAATATGAAACAGCTAAATTATCAGCATTAGATATTAGTTATTGTAGGTAAACAAGGCCTAGCTGGCTTTGCCACTTGGGAGCCACCGTTTTGCCGACCAAGCTTCAACACGGTGGGGTTGAACTGAAGGCTGTAGACAAAGAGGTTGCTGTTAAGGTTGAGCTCCCCAGTGAACCTGTGACCGAGGGTCTCAACTTGGCAACCACTTTTTTTCAGAGTTTGTTCTTCTAAACTTTGGGTCTCTCCCTCTCTCTCTCTCTCTCTCAACTTGGCAACTACTGTTTTTTTTTTTTAAATAATTGATTCAAAGGTTGGTTGAAATTGTCACAACACTGTTGTAGGATAAAATTATAGCACTACACTTTTCATTTTCTTCTTATATTTCATGTTTGAGTCATGAGAACTCACAAAACAAAACAAAAAAGTTGAGTCATGAAGAATTTCAAACACTTAATATATTCAACGATGTCTTAAGGTGTAATCGGGCAAAACATAAGGTGAAAGATGGAGGTGCTTTGTCTTCTCGGGCGCATTACTACTAGCTTAATACCTCTTCAGTGATATACCAGTTATGGACAAGCCTGCAATGGCAGAGTTGCAAGAGAAGAGACATTTTCTAGTATTCAAAATGACGTTATTGCTTCAGAAGCTAAGGTTAGATGATCATTACTATATTCTAAGAGTAGTTGCTTCTTGCTTACCGGTGACTCCAGCTTGTCCAAAGCTAAGGCTTACAGAAGCGTAAACTCTTGTGCCCAGAATCTTTAATTTTCTTCTCTTTTCTAAGGAAGCATTCTCATTAACTACAGAGAAATGATAAAATTCATTTTTCATTTCATTTTTCACTCATTTTTGTATTGTGAATGGGTGATCAATTTATTGTTGAATATTTAGAATCCACATGTGAGTGAGTAATTGTAGAAGTCTTTATGCTCATCTTAAAATGAGATGGTTTTTAAAAGTTATTATTTGATCAAAACTCAATAATGATCAATCATGAGTCCGATAGTGATTTTAAGAACTATATTATTCTTGGAAGGACACAAGAGTGACTTTTAACATTACTTTATATGAGTTCACAAATCCAATAGTGAATTCAATTTGCAAAAGAAATGGTTGAAAAAAAATTATATGTAACATGTCTCTTAACTATATTTAGGAGAAGTCTAATGTAGATGAATCAAGACCCTCTAGAACTTTTGGATTTCTTCAAAACTAAACAATTATTTTCATATATCTTGATATTTCATAATATTAGTATTTATCATCTCTAACAGCTAGAATAGGATCCTCTATATACTTGAAAATGCGGTCAAGATTTTATTTTGTACATGGTATCATGGGGCAATGCATGTCCATTTTCCTTGAAACGAAGAGAATTCTAATCTATAAATATTTATATGAGACAGTCTCAACCGGTAGATGTAAAGATGATGGTTGGACTTTGAAGAAACGTAATACTTTAAAAATTTCGTATGATGTGCCACATGACACTTATATAAACTGAGTGAGTTTAAAATCACTATAATTTTTAAAATCATCATTAAATTTAGAATGAAAAACTATTAAATTTTGGATCCATAATGATTTTATAAGCCTGTATGTAGAAGTAGAAGTAGAAGTATGAGAATGGGAGCGTGCATTTATCTAGAAGTTATAATACAGCAACCACTTAAAAAAAAAATCTACTCACTAGAATACTCTAAGAATGGTAAAAGTATCCTAATTCCTAAATTGATGCAGAACATGAGACATTTGAGAAGGTTTCCTCAAATAACTTTGGTTTCATGAATCTGTCATTTTAATGTCAAATGAGCGTATTAGCTCAGTTTAGGGCTAAGTAAATGAAAAAAGAAAGTATCGTGAAACAGCTTTAAGCGTAAACAAAACAGGCCATGGAGGAGGAGAAGAATATGAAAAAGTAGACCATTATTTTTCAAATCCTGCTCACGACATGACATAAAATTATCGTGTAAGCGACATCAAAGAATCGAGCTATTTGCAAAGTTAAAAGCTTCAAACGGCTGGGTTCTGGTCCCTATAAACACACTGCTTCAAATATCCTGGTGGTCAAAGAAATGGCAACAATCTGGGGCAATGAAACTTTTCCACAATAGAAAGTCCGTGGGTGCCTTCATTGGAGAATTTGACTACCATAATCTTCATTAAACTTATCGTAACGGTGAGCATGGAGATGAGCCGATGGCCTGGTGTTCTTCAAAGCTGTCTCTATGTCCTCCTGTTTGATTGGCCCAACCGTAGGCAACTCTGCAATTTAGAAAACCCTTCAGTGTCAAGATGACATTCAAAAATGAGCTAGACGTGCTGACTTTGCAGGAAGAAAAGAAGTATAAAACGTCCGATGTGTAAACCTCCCGTCCAGTTTTTACGACAGCGAATGGCTTTCAAACTTGTAACTATTTGGACCGTATAACTTGAAGAGGAGATGATATTTATTATAGTAAAGACTAAAATAATTATGTATGAAAAGATTGATGGTGCTCAACTTTGCATGAAGTGGCATACTTTTACCATTGCATCAAAAAATAGCCTCTCATCAACGATTAAGAGCATTAAGGAAGAAAAAAGACCCCAAAAAAAAAAAATGAAAGAAAAAATTAAGACAAGAGCACGGGGGTCAGGATGGAGAGGAGGCAACTGCCAATGAGGTAATAAACCACAGCATCAGTTTTAACCAGTTTCTTCTTGGAAGCATCTAAAAGGTTAATGCAATGTATGATTTGTATATGTTTTATTTTTCTATATTTTCTTTTGGAAAGCTTAAAAATAAAACCATAAGCTATTTATGGTACTCATACTTGGTTCCTTATATCAGGCATTTTTATAAATTCAAAACTACTTATCAAAAAGTAATTTCAAAACTGTAAGAAATATTGGAAGTCACATACCATCCTCAGGCACCACTTCCTTGCTCTCTTCAAGGATTGCCATTACGCGTCTAAGGGGCTGCATGGCAGCCTCTTTGCACAGTAACCGAATATCTGAACCTGAGAAGCCTTCCGTCCTTTCCACCAACAAATCATAAACAAGCTTCTCCTCATCGGGCTGTGATGGCATGAGTTCCTCAAACATGCCTCTTCTCGCTTCTGGCTCCGGAAGAGGCACTAGGATCTTAATTATCATGGTCAAAGAAGAACAATTTTACCAATAAAACAATTTACTTTTCTCAGAGAGAAAAAAGAAAAAAGAAAAAAAAAACAAATAACACTGAACTTTAGTTGCTAGATCTGCCATTTACCATCAACAATACTACCATCAGACTGAAATACCCATATATAGTTCTTTCTTATAGGTAAATACAATTGTGACCTCACCCTTCATCCCTTGTTTTGTGGACGAGATATCATTTGGTCCAAGGACCATTGCCTAACAAGAGTCAGATAAGAGAGATGCTGTAGAACAACCCTAGCACATTTTATACTGTAATTTTTTTTTAGTATTACATTTTATAAGTGACCAAAAATACAAAAATTGAGGGCCAGTGATTTAAATATCTTGTTTTCTCAATTTAAATCGTATATATATATATATATTTTCTTTTACTTGATAGTAATAGTAACTGTCAACTTATATAAAACAGCAGTCAATTAATTCCTTAGTCAAACCAGATCCAGAAACCAGCATTTTGTAAGTTAGAAGAAAGCTTATGTATTTAGTAGTCCAACCCTCTGCTAACGGGTGCCACATACATTAGAATGACACCAAGCATATACTAATATGGAGACAGTTAAGGCTCTTCTACAATAAATTAGTTCGTCATAACAGCCAGAATTGCAGAAATAGTAACTAGGAAACTCTTACCTTTCAACCTAATCCTTTTTTACTATTGCATAAAATTGGACTTACTACTCAAAAGGATACTCGCTTCTCAAGACGCCGAAGCATAGCTGCATCCAGTTCCCAGGGGAGATTTGTTGCCGCCAAAACAAAAACAAGTTCATCTGTCCGCGTTAAACCATCCATCTGCAATCTAACCAGGTGATCAATTTTTGAGAAAGTAGAGTTGAAATCGTGTAAGATTTTGTTTCCTCGTACTAATGCATTAATGGTAAATTTTTACTGAGAACTTAACAATATGGTCTATTTGAAGGGCTGAAGAAATTTCACAAACTGGAGCTGACAATCTGAACAACCTCAAAAAAATGAGACTAGAGTTGGGTTGCTAGTGCTTAAAGAAACTGTCTCTTATGTTTATGAGCCACATATGTTTGTACGTATATGTATATGTATCCACAGTCACATAAAACAGTCAACCTGTAAGAAACAAACATCACCTGTATGAGAAGCTCAGTTTTCAAACGCCTACTTGCTTCATGCTCGCTACGTCCTTCACCACGTTGACTAATAATAGCATCAATTTCATCAAGAAATATAGTTGCTGGTGCATGGTGCCTAGCAAGCTCAAATAACACCTTAATTAGCTTCTCTGAGTCACCTGTAATGTCAATAAACAAAATTGCAAATCACTCGCTATGTGAATCAAGTGGTTAAAATATAAAATGCACATCAAATACTATTGTGTCTTTATTTCACTCTCCTGAAATTAGTAAAGGAGTTATAAAGATAATAACATCAACGATGGGATAAATTGACAAGGCAAGAGCTCCACATCTTTATGATGGGGTTCCACCACTTTAATATGAAATAAGGTGGGCAAATCTAGAACTATTTTTTGAATTGAGGACACCTTATGTGAAAGTCGTATGAAAGGAAAAGGAAAAGAATATAGAAACACAATTGTTATAAGCTTAACAATATGCTATTACACAAAGAAAGGACTTCCGAAAAGTCCAAATAAAATATACATAATCGTAAGTGCAAATGCACCACAGTAGTAGCTGTCTAGGCACCTATGGAAATTTATGTGATGTGCTAGTATTGGATGACTGCTTGCACCTATAGATATCACTACTATAATAGACCTAGTTTGGAATCCTTCTAATAGTACCTATAAGTTCAAAGCCAGCAACCTATGGATCTTGCCAAGTTAAATAACATCATTGAATGCCACCATCATTCCGTCCCAGTAAATACCTTAGAGCCTATTACAACTTCCACCACATTGTGTTATAAGCTTGATCTGATAAGTGAAACCCATCTATGGGGGGCCTGACAGTTTTAAGACACATTATTCATTTTATATGTGAGCGAGATTTGAATAATTTTAACTCTTTGATGCACACTCATGCATAAACACATATATGCCTGATAATGTGAATCATAAGGGGTTTAGAGTGAAATGTATTCCAAAAAAGATCAAACAGTACCAATCTCATAAATGGTAAATGTATTGGTCATGGCAAAATTACAGAAGAAACTATTATAGATGGTATGCACCCCAAAGGGCCAAGATGAGCAACCCAATTATTTCATTAAGAAACATCAAAACCATAGATAGAAGAAAAGAAAAGCTGATAAGTTCCTTCCTCACACTGCATCACTTAGCAGTGGATATAAAAATAAGAAACATATAACTATTCATGACCTTAGATTTCCTCAATTTAGAATCTCATAAAACCCTCCCCTCCATCTTGAAAACTGATCATAGCTTACCACGCCATCTTGCCTACTCTACATCAATATCCATCAATGATCTATACCACCATGACTTATGATTAGGATCCTGATCAACTCATGTATGACCTTGGTACCTTCTCCAGCAGTCCTTTCCAAAACCCAATCATATCATGCCATGTCACCTATCACCCATAAGTCCTTTATATCTCCACATAGCTAAAGAAAAAACCACAAAGTTGAACTCTCAAGTCACTGATGATAAGGTTTGTCTGCGAAGAAAGGGCCGAGTGCATGGTAAAACAAGATGATCCAAGTCCTAGCATGTACTTTTTTTTTTCTTTTTCCTAATGACAGGGAAGCCCTCAAGGCAGGGTCACTTCGGTACCCACCCCTAAATGTAAACCTTGGACCCCCCCACCACTGCCCCCCGCCCCCCCCCCCCAAAAAAAAAAAAAAAAAGGATCAGGTAAGACTCAGCTTTGCTGCAGGCGTGGCCCGAAGGAATTGTTTGCACTCAAGAACCTTGGACCTTATAGGAATGCCACCAAATTCCAAGGCCTTCACCACTTGAGTAAACCCCTTGGGGATAATTCCCAACATGTACTTGAAGCAAAATTAATGCGAGATCCACAACCATATTTGTTAAGTCAGTTTAAGAGTGCCCAGCCTTAATTCAATTTAATAGTATCATAAGACACCAAATTGCTCCATGCCACACTGTGCCAATGTCTGCAGAAATGGGCTCATAAAAAAGGGTTCTAACTGATTAAGAGCCCATCCTAGGCAGTAAGGCTTGTTACAGGTAACAAGTCTTGATCGCATGGTTGTTACATAGCAACCTTTGAAAACTTGTGAAGCATTTGTAATGGCAAAGGATTTGTAAAGAAAAGTATATCAGAGACAATTTTTTTTTTTTTTTTGATAAGGCAGTTTTATTAAAAGCGTAGTCGCCTCATATCAGAGACAATTTCATTGCACTACTTAAATATCTAGTATTATAAAAGAACCAAAAAATAAGATTCTAGCATATAAGTGTGCACCACTATAATTTTCCATTTTCTCAAATAGGTTCACATAAAATAGAAGAATTCATTACAATTCTTGTGCTTAACGGTACAAAAATTTTAATCATCAATATGTAAACTAGGTTTGCATTGAAGTGCTTCTTTACTCTTCGGTTCCTTGTAACAGATTTTACAAGATTAACATAATTGTAACTTACAAAAGTTTATAACATTATCAGCACAAAATTCAAATTCTCTTGATAATGCCAAAATACATAGATCAGTTTGGGCAATAAATTTTTTAACTACTTCATTTGGAACATCATTTTTTCTGTCCTGTATTACATTCTGTAGATGAAAGAATTAGTTTAAACAATAATATGAGGCTGATGAAAAGTCTAAATCAATGTTTATGGAATACTTTATGTCCTTATTCCAAGTGATAAGCTATTATGTGCAGCAAAAGCATCAAACCATCAGCCCCCCCCCCCCCCCCAAAAAAAAAAAAAAAAAACCAAAGCATTGCTTTTCTGACATACCACGCCATTTGCTGACAACGGAAGATGCTGAAATATTGAAAAATGTGGTGTTGCACTCTGTTGCAACAGCCTTGGCAAGCATCGTCTGCAACAAAATATGGTGGTTGATTTAACTTTTAAAATGTCAATCATTAAGATAGCAAAATCAAACATCATCACTTTTTGGCAAACCATTGCCTTTCCAGCAAAATCAAACATCATCACTTTTTGGCAAACCATTGCCTTTCCCAAGAATATGTTCTCCAGTCATGGTAGCGACTGCCCTTTTTCACATACAGCAACTCAGATTGTAATCTAAAGTAAAGATAGACAAGCTTATCACTTTTAAATTCCAGCCAATTTACAGGTCCTCACATTCAATTTCAATTAGCTTCACAATATTAGGACCCACTTTTTGACAGGTTTTCTGTTACATGGAGGACTGCAAATGGAAAATGCAGACTGTTCATGTGATACCTCTAGGGATTGCCATATGATGCTCCCTTGGTCCTGAATATCTCTATACTCTACTGTGTCTTTGACTTTGTTCAAGTGAATAATAATCAATCTTTTTAATCCCCGGGTCCCACATTACAGTGGAAAGTTGGAATTATTCTTGAAGAACAGTTAGTCACAAATTGGTTACCAATAGTGAAGGTGCAATGATGTACATGCTTTTTATTTATTTATTTATTTATTTTTTATGCTCATAGAAGTATCCCTTTGAGGGGAAGAAGAATGATGAATATAGTTTCCACCAAAAAGGAAAACTGGAAAAGATGACTTAGTATTTACAGAAAACTCGATCCGCTGAACTTGATTACTTCCTCTGCTTAGTAATAATTTAAATGGAAGAAAGCAACTTCAAAGGGAACCAAAAGGAGGAGAAGGTGGGGAGAAGGGGTTGGAGACCAACCGAATACTCAAGGTTAGACAAGACTGAATACAAAAACTGACAGGAAAAAGGAGAGGATAATGAAGATAATAAAGGAACTCTGTATAACAGCACTGCCGGGTAAAGGAATTAGAAGGAATATCGTGAAAAGCACATAAAATTAAATAAAAATGCAAAAAATAAATAATAAATGAATAAATAAATGAAAGATGATTTACAAACCTTTCCTGTCCCTGGAGGGCCAAAAAGGAGAATGCCTTTCCATGGTGTTAGAAGACCAGTAAAGTACCTAGAAAAGTGGGATAGATCAGTTTAACTTGAGCGATATAATTAACTTGTTAAGATATTATGGTCTACAAAGTGTTCATTAACAAGACTGACTTGGGATATTTTATTGGCATGACAACTGCCTCCTTAAGTAATCGTTTGGCATTCTCTAACCCCTTTATGCTTTCCCACTTAACATCAGGACTCCCACGGATGATATCTCTGCACAGGAAATAATGCAAGACAATAAGTAATTAAGTATGATATAAAATTCCATTATTTAACTTAAACTGCGAAATCCTTCACCACCCAGACAATACAGATGCAATTGTAGTAACATGAATTCCCTCGTGAATTCCTTCATGTCGGCAATTACCTACTTAAACTTTCTGCTAATGTACGCATTTCTGCAGACTCAAAAGCAGGGAGCAGAGACTTCTGCCTGAAAAGGTGAACATACACAGTTAGCATGTTCTCCAAGACTACATACAATAATTTTTTTTTTTTTTTGCTATTCAGTAATATTTCATTCTCAGCAACAAAACCCGCCATGCTTTAACTGAAAATAAAAGAATTCATACAAAATGGGTTGTAGGGATTCCTCCAACTCAATCCCTAAAAATGTCATGCATCTCTTGAAATAAATAAATAAATAAAAAACATGTCCTTCTCACATGTTAAGAAACACGTCCCTTTTAGAAACTGGGTAAGAGAAGTTATCCTACAACCCAATTTATAGAAAATTTCTGTCCATAAAAGAACGAATTAGCATGTCGAATAATTTCAGCACCACCACACCACTTTTACTAACTTTCCAGTGGTTTAACCCAAGATATGTGTTATTCATATCTGTATGTTAAACACTAAAACATCCCCCCAAAAAAAATCTATTTTCTGAATATTTTTTGATAAGTAAAAATATTTTTCTGAATATTACATAATATGTCTGTGAAGGGTTGGTTTGAAGGGCCAACATTGCTCCTACTGCTCCAAATAACAAAGAGGAATTTTGTCATTTCATACAGATAAACCCTAACCAACCAATTATAATGCATACACACATTTATAAAACAGAACATTGCCTTTCAAAGTAGGTAGTGTTTCCACCCAATAGGCACCAGCCATGAGAAAGGAGGAAAGGACTCCCAGATCAATAGGCGGCATCATAACTTAGTCAAAACTCTTATAAAGTAAGATCTAAAATATTATCCTAGGCCCCCGTGGCTTCCTCCTCAAAAACAAAAGTTACACTGCCAGTCAAGAATAAAGCTATTTCAAGTTAAGTTAGGTACGCAGATCATAGATACTCAATATTTGCAGAAGCGCAATAATGGTAACATAATTGACTCTATGCAGGGTGAGATGCTCAAGAGAAAAAAGGGAGGCTAGGCAAGGTTGGCTCAACATTGCTCATAAATGCCTCTTGCATATTTCTTATATGAAACCAACTACATATTAATATAAGAGGCACAGAAGTACTCAATCAAGCACTCTGTAATTCCCAGTTTCATTCTCAAGAACACACAATATCATGGATCTTAAAAGGCTGAAAAGACAAAAAAAAAAAAAGAAGAAATAATTCCACAATGTTGATAGCCATTTAATACAGCATCTACTGAGTCCAACTATGAATAATAACATGATCAGTGTCAAGAACTATGCTGTGAATATTTCCAGCACCATTAATTCAAATTCAGATAGATTAAGCTCTGATTACTAAATCATTTTATTTTTCCGCAAAACTTAATGTAGTGTTTTTCATAACAGTGATAACTGCGTTTTTCTACACTATATTAATGCTAATGACATTTAAACACCATCACAGTGATGCGACTATGCAATAAAAACGTTTGTATTAAGTACTTCACTCTATGATATCAGTGGAAGTATAAAACAAACCAAAACTAGATAAAAGTAACGAATCAAGGAATCTTACGGTCTCTCATCAGTTCCGTTAGACAAAACTCCATTTGTGTGTGTCGAGTTCCGCCCCTGGAAACAGACAATTAAGTCAATCAGGTCCTGAATAAGCTAAACCATCACAAATTTCACCACACAACGAATCAAATTCACTACCTGGTTCTGGAATTGTTCATAGATGGCCATGTCAGATGTGTTCTTCACATGCGCGCTCCCATTCGACGTCACGGCTGAAGAACTCCCATTACTCACTGGTTTATCAGCTGCTTGGCCGCTTTCCGACTCCGGCACTCTCTTTCTACCAAACTTGGCATCATAAAACAGTTTAAAATCCTATAAATACACATAATAGATCTGATAAATGCAAGAACCTGCTAGATTTAGATGCTATAAATGCAAGAACCTGCTAGATTTAGATGCGATAAATGCAAGATTTTCAATTACAAACTGTGATCAGAATAATTAACCAAAATCTACTCAAACATTTCCTAACGGCAACTCAAACATTTCCAAAATCTACTAAAATCCATGCAGCAAAGACAGCAAAAGAGATTGTTTCTCTGTTTGGATGCTGATTAAATGAGAGAAACAAAAAGAAAACAACCTTCAAAAAAAACAAACTCCTCTTCACGGTTCTTGCAATTTCTTCAAAAAAAAAAAAACGAAAATGAAACAGAACCAAACTCGAATAAGCCAATAATGGCGGTATTATTACTAAGCTCAGTAAAGTGAAGCTTCTAGTATCCTCTAGTTTCGTCAATTCCCGTACAGTGTCAAATCCAAGATTCAACATCTCCATTTTTTTTTTCTTTTCCTCACAATTTCTCAGCAACCAAACACACACACACATACATATAAATAGAGAGAGAGAGAGAGAGAGAGAGAGAGAGGGAGGGAGAATACCATAAAGGACCAGCGAGTAATTGCAGGTTCGTCGGCCATTTTCTTTCCAAATCTGGGAGAGAAAAACGAGAAGAAAAAGAGAGCTTTTTAAATTTCTCTTTCTCTCTCTCTCTCTCTCTCAGGCGTGCAGTGCGGAAACAAGTAGAAGAAGATGAAGACGAGGCACGTGTGCCGTGTGCGTGATAACAGAAAAAATCATATAATCATGGAATGGGATCTGTCATTTTCACGAAAAGGGCGAGAAATGGTTTTTATGTTCTTTAGATTTTACACCAGTCACCAGCTAATTATTGGTGTACAGAGCATGTGTCGCTTGGCCTTTAAAATATAATATAATTTCAACGGGAATTAATTATTAAATTTTAATTTAACGATAATTTTAAAATTTTATTAAAAAAATGTGAGAGAGTAAGCGTATAAAATTACTTAAAAAAAAAAGAAAAAAAAAAGGAGTTTTTGTAATTTACTCGCACACGCCAACAGTGTAGCGGCTATAGTTAGATAAGGGCACTCCTTTTAGCCTCACCAAAATTATTTTTTTGGTTATTTTTGTAAGGTAATTTAATTAAAATGACCTAAATGTTCACTTAAAATTACTAAAACACAAAAAAAAAAAAAGGAGTTTTGGTAATTTACACGCACACGCCAACAGTGTAGCGGCTATAGTTAGATAAGGGCACTCCTTTTAGCCTCACCAAAATTATTTTTTTGGTTATTTATGTAAGGTAATTTAATTAAAATAACCTAAATGTTCACTTTTTAGTCTCATTACTTTAACAAAAAAAAGTAGTAAGGTGAATAGTACTCACCAAATTTAAAAATTACTATTTACTTACCTATTGAATAAATAACTCATTTCTCCCTCTTCCTTTTTACTTTCCGTTTCTCTCTCTTCTTTTAATAGTTAAAATAATAATAAACAAATCTTTTAAAAAGAATATTTAAATGAAATAATGAAAATGGATTGTTAAAATAGTGAGGGGTGCTCTAAAAAAGTTAGTTGTTAAAATAACTAAAAGTGTACTTTTAGTTACTTTGGTGAGTAAAATTTGGTGAGGCAGGTAAGAATGCTCTAAGAAATGGATGTCTATCTCTATATATAAGATGGCTATTTCTATATATAAGATTGACAAATTCACCATTAAATATGTGGAACTACGTAAATCTCACTTGTTCAATTATAGATTTGTCAAAAAGATAGATAAGAGATAAATGTGTAACACTTTCTTTAAGCAATTAATACATAACTTCTTAAGCTTGATAATGTAGCATTTATGGATAGAGCTTTCCTTCCAATTGGGTTGGAAGAATTTAACCTATAATAATAGCATGTGTCTCTTTGCAAGTGAGAAACACACGGTTTTTATTAAAAAAAATATGTGACTTTCACATGCTTAAAGAACACATGTCATTATTATAAATTAGGCTAAACAAAATTCTTCCAACCTAGTTTGAAGGAAAACTATAATAAGGACAAACTTGAAAAAAAAAATTTATTCAAAAAAACATATGCATTTCATATGTTATTAAAAAAGGCAATGTTAGGTGTTCTTCTCTTCTAGAGAAAGACATCAAGCACTGCTACCATGAAAGAGGAGCCACATGGAACTCATGCTCTCATAGTAAAGGAAAAAGGTAGGGTAGGGGCTCTTATCTTTTCAAAACATTGGGGCAGTAGGGTAAAAGTCTAGCAGCAATAGAGAAGGCAAGGGTTCTCAATAAAACATGGAGGGGGCTGATGGCAAATGCTAAAATTTGGTGTTGGGTTTGCCGTGAGATTGACGAAGCAAAGTGAAATTCTTGCTCTGCAATTTGGTGGATTTTTTATTTTTTATTTTTTAACAAAATAAACCAAAAAACAAATACATATTCTTTTTTTTTTTTTTTTTTTTTTTTAAACATGTTCACATAAAGAGAAGGAGATGATTCGAAGTAATGATTTTCAGTTCATGAGACATGATTCTTAATCTTAGTTGATTGAGCTACCCTTCAGACCATCTTACCTATATTTGAACTAATGATGTTTAGAGGAAAAAGAAAAAACTAATATTTAGAGAGAGCCCCTACGATGCGGTTGGTGCGTAAAAGATCACTTTTGCCTCGATTGTAGAGCCTAACCAAAGGCATCAAAGGTAGCTTCCATGTGAAAATATCATATTTAATAAAGATCCGAAGGGAAACAGTCAAGATGTTCTTGTATATGCTTGCCAAATTAAAGGAATGATTTTCTATTTAAAATGCCCGTTTAACATTATTTTATATGGTATTATTCTTACGATCCATGAGAGGACAAACGGACAGCTGTAAGACAGATTACTATAATAGATAATCAAAGTGCTGAGCCAGTCCACTCGCGTGGTAAACATTTCATACAATACACAAGTTGTATGAAATGTTTAATATTAATTTGGCTCAGACAATATATATGATTCAAACGTTGGGTTGAAATTTGAGTATGAATGTTTCCTCCCTGTAAATAAAACCTTAATTTATAAGGAAAACACATTCCATGCTTTCCACGTGCTTCTAAGATTAATATAAATAACTAAAATAATCACTTAGGACTCGTTTGGTTCACGGAATGTCTAGTCCATTAAAAAATGATTAGCTATTACTGGGAATAAAAGAGTGTGGAATAGATTAGTTATTCTTATTCCTTTGTTTGGATGTAACGCTAGAATAGACTAGCTAATCCAATTCCTTCGTTTGGTACAATACAATATGTTGGTGAATTGAATCATATTGTGATAAAATTTCCTAAAATACAAATATAATTTATATTATTAAGGACTTTCATTCTTTTTTTTTTTTTAAAAAAAAAAAAAAACATAAACAACTTTACTATAATTTTTTTTTCTTTTTTGTTTTTAATTATGTCATGTATGTGGCCTTTTTTTTTTTTTTTTTTTTGCAATTATGTTACAAAATTATTTATATAAAAAAAATATAGTTGGAGAAAACAGAATCAAACTCAATCTTGAAATCAGAAAAATATAGTTGGAGAATGTACAAAGAATCAAAAGAAATCAAAAAACATATTATGTATTTGTATTTTATAAAAACTTTGCAGAATCTGTTTCTCCGTCAAAGAAAAAAAAATTGAGAAAAAATATATTCGAAGAAACAGAATAAAAAAAAAAACTTAAATTTTTTTTTTTTTTTTTAAAAAAAAAAGGAGAAACAGAGAGAAGAAAATCAGAGAGAAACGGTATAGAGAATCAAAAGAAATAAAAAAAAAACATAATTAAAAAAAAAAATGAGAAACGATACAGAGAAGGGAGATGGCATAGAGAAAAAAAAAAAAATCGTTTGCACGTGCATAAAAACTGTACCAGAAGAATCAGAGAGAAAATAGAAAGAGAGATAGAAAAAGAGAACGAAATATAGAGACAGAGAAAAGAGAAACGGAGATATATATATATATATATATATATATATATATATATAGAGAGAGAGAGAGAGAGAGAGAGAGAGAGAAATATAGAATAATTGGAGAACGAAATTTAATCCCACAAGTGAGGTTTTTTGTGGCAATTTATACAATTAATTTAATCTTACAAGAAATGATTAGCTAAGCCACTCATTTTTTAGTGGCTTAGCTAACCCTATGTGTATGAGATTAGTAGTCTCATGAGAATAGACTATTCTCAAGAATAGAGTATTACCAAACAAATGATTATTTATACTTAGTGTTAGCTAGTCTAATCTAATGGTCTATTCCGCAAACCAAACGGGGCCTTAATTTTCTGAAAGCAGCCGACAGAAGAGAGTCGGTGTAGGAACAACAAGATACTGACGAGGAAGAATGGTACCATTAGAGACTAGACACTAAATCATTACTGGGGTGGTTTAGTAGTCTTAAGAAACTTCTTATAAGGTTGAATATGTGTTAGGGTATGAGTTCGACTCTTCGCAATAGAAAAGTACTTGCTAGTGACAGAGCTGAAGAGTGGCTGCCGGCTGGTGTAGGCCTGGCCCTCCACACAAGGAAAAAAAAAATAAAAAAATAAAGGTAAAATAAATAAATATATATATATATAAGGTAAATTTTTATTTTATTTTTGCCTATTGGGCCATGGACCCCTACCTATATCAAATTCTACCTATGTCGTTGTCTCTTACATAAGCCTGATTAGTATTAACCGTATTGGGTTCTACAATTTTTACTAATGTCATGGTGGGGTTGTGTTAGACTATGACTTAATTGGTCGTAAGAGAGCATTTGCAATGTCCTCCGTTTATGCCCCTCTTGAACAATTTCTAGTGGGTAGGTATTACCATGATCATGCCTAGCTAGAGTAGCCATAATCGGTCGCCCCCACTTACCCTTTTAATTAGAAAAAAAAAAATCATTAGCGTCCATTTAAAATTGTGATTTCAAAATATGCGATTTAAAAATATAGTTAAATGTTTGATAAAATTGTAATTTAATTTTTAAAATTGTGTATTTTTAAAACGCATTCCATGCCTGTGATTTGAAAAACATATTTTTAGAAAAAAAAAAAAAAAAAAAAAACTTTTCTAAAATTTAATTTAAAATCCATTTTTATCAATGAAATTGCAATTTAATTAAAAGTCAAGCTCCAATTTACATTATAGATAGCATTTTTTTTTTTTTTTCCTAATTTTATAGATAGCATTAATATAGAACAGATATGGATACAGGCACCTTTTTGTTTATTTGGGACCAAAGCCCAGATTGAATCTAGTTATGCCCAACGGGCTGAGTCAAGTTTTAGCCCAGTATATGGAGCTCGAGATTGGATTCAATATTGGCAGGCCCACTTGATATTCTAGAATGGCTGGCTTACTTGCTATTTGACCAAATAGGTGCTCTTGTGTAATGTGTATCTTTAGAGTTTAGAGCACCATGCTCTATTTTCTTAGAGCTTTGGCTCTAGATTTCAGAAATGAATGAAGAATGAAATATTTTATCAAAAACAAAAAAGAAAAAGAATTGCATTAATTAGTTTCCAATAGCCGACTATGGCCTGAAATAGACTTGGATTTTAAACAAAACCATAAAGGTCGAAAACATTTAGGTAGTGGATTTGTTAAGAAGTATTATCTGTTAGGTTATTCCGTTCATTAGTGTTTTATTGTTCTGTTTCTCGTGGCCCGTGGGACTCTTTCATTGTATTTTGTTATTTAAGGTAACATTGCTATGGAATAGAATCAATCAAGTAAATTATTCAAACTTATCAGTTCTCATCTCGCACTCAAATCTTGCAGCATCCGGGCACACAATAAACAATAACTAATAAGATTACCAGATGCTGCAGGTAAGGGACCTTCAAGGATGCAATAGTATAGGAGTAGGAGGGTAGGCAACTCCAGGTGGATTTCAAATCGAGTCGTTTGGCCCAAGATCATTAATAGGTGGGCGTTGTTTATGGTGATCAGTAACTGATTGGTATGCCATTGCTAACGCTAGTGCCTGCAAGTTGATAGAAAGATGAATCAGCCTAGTTCCACTTCATTGTCCATAATAATAGTTTGCAATCCATTTATTGGAGCCTGGCAAGAATAGTTCCAAATATCTAACGTGGTATGTAGTCACTGAAAAGAGAGAATTACAGATCCTGCTTACAATGTGATCATGATGAGGAGGTGCATATATGCCGGTGGTGATGGTGGTTCTCCGTCGGCTGGTGCCGGAAGGTGGATTTTCAATCTTCTTAAATCCTGTTGGAACAACAATTACAGGCATACCCACGAGATTTCCCATGCAAACTTTCTCCCAGTCAGTTGCATTGCCAATGATTGCATCAACAGTAAAACTTTCTCTTACTTCCCGGATTAACTTCCCCCGTGCTCTTTGTGCCTGTGGATATATAGCAATAGAAAGCTTCATACTCGCAAAACTCCTAAAATAAGAAGCTAGACAATTTCAAATACTACATGCTTATATAAAGCTAAAAGCTCAACACTTCAATGACCCATGAGCTTCTGGTTAGTCGTGATCCCAAGGCACCATGCATTTTGAAAACCTCATAGTTAACCTGAAAGTCAGAAATTCAAGCCTAGTGTGTTCTGAATATGTCTATGACAACCCGGCAATATGACACTGAAGACCTAGCAATTGCCGCCTATAGTTCATGCAGCAATTGCTCATACTCATTCAGAATCTGTTTGAAATTGCGTTAAAGAACTTAAAAGTGTTTTTAGTACCTAAAAAGTTGTGCCAAGCTGCATGGTAAAAAACACTTTGTTGAATTTTTTCCTCTAAAAAAGCTCAAAACTAAGTTTTGGAAAACTTGAAAATGAAACCTTTTATAAAAAGTTATTTCAAACTTTTTTCTATAGACAAAATTAAGCTCTCTAAAATAATTAGTAAACCATTTTAAAACTGAAATTAAGCTCCTATATATTATTCTAAATGTTATAGAGACCTGAACGTAGTCAACTGCTGGAATCATGCGTGCACGACGTAGCTCAATAGGCCATTGATCTTGAGCTTCATAATCATTGTCCTGCCCTGAGCGCTGCCACTCATCAAAGTGAGCCAACATATCAACGTCCATTGTAAAATTCAGAATACCTTGAACAGAGTTGACTGTATAATTCAGTTTGAAGGGAAGCACATTAACACCCTTTGATGCAAGAACATGAACAACCTGGAAATTGCCATCTTGTGAATCACTTAAAGGGTAAAAAGGAAAATAAACTATAATACAATAATAGCATCCATGAAGTACGGTCAGTGCCACACAACTACAGTAAAACACTTGGGACGTACAACTGACCTCCATCTCAGCATCATCAAGATATCCAACGGTAAGCTTGGTGATGTCAACCAAGAATGGGTCATTAAGAGGACTGTCTCTGGACGAGGGATCATCTGGATCCCTACCCCGAATAGCATCCAGTATAATAGTGCAATCTGTGGCGCTTCTACAGAATGGGCCAAGTTTGTCCTGGTAAACAGCCGATACATATATATAAATTCTGTCAGAATAGTAAAGTGAGTTTGTCCCACATTGCTCAAATATTAGGAAGCCCTTTCCCTTTGACTCCTATATATTAAAACTTTTTATGTACAATTAAATCATTAAATAAAGCAAGATGTAGCCTATAGAGCTTTAGTGTGTAAATGTAGGCATATTACCGAACCACTTTAATCTTGTCTTTCTTGTTGATATTTCTGTTTTATAATTCTAAATTCTATTATGGTATCAGAGCTAATAGCCTATAGCCCTCTTTCTAAAACAAAAGGCATACATAAAGAAGGTACCAGTACCAAGCTTTCAGTTATGCATCTGTCTTGTTTATATTTCTGCATTCTAAATTCTATTATGGTATCAGAGCTAATAGCCTATAGCCCTCTTTCTAAAACAAAAGGCATACATAAAGAAGATTACGGTAGCAGTACCAAGCTTTCAGATATGCTCATTACACCAGTTCGGCCTACAGTTCCGAATGTGGGGCGTAATGCTGTCACACCACATCGAGTAGCGGGATAGGTTATAGAGCCAGCTGTTTCTGAACCAATTGCAAATGGAACCATACCTGTGATGAAATGAAAAAAAAAAAAAAAAAAAAAAAAAAAAATTCAGTTGATATATACAACCACTTATAATGATGAAGAGCACCATGGAGAGGTGTTGAGGCTAGCTTGATCCAAGCAATCCCCAAAAAGAATAATTGGAAGAAATTTAAAATTTGAACAATACCAGCTGAGGTGCATGCAGCAGGCCCGGCTGATGAACCTGTTGAAAATTCCTCTATGTTCCATGGGTTTCTTGTCCTACCACCATACCAGATGTCATCATATGCCAGAGATCCAGAAACAAGCTTTGCAACAAGAACCGCCCCTGCAGCTTTCAACCTATATCAAGCAAGAGTCACAAGCTTGCAAAATACAACTTTGTTATACCTCCAAACATGCTTAATACCTCTTGTATACCCAAGCTTCAATGTCAAGAACTTGATCTTTGAAAGTTTTTGAACCCCAAGTTGTTTTAAACTTTGGTACTGAAATTATATCCTTCAACCCGTAAGGAATTCCATGGAGAGGACCTATAGCACAAATTTACATTTAATTTAGGAATGTGTAACCAACAATAAAAAAAAAAAATAGGCATATTAATGTTTTAAAGTGATTGTGGTATTCCATAAGAATCCTGCCCTGTTTGAAGTATCAAGCTTTTAGGATAACTAATGATTTAATATAGTATTAGAGTAGAGGTCATGAATTTGAACATTGTCATTGTAATTTGTCTCATTTTAATTAAATATTCCACATGTTAAGTTTTATCTATGAAGAAAAAGTTTGAACTTAAGCTTTAAGGATAGGTAATCATATAACATTTTATAGGTTGTTGCTTCTTGGCCACCTTGTTTATAGATACAAGATACTTGAACCAAATTATCAAATAGGAAATTGCATACCATTAACCGACATACATATACGAACATGGGTACATGATATTAAATTTCATCCAGGTCAAAGCACAAGGCTAGCTTGAGCCAGAGCTACTTTTGCTAATATATTGAAGGAACCAGCATCTACAGTTTGACACAACAGCAATAGAACATCAAACTGATACGAGGTCACTTTTAACTTTAATAGACAAGCAAATTACAGATCGTATGGTAATTGTGTTCTAAGAATAAAAGGGGACCTTTACATTCCATTAAAGCAAAGGAGCTCATCCATGATCTCTACTAACCAACAAAAAAAAAACCCTAAGAAATTGTTATTTCATCCTATTAAGGTAATACATGATGAATATCTTGGTAAAAGTTGCACTTGAAAGAGATGAAATGAACAGTCTCTATTCAAGTATTTGGGATATAAGACAAGATTAATCTAGTATGATGATATCTGCTAGATTATGGCTCAAAAATTAGTCGTAGAGAGCTTTTATGGAGTCTTCATGTTCAGAGTTAAACCATTCTATGTAATTACTTTAAAATTTTAAACACTGGAAAATGTGACAGCTACTCTGAGAGTAATATCAATACTTGAAAAGAGATGTACCCAAATACATCCCTCGAGCAAGCAACTTATCAGCCTCCTTGGCTTGCTTGTATGCAAGTTCTTCAGTATACGAGACCACAGCTTCAAGAACATTATTGTACCTGGTGTTATTTTCACAATACATCATTAGACAAATATTTTACATATGATACAAAACATAGGTAATTGGGGTGTTTTTCTATTCACTACTACCTTTTCAACCTCTGCAAAAAAATATGAGTAAGCTCCTCTGAAGTAATTTGTTTTGTCTTAATCAGTTCCCCCAATTCAAGAACCTGATGAACAAGCAATATATATATATATATATATATATATATATATATATATATATATTAAATAAGATGAAGGAAAATAATGAGACACAGATCATGGGGGTGGGGACTAGAGAGAGGGGCACCACAATAGACTTACACTCATGAAGGCAATATCTTCTTCATTTTCTGGTCTCTTAGTGCCAGAGATAGAGGGATAATTAAATCTTTTGCTTATTCGTTGTGGTTGCTCATTGTCCCACTCAGGAATATTGAACACCAAAGAAGATGGATTATGAAGTCCTCCATTAACCGAAGCAACTAATTTCCGATTGGCTCTGATTATAGGGATATTAAACTCTTTTGCACCCTTGACTATCTCCAGAATCTAAATTAGATAGAGATATTACATCATTTTGGGTTAAAACTTTAAATTACAACATGGATTACTTAAAGCATTCTAATGGAGGAGCCAAATGGTACTTTTATCTAAAATAACTAATCAGATTTGTAAAAAATCCACTCACATTTGATTAGCAAAAAAAAAATGCAAAATGGATATTTGATTAGATTAGCAAAAAAAAAGCCTACATGTAGCAGCACTTTTCAAGAGAGCTATTTTATTTTTTATTGTTTCTCACCTGTTTTCTTTCTCTCAAAACTTTTCCCACTTTTCAAGGGATTATTATAAGAATATTCTTTCACAATTTTTAATAAAAATATATTTAAATGATATAGATAAAAATATAGCTAATCAGATGTAGAAGACCTTTAAAAATGCATTAGCTAACTAGATAAAATGAGTTTTGAGGAGCTATTTTGCATAAAAAGTTGGCTCCTCCATTGAGAATGCTCTTAAAATATATAAAGTGACAGAGAAAACACATGAGTTACAAGTTCGACAAAGTCACCTTTTTATTGTTGAAGAAGTTGGCATCAAATAACTCAAATGCACATCTAGGGGATGCAACTTTACTAATCTTTTCCAAACATTCACTGTTGGTCTTACTGCCCTGATCAAAGAACACAAGATAAATGTCAATATGAAATGTGATAAATTGAGATAGATCAGCTGTACGTTGTCTTAGCATTTAATAGGTGTTACCTTATTGTAAAGATATCTGAATAAACCTGAACTTTATGACAGAACATTTTCCAGATTTTTTTATACGTTCTCACCTGCTTTACGTATGTTAGGGTGCAAAAACAAATATCTTTATTTATTTATTTTTTTTATTTATATAAAATATGAAAACAATCAGCAATTAAATAGATCTTATCAAGGATTCACACCACAATGAGTACTAAAATCAGTAGCAATTTCCACGCTATCAAAGAGCAAGGAAAGAAAAAAGAGCGACAAGGTTTAGTAATCCATCTTGAAACCTTGATGTGGTGAAAATTCAACTAAACTCAGCTCAGCTAAGCCTTAGTAGAGCGACAAGGTTTAGTAATCCATCTTGAAACCTTGATTTGGCGAAAATTCAACCAAACTCGGCTCAACTAAGGACTTGTTTGGGATTGCGTTTGAGGGGCCTAAAAGTGCTTTTAACATCATTTGGTAAAAAAATTAAAAACACTTTTAAGGGTCCAAAAAGCCTAAAATTGGTCAAAAAACACTTTTGGCAAAAGCTTAAAAATGAAATTTTTGCCCAAAAGCTCTTTTTGACTTAAAAGCTCCATTTCTCAAACGCAATCCCAAACACGCTCTAAGTCTTAGTAGAGCAACTTGCCAAAAAAACAAAACTTAAGAGCTTTCACCACTTTAAGTCTACAAGATATGTCACTATATGGTAGCATAAACACACGTTCATGAAATCTTCATGAACACATTTAAGTCATTTCCATTGTTGAGGTGCAACAGTGTTGTTCTACTCAAGTGAACCGCTCTTAGAACATGCCTCGTGGGGTGCAATTTCGAATGCTATAAAAGGTTTTGGCTTTTCACATTAGACACCAATTAATTTTCAGATAAGATGTTCAAAGACTTGATCCAACAAATGGTATCAGAGCTAAGATCATGGGTTTGAGTCATGGGAGTGTCATGTTGAGAGAAATTGTTGAGATGCAACAATGCCTCGCTGCTCACATAAATAGCTCTTAGAATATGCCTTGCGAAGTGCGATTTCAAATGCCATAAAAGCTTTGGCTTACGGACACCAATTGGCTTTCATATGAAATAGTCAAAAGTCTGATCCAACATCTAGAATATAGTTTAGCAAAATATGGTGGCAAAATACTAGATGTCATGTAAATATTAGATTTTAAGAAATATGCAATCGTCCGAAATGTTGCATATAGGGATTAAGTGGTGTTGAGCATTAATATAAGACTATATAAGTTAATTCTAACATGATTCATTTAAGCAAGTAGATCCTTCAACCTTAACCTTCTAATTTCTTATACGATTCATATTAGGTTCATAGTTCTCTACTTATATATTAGAATAGAAATTAAAGTTACAAAAGTAGTCATGGACACAAATTAGAGCAAGACATAGGCCAATTGCATCGGACTTGGAATCGGATACACTAAAAAAAAAAAAAAAACAGAGAGAGAGATGCAAACAGCTTGTCACCTAAGGATGTCCTCATGAATACCGAATAGTAGAAATTAAGGTAAATTTGTACCTTAAAACAGAAAGGGATAAAGACAGTTACCATATTTGTGGAATTTGGGGCAAAGTCGGGGCAAGTGGAGTTATGGAGCAGGTACCGGGAATGAGATGGAAAGGTTGGAGTAGCAGCAAGGCAACAAAGTATAATCTTAAAGAAGAAGAAGAAGAAGAGAAACCAGTTAGTGGTGGACCTACGAGTCGAGCCAACTGCTCTGGGAGGACACTTGTCCGGCACCGGCAGCATGGCTTCCTCTTTGTGGGACTTTCTGCAGCTCCTTCTCTCTCTGCCTGTCAATCTGCTCTATGGTGCTGTCAGCTGTGGGAGGAAATTCATTCCTTACTAAGAAGACGCCGGCCAAGCGGACAGTCTGGTCAAAGATTCTGACCTAGACCACCCTGTTCCCGCACAAACAGGGGCGGGACCAGGAATTTAGTCTTGGGTGGTCCCGGATCCGAACAATATATATATATATATATATATATATATATATATTAAGAATTTTGTAAGAATTTTTTTACTCAGATTAGTTCTTATTAGCATTAGCAATTAAAATAGCAACAAATAAATTAATTAAATCAAGCTCATCAAATTAAGGGAAAAAAAAAATCCAATAATCAAAGTAAACATATTTGATATTTCTCAACTCAAGCCTTCAATTTCAAATAATGAACAACAGCCAGCAAAAGAAAACATATTTCTCTAATTCTCTTCCTAGTTCTCAAGTTTAAATTCAAGCTAATAATCTCCAATGACCAAATTTCAAAGCATAAGATTAGAGATTTATCATTTATGGTCGATAGAAAACTCACCGGGGGCTCTGGGACTGCCGCTGTCTCTGCTGCCGCCTGCCTGGTGCTGGTTCCGGTGGAGTAGTGGATGGGGGTTGGTTTTCGTTTAAAATTCCGTTCAAAATTTAACAGAATGCCACACCAGTATTAATCACATTACATTGCGACATTTGTCCTATAATTAATTTTTTTATTTTTATTTAAAAAAAAAAAAACTAAAAATGCTAAAAATTATTATTATTTTTTTAAATTAAAAATTAAAAATTTTGGGGGTGATCGAGAGAAAGAGAGAGAGAGAGCGCGAGGTCTTTGTTTGAGCTCTTTCAGGTATACTACTGGATTCATCTTTTCAGGGAAGCCCTTTTCTTCTACATTCTTTTACAGTGTTATTGTTAATCATGGGGATCTGGGTTCTAAGATTTGAGCACTAAAGTTTCGATCTTTCTTGGGTTTCCTTGCAATTTTGTGTTTTTCTTGGAATTGTGTTTCTATATTGGGATTTTTACCTGGGAAATGGTCCACTGAAAGCCGTAATTTTTGTGGTTGGATTCTCATTGTTCTTCACATTTCTTTGGTGTTGGACTTATAGATCCTTTGAATTGCTGGGTTTCTTTGATCTGAATTGCTTTCATGCTTCTTTCCATATGGAAAAACATTTTCCAATGCGCCGCTTAGATTCTGGACAAGAAGAGCAGCAGACCAAGAGAAGATGGGTCTAATTCAGCTCTTGAAACCAAGAAAAGACTGGAATTTGCCACAGTCGCCGTGGTTCTGTGTGTTTCCACTTTTTTCTTGTTTCCACTGGGGGTGGGTTTCGGCCACCGCTGGGCTCCTTGGCCACACACAACCCTCCCCCCCCCCCCCCCCCAATTTTTTTTTAATTAATTATAGGACACGTGTCGCAATGTGATTGATGCTGACGTGACATTCCGTTAAATTTTAGACGAAATTTTAAAAGAGGTACTATTTTCGTCTTTATGAAAATTACAAATACCTAGGGAGTTATTAAGTATTTAACTCATTAATTAAAGAAGTAATTACTTTTTGCCCTCATAAACTTTAGCGTCTTGGCACTTTTTCTCATCAAACTATCATTTTATGAGAAAAAGTCTTATTCCGTTAGTTAAAGAAGTTACGTCAGTTAAATAAGTTAAAATTGACGGTCAACGGTCATGAACAAGTTATGTGCCATTTAAAATTTTTTTTCTTCCACTTTTGCCCTCACTTCAAACCGAAAAAATGATGTTTATACTTGCCTAAACCCTAATCCAACACATGAAAACAATTTAAAAAGAGGGCTCATCAAATAGTTCTTATTAGCATTAGCAATTAAAATAGCAACAAATAAATTAATTAAATCAAGCTCATCAAATTAGGGGGAAAAAAAATAATCCAATAATCAAAGTAAACATATTTGATATTTCTCAACTCAAGACTCAACTCAAGCCTTCAATTTCAAATAATGAACAACAGCCAGAAAAAGAAAACATATTTCTCTAATTCTCTTCCTAATTCTCAAGTTTAAATCCAAGCTAGTAACCTCCGATGACCAAATTTCAAAGCATAAGATTAAAGATTTATCATTTATGGTCTATAGAAAACTAACCAGGGGCTCTGGGGCTGCCACTGTCTCTGCTGCCGCCTGCCTGGTGCTGGTTCCGGTGGAGTCGTGGACAGTGGTTGTCGGTGGATGCACAAATCGCCCATCCTGTCGCTTGGAGAATGTTCCTTTTTCTTGCCATATTTTTTGTAGAACGAGGTGCTGGTTCCCTTAATCCCTTGTGCATGGACAAAGCAATATTAATTTTTTTTTTTTTAATTGTAGTTTAGTAAAGTTGGTTTTTTAGGGAGTTAGCTTATTATTTTTGCAGGGTCCCATAAGGCTATATATAGGCCTGGGTATCGGTCAAAACAGTCCAGTTTTGGCTCTTATCGGTTATTAACCGATAATTTTCGGTTAAATGGTTTAACCGATACGGGACCAATAAAAATTTTAACCGAAATTATCGGTTATAACGATATACAGTTAAATGGTTTGGTTAGTTTAAACGTGGGCTTTATATTGATTTATTTTGTTTAGCCAAAAATGAATTTTTTTTTACTTTTGAGGGCCTAAATGTTTTTTGTTGGGTTAAAATAACTTATTAAAAATGAGTTGTTTTAGGGCCCAAATACTTTTTGTTGGAACCCAAATATTTGTTTTTTGGGCTAAAAATTGAAGTTTTTTTATATTGATCCACCACAATTTTTTTTTTTTTTGTATTATAAAATACATTTTTCCAAAGCAAATGGATTAATTAATATAATGAATGCTAATTAGACTAACAAAACTAGTTAATGAAAAATGCTTTCACCAAAGACAAAGAAATCCCATCCAATGCCATCACTAAAAAAAAAAAAATCAAACCTACCCAAACCCAAATTAAGATAAGGTTACATAGGTATATATATAATTCCATAACTACGTCGTTTTGGCATTCCTACTTAACGGTTTATATCGGTTAAACGGTTAACCGATATGAAATTTCTAACTGGACCGAACTAAACTGATAAGCATACCGGTATAAAAAATTTAACTGATAAGGATATCGATATATCAGTTACGATTAATATCGGTTCGGTCGAAATCGATACACGGCTGATAATCAGTAACCGGTTAATCTGCCCACTCCTATATATATATAAAATTGTAAAGGTTCTAAATTTTTTTTTGGAGGGTCCAGGGTCCCCAAAGCTATACTTAATCATTAGTTTAACACTTAACACGTGGAATATTTAATTTAAATGAGGATGAATTGACGGAGTCAAGGTTCGATCTCATGACCTTTGGCTCTGATACGATGTTAAATTACCAATTATTCTAAAAACTTAAACTAATAGGAAGAGATAATTTTTTTTTGGGAAAACTTCAGAAAGCCCCCCTGAACTTCCAGCCAATTTGAAAAACCCCTCCTGAATTTTCAAAACTCTCATTTAGGCCCCCTGAACTTTAGTTTTCTCTCACTTTGGACCCTTTTAACATTAAACTACGTCGTTTTTTGGCTGGGTAGGTGTTTAATTTTAGGATACAAAACGATGTAGTTTAATGTTAAAAGGGTTCAAAGTGAGAGAAAACCAAAGTTCAAGGGGCCTAAATGAGAGTTTTGGAAATTCAGGGGGGGTTTTTCAAATTGGCTGGAAGTTCAGGGGGGCTTTCTGAAATTTCCCCCTTTTTTTTTTTAAAAAAAAAAAAAATTAATTATTCCAAAAACTTAAATTGATAGGAAGAGATAAAAAAAATTTTGGGCCCTTGGGGGTGGCCGGACTAGGGGTGTAAATGAGCTAACACACTCAACAGCTCGCCCGCTATCCGCTCGACTAAGCTTGACCCGAACTCGAGTTCAACACTGTACAAGCTCGCTCGTTACTGTTGAAACTCGCTCGATTAGCTAGTGACACATACCCCGGCTCGCTCGATTAAGCTCGACGGGGGCTCGTGAGCAGGACCCGTTTTATCATCCGACCCAACCAGACCCACACGTCAATGTAACTAAAAAAAAAATTAACCATGTTATTAATCAATTATAATCATAGCTTCAATATGTATACAATTAACTAATTAAGATCTAAGGCTATAGTATAACTAACAATATATGGACTATGTTATTATTTATAAGTTTAATGTCCAATGTCCAATTAATTATGTAATAATAATAATAATAATAATCATAGGTTCAATGTGTGTACAATTAACTAATTAAGATCTAAGGGTATAGTATAAGTGTATAACTAACATTGTATAGAGTATAGACTATGTTATTATTTATAAGTTTAATGTCCAATTAATTAGTTAATAATAATAATAATAATAATAATAATCATATTCATAGGTTCAATGTGTGTACAATTAATTAATTAAGATTTAAGGGTATAGTTTAAGTGTATAACTAACATTGTATAGAGCATAGACTATGTTATTTTTTATAGGTTTAATGTCCAATGTCCAATGTCCAATGTCCAATTAATTAGTTAATAATAATAATAATAATAATAATAATAATAATCATATTCATAGGTTCAATGTGTGTACAATTAATTAATTAAGATTTAAGGGTATAATATAAATGTATAACTAACATTGTATAGAGTATAAACTATGTTATTATTTATAGGTTTAATGTCCAATGTCCAATGTCCAATTAATTAGTTAATAATAATAATAATAATAATAATAATCATATTCATAGGTACAATGTGTGTACAATTAATTAATTAAGATTTAAGGGTATAGTATAAATGTATAACTAACATTGTATAGAGTATAGACTATGTTATTATTTATAAGTTTAATGTCCAATGTCCAATGTCCAATTAATTAGTTAATAATAATAATAATAATCATATTCATAGGTTCAATGTGTGTACAATTAATTAATTAAGATTTAAGGGTATAGTTTAAGTGTATAACTAACATTGTATAGAGTATAGACTATGTTATTTTTTATAGGTTTAATGTCCAATGTCCAATGTCCAATTAATTAGTTAATAATAATAATAATAATAATAATAATAATAATCATATTCATAGGTTCAATGTGTGTACAATTAATTAATTAAGATTTAAGGGTATAATATAAATGTATAACTAACATTGTATAGAGTATAAACTATGTTATTATTTATAGGTTTAATGTCCAATGTCCAATGTCCAATTAATTAGTTAATAATAATAATAATAATAATAATAATAATAATAATCATATTCATAGGTACAATGTGTGTACAATTAATTAATTAAGATTTAAGGGTATAGTATAAATGTATAACTAACATTGTATAGAGTATAGACTATGTTATTATTTATAAGTTTAATGTCCAATGTCCAATGTCCAATTAATTAGTTAATAATAATAATAATAATCATATTCATAGGTTCAATGTGTGTACAATTAATTAATTAAGATTTAAGGGTATAGTTTAAGTGTATAACTAACATTGTATAGAGTATAGACTATGTCATTATTTATAGGTTTAATGTCCAATGTCCAATGTCCAATTAATTAGTTAATAATAATAATAATAATAACAATAATAATCATATTCATAGGTTCAATGTGTGTACAATTAATTAATTAAGATTTAAGGGTATAGTTTAAGTGTATAACTAACATTGTATAGAGTATAGACTATGTTATTATTTATAGGTTTAATGTCCAATGTCAAATGTCCAATTAATTAGTTAATAATAATAATAATAATCATATTCATAGGTTCAATGTGTATACAATTAATTAATTAAGATTTAAGGGTATAGTATAAATGTATAACTAACATTGTATAGAGTATAGACTATGTTATTATTTATAGGTTTAATGTCCAATGTCCAATGTCCAATTAATTAGTTAATAATAATAATAATAATAATAATAATAATCATATTCATAGGTTCAATGTGTGTACAATTAATTAATTAAGATTTAAGGGTATAGTATAAGTGTATAACTAACATTGTATAGAGTATAGACTATGTTATTATTTATAAGTTTAATGTCCAATTAATTAGTTAATAATAATAATAATAATAATAATCATATTCATAGGTTCAATGTGTGTACAATTAATTAATTAAGATTTAAGGGTATAGTTTAAGTGTATAACTAATACTGTATAGAGTATAGGCTATGTTATTATTTATAGGTTTAATGTCCAATGTCCAATGTCCAATTAATTAGTTAATAATAATAATAATAATAATAATCATATTCATAGGTTCAATGTGTGTACAATTAATTAATTAAGATTTAAGGGTATAGTTTAAGTGTATAACTAACATTGTATAGAGTATAGACTATGTTATTATTTATAGGTTTCATGTCCAATGTCCAATGTCCAATTAATTAGTTAATAATAATAATAATAATAATAATAATATTCATAGGTTCGATGTGTGTACAATTAATTAATTAAGATTTAAGGATATAGTATAAGTGTATAACTAACATTGTATAGAGTATAAACTATGTTATTATTTATAGGTTTAATGTCCAATGTCCAATGTCCAATTAATTAGTTAATAATAATAATAATAATAATAATCATAATAATCATAGGTTCAATGTGTGTGCAATTAACTAATTAAGATCTAAGGGGTATAATTATATAGGTGTATGACTAACATTGTATTATTGTATATACTACATTAATGTTTATAGGTTTTTAAATTTTTAATGTCCAATGTCCAATTCAATAATAATAATTATAGGTTCAATGTGTCATGTGTGTACAATTAACTAATTAAGATCTAAGGGTATAATATAGGTGTATATTTGTAGGTTTAATGTCTATTGTCCAATTAATAAGCTATTTAAAAACATTAAATTATATGGTACTAATTTTTTTTTTAAAAAAAAATTGTATTAAGTAGTATTTAAGTTTTTAACTTTTAAGTATTGTTTAAATTTGTTAACTAATATCTAATGGTATTGTTAAACAAATGCCAATAATGCTATTAATTCCTATAAACTAAAAGTATGGAACCATTGTAAAATAATGGTATCCCGTATCTTCATAGTTTAGAGTTATGTATCTTCAAATGCATTAATTAATTCCTAACAAATTCCTAACAATGCTATTAATTCCTAACAAATGTATCTTCATAGTTCTAAAATAATGGTATTGGTCCAAACACACGTTTTTCAGGAAAGAAAAAAAAAAAAAAAAAACACCAAACACACGTTTAAAGTTTTTTTTAGGGTACTATAACTAACAACTTGTTAACTTAAATAAACGGTTGTGGTTGAATTGATTGAAATTTTATTAAAGATCAACGGTTTAGATCATTTATGGGAAAACGGAGAGGCGAGCTCACATATAATTGTGCACACGGGATAATTTATTTTTTTTGAATTTTGAAAACATCTGAACTTTTACCTAGATTAATCTTATCCGTTCGATTAATTGGCATTATTCCATAGCCGTTCGATCTGCAAAGTGGACGACAGCTATATACCACCCCCGCAGAGATATGTATCTGGTGTTCCGCATAACACCATGAGCTTATTAATCGAACGGTCATAAATTAAATGAAAATTTTAAGATCATAATCAACGGTAAAAAAAAAATTTATTTTTCACAAATGAAACTGGATTCAATTAATTCACGCAGCAGAGAATCACTTCCGGCCTTCTCTTTTTGCACGCAACGCACAGTGAACGAGACTGACGCGCCTTGATTGTGCAACATTTATTTCCAGCCGTCCATTTTTTGGAGATTAAACGTGAACCGTTGAATTGAGAAAATGGAAGCCAGCTGTAACGCATGCCTACGCGTGATAGTTATCTAGTGCTCCGATTTGTCTAACGAGCTCACTAATCCAACGTTCTGAAATAAATCAAAAAATCAAAAACATGATTAAACGGTCAAGATGAAATATTGAGTATAGATTGCACCGGATTGACCAACTCACGCACGCGGTGGATTAATTTCCAATCTCGTTTCTTCATGCAAGCACGACAATCAAGACTGACACGTCTGACTTGTATTTCAGCCATCCAATTTTTGGCGATTAAACTTCAGCCGTTAGATCAGTCTAACGGACGACAGCTGGATACCACGCCTAACCTGAGAGTAATCTAGTGTTCCGCAGGGCACAGTAAGCTTGCTAGAATTAACTGATCGAACAACTCAAATAAAATCACTAATTTAATCTATATAATCGACCGACTATCTGAAAGGGTTACACGAGAATTTATTAGACACGGCCCGTATTGGATTAAAAACTTATAAACACATAAGTGGGACACGCGGCATGCTAGGAAAAATTGACAAAGATTGGATCAAATCCAACCGTTCATTACTAAAATTGAAATCAGATCCAACGGCTGGGACTTGTTTGAGAAAAAACTAACCTAAAAATCATCTAGAACTCTCTAGTCTCCTCTCACGCTCGGTCCGTCAGTCGCTTGCTTTCTTCTCTCCATTCTCCATGTCTCCATTTCACTTAGAACCCTACCAGCTAGTAACCAGGCTAACCAGAGAGGCAGAAACGATTGAGACTTGAGAGTTTGAAACGAAGAGAGGGAGCATTAAATGCATATCCCATCGTGGATTCGTGGTTGGTTGAATACTTGAATACTCACAATAAATCCTTCTCAACCCCCTACCTACACCCCGTTCGTTTCAGATCCTCAATCGAGCCATTGATGGATCATCTGATATCCATCTAATGGCATTCTAGCCACTTGTACAAGTTTTGTAAGCCAAACTCTCTTGATCAATCGCGTGAATCGCTGCTATTGCGAACCAGAAAAGTTCTCCTAGTCCGTCCAATCTCGCCGCCTAATCCTCATTTTCTTATCTTATTTACATTGTTTTTATTTGATTATTTGTGTTTTTTCAAGTTTTCAACTGTTCTTCTGTTCTATGACTTTTTTGGTTGTGGTGTGGAAGAGACAAAGATGACTGCCCTTGATCTGACTGTTATGGAAATGGAAATCGAGTACTGGGCTATCAAGTACTCGATTACCATTTTTTTATTCATTCCCAAATCCCCCCATGATCCATCCCCCTTATATACTCGAGTGTATGAACCTGATGCATCATGTATGCAAGACTTGCTTGCACGTTACTCGAGTTGTTTGTATTTGTTTGCTGCTTGCTAACGAGATTCGAACCAGAAAACATTTTGACTTCTAAAGAGCCTCTTCTACCTTTAACTTTAAGTTAAGTTTTTTTTCCTGAACCCTAATCCGAACTTTTTATATTTTTCGAGTATTCTTAATTTATTATTCCATTCTGGTTTACTGTTTTCGTTGTTCAAAAATTTACTAACTAGTAACTAATGTTGCTAATTTCATCATTTCAGGGAGTCTAGTAGTACTGAATTTGCAAGCTGCAACAGTTTTCATTTGCTTGAAGTTTCAGGTTTCTTTTAAAAGAAACTTGTTCCGTCTGTTTTCATTAATTGCTATGTTATAAATACATGAATTGCTATATTAACATCAATTGCTACGTTATAAATCTGTTAACATCAATTGCTATGTTAGGATTATGATTCTGTTATATTAAAATGTTTGCTATGTCTATCTATGATTCTGATTTTTTTAAATTAATAGATTAAAATTATTTGCTATGTTAGGACTATGATTTTGTTATGTTAAAATGTTTGCTATGTCTATCTATGATTCTGATTTTTTAAAATTATTTTCTATGTTAAAACTATGTTTCTGTTATCTTAAAATGTTTGTTATGTCTATCTATGATTCTGATTTTTTAAAATTAATTGATTAAAATTATTTGCTATGTTAAAACTATGATTCTGTTATCTTAAAATGTTTGCTATGTCTATCTATGATTCTGATTTTTTAAAAATAATAGATTAAAATTATTTGCTATGTTAGAACTATGCTTCTGTTATATTAAAATGTTTGCTATGTCTATTTATGATTCTGATTTTTTAAAATTAATAGATTAAAATTATTTGTTATGTTAGAGCTATGATTCTGTTAGCATAAACTGCTATGTTAGAGCTATGTTTCTGTTATGTTAAAATGTTTGCTATGCCTATCTGTGATTCTGATTTTTTTAAATTATTTGATTAAAATTATTTGCTATGTTAGAACTTAGAACTCATGAATCTGTTTTAACATTTGCTCTCTCATTACTTATTTAGTTATTTTATTTAGGGAAATCATATCTAAAATCCTTACGTAAACACGCTTTTATTAAAAACTCCTTGAGTATTTTTTTTTGGAAATTTAGTCCCTGAGTCACTCGAAACTATTAGAAAACCCCCTACCGTCAATTTTTATTAACTTCCGTTAATCCACTCAAAACTCACCGTTTTATCTGATTAAAATATTATTTTTTTATTAATTTAATTTAAAAAATTCAATCTTAAAAAAAAAAAAATAAATAAAAATTGAAGGGTGGCCAGGGGTGGCGGTGCCACCCCTGGCCACCCCCCCCAACCCCTATGAGGTGGCCGTAAGCCACCCTAGGAGTGGTTCGCCCACCCCTGGGGTGGCTTGGGGTGGCTCGCGGCCACCCCATGGGTGGAGGGGTGGCCTGCGGGCCACCCCAAACCCCTAAGGGGGTGGCCGCAAGCCACCCCATAGGGGTTGGGGGGGGGGGGGGGGGGGGAGAGAAGGGGTGCCACCCCTGGCCACCCTTCAAATTTTATTTATTTATTTTTTTTTAAGATTGAATTTTTTTAATTAAATTAATAAAAAAATAATATTTTAATAAGATAAAACGGTGAGTTTTGAGTGAACTAACGGAAGTTAACAAAAATTGACGGTAGAGAGTTTTCTAGTAGTTTCGAGTGACCCAGGGACTAAATTTCCAAAAAAAAATATCCAGGGAGTTTTTAATAAAAGCGCGTTTACCTAAGGATTTTAGATATGATTTCTCTTTTATTTATCGAGCTTTTAAATTTTAAAAATTATTAACAGTTATGGGGAATACATTTCAACTCAATGCATTCAATGATATTGATTTGGGTGATGATTCACTTACTGCCGACCCTACTCCTGGATCTAGTGTGTCTGTTAGTACTGAATGCACACCAGATAAACATGTTAATCTAGTTTCTCCTATTGTTGTTGAATATGAGGATGGGGGCAGATGGGGTTGGGGCTGGGGCTGGGGCTGCTGGGGAAGGTGTGTCAGCTGTCTTCCAAAGGAAGGAAAGGCAAAAGACTTCCGAAGTCTAGAATGACTTTTCTTCTATTGAAATAAATTGTGTAAAAAAATCCCAGTGTAATTGGTGTAAGAGGTTGTTTTCTGTAAGAAAATCTAGTACTACCTCCACCCTTAGTAGGCATTTAACTGCTTGTGTGAAGTTTGTGGAATTGAATAGCCTTAAGAAGCAAAAGACTTTGTCACTTGAACTTAGTGATGTCAATGATGGTTTAGGGACCTTGACAAACTTTACTTTCAATGAGAAGAAAGTTAGAGAACTTGCTGCCCATATGGTACTTCTACATGAATATCTGTTTCATATGATGGATCATGAACTTTTTAACAAGTTCATGAGGGCTTGCACACCATACTGGAAAAAAATTAGTCGTGCCACTGTAAAAAGTGATTGCATTGCCACTTATAACATTGAAAAGAAAAAGTTGAAAACACTTCTAAGTGGGATTGATAGGGTAAACATAACTATTGATATGTGGACCTCCTCCCAAAGGGTTTCATATATGGTGGTTACTTGCCATTTTGTGGATTCTAATTGGCTACTCCAAAAGAGGATTTTAAATTTTTGTAATGTACCTCCTCCACATTCGGGTGTTGTTATTGTTGAAGCTTTAAGAAACAGTTTTATTGAATGGGGCATTTTGGATAAAGTATTTACAATAATTGTTGATAATGCAAGTGCTAATGCTGCTGCCATTGACATTTTGAGAGATGATAGTGAGTTGAGGGGTAATTTGCCTATTGGGGGGCTTATGTTTCATGTTAGGTGCTGTGCTCATATTACCAATTTGTTGGTGCAAGCAAGGTTTTCAAAAATAGGGGACATAATAGATTCTGTTAGGCAGGGGATTAAGTATATAGTGGCTTCTGAGAGGCGGTTGAATATATTTAGTGATATAGCAAAGCGGTTGGACTTGGGTTGTAATAAACTTATTTTAGATGTTCCTACCCGATGGAATAACACCTACTTGATGTTGAAGTTTGCAATTAGGCTCAAGGAAGTGTTTCCTGGATACCATAGAGTAGAGCAGGCTTTTCTGTGGATAGTAAGTCCTGAACAGTGGGATAAGGTTGAGAATGTGAACCAAGTTTTAGTTGTTTCCAATGATGTGACCAATGTTGTCTCTGGTAGTGACTACCCTACATCCAATTTGTTTCTACCCGAGGTGTGGAGTATGAAAGAAATTGTGGATATTAAGGCTGCGGATGTGAATGACTATATAAGATTAATAGCAGCTAAGATGAGTGATAAATTTGATAAGTATTGGGGTGAATCTAATATGGTGATGGCCTTAGCTGCTGTGTTGGATCCTAGATACAAAATGAAGTTGATTAGGTTCTGTTTTCCTATCATTTATCCACTTGATGTTCGTGGTGATAACATAAAGGCTGTGCTGAATACTTTGAAAGAGTTGTTTGAGGTTTATGTTGCTGCCCATAATGCATCTATCATTCAACAACAAGCAGCTGCTGAAGTCAGTGCTGCTACTACTACAGTTGCCTCTGTTACAGAGGTAGTTCTGGTGGTAGATCACGGTTTAGACAACATGTTAGAAGCAATGACATCATCCGGCTCATAAAAACTAATTTGGATGTTTATCTTGAAGAAGATGTATTCATTTATGATAGTGAGAATGGTGAAGATAGTGATGCAAACTTTGACGCTTTGGGATGGTGGGAATCCAATGCCTTAAAGTACCGCATCTTATCTAAGATGGCACGGGATGTATTGGTTGTTCCAATCAGTACAGTTGCTTCAGAATCATCTTTCAGTGCGGGTGGTAGAGTTATTGAACCTCATAGAGCATCATTATCAATTGATATTGTTCAGATGCTCCTATGTGATTCATGGCATTAAGAAAAAATCTCGAATACCTGTAAGTTTATAATTCTGTTATTTTATTTATTTCCATTTTCCAAGCTCCTTTTTACTTATAATTTCACCTTATTAACTTTGTGTTTGTGTTTGTAGAAAATGGTGGAATTGGAATTGCCAAATTTGCGTGAATGCTTTTTTCTCATTTCTATGAGGTTATGATTCTGTTATTTTATTTATTTCAATTTTCCAAGCTCTTTTTTACTTATAATTTCACCTTATTAACTTTGTGTTTGTGTTTGTAGAAAATGGTGGAAGTGGAATTGCCAAATTTGCCGTGAATGCTGTTTTCTCATTTTCTGTGAGGGATTCTCTAAAAAAACTGAATCTGTTTACTGTTTTCCTTTGCTTATTAAATATGTAATTTGAATGTCACATTTTATTTTGATGTTATGTTTTGTATTAATTGTTATACTTTGCTGGCTTTGTTGGAACTTAGAATGTTGTACATTTGGATTACCTATTTTAAGCTTTATTATAAGTTATAACTTATAACTGCATGAAGATTCGAAATTGAGGTAATTTACTTTGTTCACTTTTCCAGTTTCCTTTTGTTGTTTTCAAGTTTATCTACATTGTATATACTGGTTTTTCTTATGTGTAATCTTTATTATAGGTTCACTTTGAGTTTGCTTGTAATATTTTAGCCTATATCATGCATTAACTTGTGTTCATTCTGCCCTCCTATTGTTTTTGCAAATTTGGTTTTTGAACAATCATTAAAATGTCCATTGTATAATCTTAAGTGATAATTCTCCCTTGACATGTTGCATGAGAGTTAAAAACATCTAACATTTTTTTTTTTCCCATTGAATGCAGTGACTGTCTGTGTGGGCCTGTGGCAACTAGGGCTGTGTAATTTAGTTGCATTTTTCTCATTGGTCTAATCTTTTATCTCTTTTAGAATTTGATTATATTAACTTGTTCATGTAACTAGTTTTAAATCATTGAATGCAAGTTCTTTATGATTCTGTTATTTTATTTATTTCCATTTTCCAAACTCTTTTTTACTTATAATTTCACCTTATTAACTTTGTTTTTGTGTTTGGGGAAAATGTTGGAAGTGGAATTGTAAAATTTGCCATGAATGTTGTTTTCTCATTTCTGTGAGGGATTCTGTTTACTGCTTTCCTTTGCTTATTGAATATGTAATTTGAATGCCAACATTAAATTTTGATGTTATGTTCTGTAATAATTGCTATACCTTTGCTAGCTTTGGTGGAACTTGGAATATTGGACATTTGGATAACCTGTTTTAATATACCTTTGCTAGCTTTGTTGGAACTTGGAATATTGGACATTTGGACAACCTGTTTTAATTATGTGTAATCTTTATTATAGGTTTATTTTGAGTTTGCTTGTAATCTATTAGCCTATATCATGCATCAACTTGTGTTCATTCTGTCCTCCAATTGTTTTTGCAGATATGGTTTTTGAACAATCATTAAAATGTCCATTTGCATAATCTTAAGTGATAATTCTCCCTTGACATGTTGCAAGGGAGTTAAAAACTTCTAACAATTTTTTTTTCATTGAATGCAGTGACTGTCTGTGTGGGCCTGTGGCAACTAGGGCTGTGTAATTTAGGTGCATATTTCTCATTGGTCTAATCTTTTATCTCTGTTTGAATTTGATTATATTAACTTATTTATGTAACTAGTTTTAAATCATTGAATGCAAGTTCTTTATGATTTTGTTATTTTATTTATTTCCATTTTCCAAGCTCTTTTTTACTTATAATTTCACCTTATTAACTTTGTTTTTGTGTTTAGGGAAAATGTTGGAAGTGGAATTGTCAAATTTGCCATGAATGATATTTTCTCATTTCTGTGAGAGAATCTATTTACTGCTTTCCTTTGATTATTGAATATGTAATTTGAATGTCAACATTAGATTTTGATGTTATGTTCTGTAATAATTGCTATACCTTTGCTATCTTTGGTGGAACTTGGAATATTGGACATTTGGACAGCCTGTTTTCATTGTGTGTAATCTTTATTATAGGTTCATTTTGAGTTTGCTTGTAACCTATTAACCTATATCATGCATCAACTTGTGTTCATTCTGCCCTCCTATTGTTTTTACAGATCTGGTTTTTGAACAATCATTAAAATGTCCATTTGCATAATCTTAAGTGATAATTCTGCCTTGACAACTTGCAAGGGAGTTAAAAACATCTAACAATTTTTTTTTCATTGAATGCAGTGACTGTCTGTGTGGGCCTGTGGCAACTAGGGCTGTGTAATTTAGTTGTATTTTTCTTATTGGTCTATAATCTTTTATCTCTTTCTGAATTTGATTATATTAACTTGTTCATGTGAATCATGTAACTAATTTTAAATCATTGAATGTAGAGACTCAGAGAGCCAGTTTGTGGCAACTGCAAGTCTGCAGCTGGGAACCAAAATTGATGTATTTTGTTTTAAGTAATCTTGCTGTTTATGTTCATTTTGAGTTTGCTTGTAATCTTTATTATAAGTTCGTTTTGAATTTGCTTATAATCTCTATTATAGGTTCTTTTTTTTTTCTTTTTTTTTGCTTGTAATCTTTATTATAGGTTCATTTTGAGTTTGCTTGTATTCTCTATTTTAGGTTCATTTTGAGTTTCCTTGTAATCTCTATTTTAGGTTTATTTTGAGTTTGCTTGTAATCTCTATTATAGGTTCATTTTGGGTTAGCTTGTAATCACTGTTTTTGGTTTATTTTCAATTTGCTTGTAATCTCTATTATAGGTTCATTTTCAATTAGTTTGTAATCTCTATTAAATGTTCATTTAGAATTTGCTTTGTAATCTCTATTATGTTCATTTCCAATTTGCTTATAGTTTGTCATATGGCTGTTTGCTGATGTAGAAACAATCATACAATTATATTGAATTTTTATGACGAATTTTGTGTTTTTGTTCACTGAATTTGAATTTTTACTTCTTTTTTAACCATTAAACGAGCCTTAAATAGGTTGGGCCACACATTTTAAGGCTCGTTTGACCCTTTAACTGGGCTCGGGCTCGATAAATTGGACCATTAAACGAGCCTTAAACGGGGCCGAGCCACACATTTAAGACTCGTCTGGCCTGTTAACTGGGCTCGGGCTCGATAAACTGGAAAGAAATTAACCCATCATTTTCGAGCTCGAGCCGAGTTGAGCCACTCGAGTACTCGACTCGGCTCGAATTTCCCGTTCTAGTGAGCCCAAGCTCGATCCTAAGCCAATGTAGTTTCCAATGAGCCGAGTTCGGGCAATGGTTTTCTAGCTTGGCTCGAGCTCGAGACCGGCTAGATTATTTCCCTTCTGTAATGAGCCGACCCAGTATTAGCAAAGCTCGACTCGGCTCGGCTCATTTACAGCCCTAGGCTGGACCACCCCCAAGGGCCAAACAAATTATTATTATTAATAAGGTGGTCCGGCCACCCCTGGCCAGCCATTGGGGGTGGCTTGAGAGCCACCCCCAGCTAAAATGGGGTTGTCCAACCACCCCTTATTATTTTTTTATTTTATTTTATATTTTTTTAATAGGGAAAATTACAGTTTACCCCCTCAAAATTGATAGAGTTTTTCAATTTGAACACCAAAGTTTTAATTTTTGCAATCCACCCCCCCAAAGTTCCAAATTTTTGCAATTTGACCAATTGTATCTAAAACTTCCCAGATTGCCCCTAATTTTTTATAAAAAATTGTAAAAAAAAATTCCTATGGCGATTTTTTACTTCTCCAAATTTGTTTTTTTTTTTCTTAAAAAAAAAAAAAAATTAAAAAAAAAAATTAGGGGCAATATGGGAATTTTGTGATAATATTGGTCGAATTGAAAAAAATTGAAACTTTGTGGGGGTGGATTGCAAAAATTGAAACTTTGGTGTTTGAGTTGAAAAACACTGTCAACTTTAGGGGGGTAAACTGTAATTTTCCATTTTTAATATTAATTTGGCTCAGACAATATGATTCAAACTTTGGGTTTAAATAATTAATTTTTAATTCAATGTTTGAGTATGAATGTCTCCTGCCTGTAAATAAAATCTTTTTGTTTTGTTTTGTTTTTCTAAATAGTTCAATCTCATTAATTGATAAACGAACATAAAGCTCAAACAATCCAGAGCAAAACTCTGACGCAACCATAGCCGAAGCTACGAAGTTACAAGCGTCAAAGATGGCGTATTACATTCTAGACTCATACAAAATTCGCTAACCTATGAATAATTTTCAAATTAAACCAATGCATAGTAGCTCTTATTTCTCGGCTCGTATTTCTCAGCATTGAGGGTAGAGAACCCCAAGTCAAAACACATCCTCCCTGATCCAAAAGTCAAGATAACGTTCACACCCACAACCCAAAGGTTTGGACCAAAGCAACTACCCCGAAGGGCATCAGCCGGGCAACTCGAGAGAGAGAACCGAACATTATTACAAGCAAAAACAAAACCGACACAAGGAAACAAAACAAGACAAAAATCCAGACAAAATTACAGGGAAATAACCAACATAAAAAAGCACACTTAGAGGATGATAGCAGCCAAAAAGAAGAACCGATCATGCGTTCGTCGGAAACCGAAAACAGAAGGGGGCATTAGAAGCTCATTGTAGTAGGGGGCACGAGAAAAAGGCCCAGCAGAGGACGGTGGGCGGCAGAGTATGCGCGGAAGAGATTGGCGGCGCATTCAAACGGAGGGGAAAGTTTGAGTGAAACCCCATGAGCATCACTCACAAAAAGTACCTAAACAAGCAGAAACAACAAAAACAAAAAAGAAAGAAAACAAACACAAATTGTAGCAAAAAACAAGAAAAATGAGAAAATACAAGGAAATAAAACAAAGAAACAAGAAACCCAAAACAGAAACGACGTCAGGGAGGAAGGTTGCCGGGGGCAAATGGCCTGAACACGAAGAACCTGGATGGAGCCGAAGAGGACAAGCGGAGGAGTGAGCAACGACGTGGGTTCGGCAATGACAATAGATTGGGCACAGAACGGCCGATCCAAAAGCTAGAGCAAAAAAAAGGGATCAAAGGAGGGGGAGGAGACGAGGAGGAAATGAGAGGAAAAAATCGCCCAAAAAGTTAAGGGCATCAGGTAAATAGGCTAGCTCGTTAAGAGAAAGAATGTGATGGAAGGGGAGGGGGGAGGCAGAAGAGGGAGAGGGGAGGAGGGCCGGGTTCTCCCCCTCCGACAACGCTCTCTGCTAAAGATGAAACCCTAATAGAGATGAGAGGGAGAGGGAATAAAAGAAAAAAAAAATGTAAATAACACCTTAATTTAAAGGGAAAACACATTTCATGCTTTCCACGTGCTTATAAAATTAATAAATATAAGTAACTAAAATAATCACTTAATTTTCTGAAATATCTCCTAAATAATGAAGTTCAAGGTTCAAGAAGGCACATGCATGCCAAAAACTAGAAAGCAGCCGACAGAAGGGAGTAGGCAGGACAGAGGCAAATTTTGGTATAGGTAAGGATAAAAGGCCAAAAAATTTAGGCCTTGTTCGGTAAAAGGGTTGGAGTTGGCTTAGACACTTAAAAAAAAAAAAAAAAAAACCTAATACTTTTTTATTTACCTTAATTTTTTTTTTTCCTTGTGTTGAGGGGCATGACCTACACCGGCTACCCAAGCACCGTCACTAGGAGTAGCTATAGGCACAACAAGATACTAACGGGAAAGAATGGTACCATTAGAGATTAGACTACAGATCATTAGTGGTGGTAGTTTAGTGGTCTTAAGAAAATTCTCATGAAGTTGAATATGTACTAGGGCGTGGGTTCGACTCTTTGCAACAGAAAATCACTCACATAAGCTTGATTAGCATTAGCCGCCTTGGGTTTTACTAATGTCATGGTAGGGCTGAGTTAGACTATGACTTAATTGGACGTGAGGGAGCGCCGGCGATTTCCTCCGTATAGGCCTCTCCTAAGCAATTCCTAGTGGGTAGGTGTTACCATGATTACGCCTAGTTAGAGTGGCCATAGTCGGTCGCCTCCTCCTGGCCTTTTAATTAGAAGGGTTAAATATTAAATACCCCCCCTGGGGTTTCATTGCTTTATTTTTTTTTCCCTCTTAGGGTTTGATTTTTATCACAAGAGGTCCATGTGGTTTTGATAATAGACCAAACTAGTCTTTCTGTCAATTGACCGTTAATTGACTTAACGGAAATCCATGTGGACCAATCAAATGTTGACACGTGGCACTTACTTAATTTTTTTTTTTTTTTAAAAAAAAGTATTTAAAAAAAAAAAAAAAAAAATTGGGGCTGGCTCGGCCACCCTCTTTGGCCATGAGCCACCCCCATTTGGCTGGATGGGGGTGGCTCGGCCACCCCCCATGGAGCCTAGGGGGTGGCCGAAAGCACCACCAATGATGGTTGGGGGTGGTTTCAGCCACCCCCTTAGCTCCAAGGGGGTGGCCGAAACCACCCCCAGTGGATACTAGGGGTGGCCCAAATGGCCAAGAGCCACCCCCAATTTTTTTTATTTTTTATTTTTTAATTTTTTTAATACTTTTTCAAAAAAAAAATAAAAAAAATTAAGTAAGTGCCACATGTCAACATTTGATTGGTACACATGGATTTCCGTTAAGTCAACTAACGATCAACTGATAGAAGGACTAGTTTGGTTTATTATCAAAACCATAGGGACCTCTTGTGATAAAAATCAAACCTTAAGGGGGAAAAAATAAAGCAATGAAACCCCATGGGCTTTTTACTATTTAACCCTAATTAGAAAAAGAAAGTATCATATAGTAGGATCTGTTTAAAATTGCTATGTAAGATTTTAAAATGTAGTTAAACATTTGGTAAAACTGTAATTTAATCTTTAAAATTGTCCTTATTTTTAAAACGCATTCTCATGCCTGTAATTTGAAAATGCATATTTTTCTAACTTTTTAAATCATATATATATATATATATATATATATATATATACTCTCAAACAATACACTTTCTTCAATTTAAATTAAAATCACCATATTTTTATCAACGAAATTGCAATTTAATCGAAAGTCGAGCTCCAATTTACATTATAGATAGCACTAATATAGAACAGAAATGGATGCAGGTACCTTTTGGTTTATTTGGGACCAGAGCCCAGATTGAATCTAGTTATGCCCAATGGGCTGAGTCAAGTTTCGGCCTAGTTTAATATGGAGCTCGAGATTCAAATTCAATATTTGCAGGCCAGTTGATATTCTAGAATGGCTGGCTATACGGCCTATTTCACTTGCTATTTGACCAAATAGGTGCTCTTGTATAATGTGTAAATAAATTAACAATTAATTCAAAACAAAAAATTAATTTTCACTTTATATCATATAAGAATATTTTTTTCAGGAAAAAAAAAAATTCCCCCAAAACATATATACAAGAGAAATGCTAAAACTATATTTTTATTCCATAATTATACTACAATTCTAACGTAGTAGTTCCAATTTTCTTGGCTTTCCTTTTTTTGTTCTTTCTATCTTATTTTGTTTCCCTGTATCGGTATTTTTTTGCTTGTAATAATGATCGGTCCTCTCTTTCGATTTGCCCGCCTGATGCCTTTCGTAGTAGTTGATTTGGTCTAGACCTTTGGGTTGTAGATGTGAACGTTATCCTGGCTTTTGGGTCGAGGAGGATGGGTTTTGGCTTGAAGTTCTCTGCCCTCAATGCCGATGAATAAGAGCTACCTATGCATTGGTTTGAGTCTGTTTGGCGCATATCCACTGTTTAATTTGAAAATTAGTCATAGATTAACGGATTTTGTTTGAATCTATAATGTAATACGTCATCTTTGATGCTTGTAACCTTGTAGTTTCGGCTATGGTTGCTTCAGAGCTTTGTTCTGTGTTGTTTGAGTTTTATACTCGTTTATCAATGAATGAGATTGAACTGTTAAAAAAAAAAAAAATCCAAAACTTGGTTGAGACTACCACGTCAGTACTGTGAAATAATTGTGAAATAAAAATGTATTGTGTTTTCAAAATTGTCTACATTTACAAACTAATTAAAAACTTTCTTTTATACACATAATTTTATAGGTCACTATTTAGCATTTAGCAGGCTTGGGATCGAGAAACTGGCATAGTATTCAAAATTGTTTTACAAAAAGAATCATCTTATTCACGAGAAGATAGTCCATGATGCCCTAATGTTATTGCCTCAAGAACTCCTATGGAAGCATGAATGATATATGTACGTGAAATCAGTTGCTACAATTTTTTCTTGCTATATAATGAATTCACCGCACTTTTTTCTTTTCTTATGCAATTTCTTAGTAACTGTTCAGTTTAGGGTTAACAATGACCCTTTTAAGTATTTCATATATAGCTTGTTAATACAATGACCGCACACCGCTCATCAAGGAGGGTTTGCAAGAGAAAATGAAGGTTAGAGGGTTTGGCGAGCGTGAGAGGAAAATTTGGCAGAAAAATGATATGGCTAATTAGTTGTCTATATATGAACGAATGCCCTCCTCTTTTATTTATAGGCCGTCGTCTTCTTGCCTTCCTTTTTAGGGTTTTATAAATTTTCGCTAGTAATTTGTTATTAATGTAGAGATTCCTTCCTCTGGTCTATTGAAGAATACATGGTGTGAGCTGGTGGTCGTTAACTAAGCTGGTGAAGTGTGGAATCAGCTGTTGGACATTACATCTTGGCAATATTACACCCGGATGGGCCGGATCCCTATTGGCCGTTTGGGCTGCAAGTCATCGGGCCTTCTAGGCTCTCTAGCTATGGGTCATCAATCATCTAGGCCCTTCAGCTGTGGCCCGTTTCGCCTTCTTAGGTCCCTGTTGTGTGACTTACTAGGAGGCCATCAGTAACCAGACCCTTAAACGGTCTTCAAATTCCTTTAAACGGTTAAAATTGATAGTTGTTTATGAAATTTTATTTACTGATTTTTAAAAAACAAAATTAAAAATTTTTTAAAACAGTAAAATCAGTACAGTGTCCGTACCACCATTCACCCAGCGTGAACACTGTTCACTCAAGCTGACTGTTCTATATATCACTGTCACTACTCATATATATTGCATAGTAAAACAACAAATAAATTGTGAGCATTAAACAGCTGTATTATTATAAATAAAAAGCAGAGTAGTGGTGGGAAAGAACATGATGAAAAAGATGGTGTGGAAGCAAAAGTATTCAAAATGAAAGTGACGCGTACACATTTGGTACGTTTCATTTCTAGACGTCATTTTAGTTCCTGTTTCTCAAAGGAATGAATGTGGACTGAGAGATCAGGATATTGGAAGAATGCCGAGTAACCTACTCGATCGTAAAGAGAAAGAATGTCAAAAAGTTGTGTATGAAAACATTAAAAGAAAAACACAACAACCACTGTCCATTTGAACAAGACATTGTGTGAGAAACCAACTCATGAGTTGGTCAAAAAGCTTTCTTTTTTTTTTTCTTTTTCTTTTTTTATGTTGCTTTTTTCAACCTATATATATGTACGCACAAGATGATGTGTGTCCATCTTTCAATATATATTATTCGTGAAAACTACGGTAACTGAACTGAGGCTTCCTTTTCTTGGGGCTTTAATGTGCGTATATGAAAAGGACGTACATGATTTGTGGTGATTGGGAAGGATGGTGACTGGTGACTGACTGACCTCTGCGTGGGGCTTCGTTTACTGTTTCCTGAATACCAATTTATATTTCCATTAAATTCAAGGATTCTAGAAGCACATGATCTACATATCAATGCCTTCTTTTTCTTTTCTGTTAAATTTATAAAAAAATAGAATGGAATTTAAAATATGCCCTAAAAATGAAAATTAATTAAAAGAAAAAAAAAAAAAAAAAAGCCTTTGCAGTCGCCCTACTCAGCCTTGACTATTGGGTGTGCTTGCAAAGCACAACTATTCACCTGGCCTACTCAACCACTAGGCGTGTAGATAGACTTCACTATACAAGTAAATAATATCCATTTTGCATTAATTTTGGACTCTATTTTTGGACTTTTTTTCGTTTTTAATTTTTTAACTATGGACTTAATTTGTATCGGCATGTTTTTTTAAAGCTTTTTATGACCTTTTTTAAATGGGCCTAATCCAATTTTTGAAGTAATTACATTTGTAAATTGTAATAGAAAAATACTATATATATCGGACAGAGCTGAACAACCATTAAAAAACCTTCCACCCAAACATGCAGTCGTATCAAGCACAATGGTGGATGGTTGACCATCTGGGCAGAGATGGCCCAACCAGGGTCCTGGTTGGGGCACAGCTTGGCAGGTATGATCCAATCCAACCACAATCGTGCCTGCTCGTGCCTAACCAGTCAGGTCCTTACCCAACAACCCCTCGTGTCTGGATAAGGAGACATCAACCCTGCAGCGTGGCTTGGTAGGGCATTGCCATTTGCCGACCCTACGGCGCGCGTGGTTCGGGATGGGTAGGGCCACGATTGCCCTATCCCATGCCATATACTAGGCCTTGTGTTTTTTTTTCCTTCCATATTTGTGTTGATAAGAGAATGTGAATAAAGATTCTTTAGCCGCCAAAAAAAAAAAAAAAAAATTATAGGAAAATTCTTCCCTCCTTTTCCAACTCTTCATTTTTTTTTCAGAATAATAAAGTGGTGAGTTTGCTAATGTTTAGGCTTTGCAGCAGTTCTCTCTAGATTTGCTTTCCACATAAATCTATGTAGTGAAGTTTTTCTTTAGTCATTTTCTAAGGGTTTGTAATGATCTTAAATTTTCGGTCTATCTTTTATTTTCTTTTTAGTTCTTTTCGGGAGTCAGATCATTTACTGATGAATAAAGAATTATCAAGTATATGGAAGACTTGTCACTTATGGTAGAGGCATCGAAGGGGATTACTTTTGAGAATGCATTTGTAATAGAGATTGAAAAGCCATGAAATCAGTCTCTAGTTGGAAAAATTGTGTTGGACCGGGCATCGGCCAGAGATTGATTCTTCGGAATATGATGCACTGATCAGAACAGTGACATTCAAAGAATTAAACAAAGTATAAATCAAATTTAGATGAAAAAAAAAAAAAAAATTCATTTTATCTATGATATTGTTTTATTAGAGCAACATGCTCTATTGTTATGAAATAAAAATGGTACCAATTTTATTAAATTAAAATTTTCTCACCAATTAACCTAATAATTAATTGGTTACATAATTTTAATTTTAATATATATATATATATATCACAAACATGTGTACGTAGTGTAGTAAAGGGAAAACCGGTTTGTTTATCCTCGTATAAGTTTTTAAGACTGCTGGAATCAATGAGCGGGACCCTAAATAGTGTTTTGGAATATGATAGATACATGCGTGGAATCCATTAAATTTTATCTGTTCACAGAATCTTTGACAAATTTAAGCATCAATGGGTCCCATCAACAGTTGACCAACATTTTAGTGGTGATGATAGCATGCACATCTCATGTACACATCTGATTCTTACTCATTGTTGACTTATTATATATTTTATATATATATATAAAAGAAATTTTTGGTAGGCCAAGGAAGTGACGTTGGAATCAGATTCATATTATTATAATACAATTGTACAATGAAGATTGTCAAATGTTAGGCTGCCCCTTTGCAAAAAGAGAGAGTTAAGAAAATGGATGGGAATTTAAGAATAATTCCAAAGAATGTGTTTGTGTTTGGTTCGATCTTTCTTTTGTTGTTTGTTTATAATTAATTTGTCTGTTTTTCGTTTGTGCCTTAGAAAGTTAGGCCATTGTTCTGCACAAATAAAGCAAGGGGAATAAGGGAAGAACATTAAAAAGTATATGTTTCCTATGAATTTTACAATTGTTAGATTTAAGCATATTCTTTCTCTTTCTCTCCTTCTTTATGTACAGCTACATGAAAATTACACATGCGTCCATGGTTTGAAGATAAAATTTTCCATCTACGCTATTCCGATTGACGTTTTGTTTTGTTTTATTTTGTTTTGTGTGTGTGGAGAAGACTAATACTCTTTGCCCTAAATTTCGCATATTGTCATTATGAAATCTAATAGTGCAACTCTATTCATACATAGAATGAGAGTACACGTTTCCTAAAGTGATTACAAAATGACCTAACCCATTATATGCGCAAATACAAACTGGCTATTATAGTCCACCCAAAATGAAATATGTACAACATATATCCTTCAAAAGTGGGGTATTAGTTTGAGGTGACGCTTGTTTCGAACTAAGGGTAATGTTATAAAGCATTTTTTTATTATAATATTAATATAATCATTTCAACAAACCCTTAAGATTATTCCGTGTAAAAAAAAAAAAAAAAAAAAAACCTTAAAATGGGTTGAGATTGTCATATTAATATCGTAAAATAAAAATTTAGTATATAACATTACTCTTTGAACTAAACATAGACTAAAGCTATGTCAATTGTGGCCTATTCTACAAGTGTCACATTGTATGTCATTATTAGTACTTTTGTAAATTGAATTTGAGGAAAACTTTATCTTATAAAATCCCTATAATTATTATCTTATATACCATCATATGTCTTCTTCTTCTTCTTCTTCTTCCTTTTATCTCTTTTCTGCGAGAAAACAAAAAAAGAAAGTTATTGTTGTTGCGAATTTGATGGTACGAGGAATTGAAAGGTGTCATGGTCGAAACCCTTTCTATTGGAGATGAAATGACACGTATGCATGGTGGCCTTCCTCAACGACCCACTATTAGTAATCCCACCAAAGTAACCTTGCTCCAGCTGCATGGAATTCTAGCCAATTGCTGTGACATATTTTTTCAATCAAAAAATTCATTTTCATCTATTAAATGTTGTGAAAGGACAACACCACGACAGTTTTGGGAGATGATCGAGAGGGGGATATTTATCCGGTAAATAGCATTACTAGTTCCAATCTTATACTCTTTGACCTATCTTTTGAAATTACTATTGGATTTAAAATTTAATAGTAATCCATTAATGATCCATTAGTAATTTTAAAAGTCGCAAACTTATGGATGCCAAGTGACATTTGACAATAAATTAACCTGAATTTAAAGATAACAAAATGTATTCTAATGAAAAAAAATTAATGATTTTAGAAAAATAAAAAACCAAAAATAGAAAATATCATTTTTATGTTATGGGAAAGTAGAATATTGTTTTAGAGTTAATATTATTACTTTTTACACTCATTTTGGCTGATGTAATATGTTTTAAGTAATTTTTTTTTTTAAGCGGTTGACATGAAAAGTCACTTAAAATATACTAAGTCAATATGTGTAAAAGAAATGTGTGTCCCTAAGAGATAGCTCAATCGACTGGGATCATGCCTAATGAAGTGAAAGTCACTAGTTCGAATCCTTCTCCCCCTTTTTGTACAGACATATAAAAAAAAAAAAAAAAGTGTGCAATAAATGAGTATAAAGAATAGTTACTCATTGTTTTAACAAGCAACATTCTAAAAATACGTTTTATAGTGTATTTGTGTGCGTGTTTTTTCATTATAAACTGCTTGAGAAGCCTAAGAATATAGGATATATTCCAATAATATTAAATAACCAAAGTTCTTACCAATGAGAATGGCTCCTTAATGCTTAATAATTATTTCTTCGGAAGAATTTAGCTTCACCACAAGACGTGATACAACAGATAATATTTTTATTTCTCGGAAAATTCATCCACTCTCTTAAAAAGGAGTGGGAAAGGTGAAGAATTTAGCTTCACCACAAGACGTGATTCAAGAGATAATATTTTTATTTCTCAAGGATGAGTGGGAAATGTGTGTGTATATATATATATATATACTTAATTATCTCGTATTCCAAATTTCCACTCTTATATTATTGGGATTATACAAGACAAAAATTAGCTACAAACTGATTTTTTATAATTAATTATTATAAATTGACTTAATAAAGTGACATGTGTTCTAAAAACATGTAAAAAGTGCATGCTTTCTTATTAATTCTATTAAAAAAACATATGAGAAATACATATTATTAAAAAAAGCATATATTTATTATAGAGATACTTGACAATTTATTAGATTGTTTTGTAGGAATTAACTACAAATCAGATTGTAGTTAATTTCTATCTGATGAGACCCAATAATACTAGAGTGAGATAGAAGATGAATATGTAGCATTACTCTATAGATAATGCTACATATATACTCATTTCTTATTCTATTCTCAAATTATTGATCCATTGGATCATCCTTTATTTAAAAAAATAATAATAATAATCTAAAGAAATTCAAAATTATGAGAGTGGAATGAAAGATGACGGTAGAATTTCTCATATATATATATATATGAGAAATTCTACCGTCAGATATGTAAGTGTTCTATCACACATTGAGAAAATATAAAAGAAATGAGTACTAAATATACCTAAGTCGACCTTAGGCCATTAGCTTAGGCTTTTGGACTAGAATTGTGTTCAACTATGTATATTAATGTATTCTTGGTAAAAACTTCATAACCGCTTTATCTCCCAACAAATGGTATCAGAACCATGGTTACTTTCCTGGGATGAGTGTCCGGACACGTGGGGTTTAGAGTTGTGTAGACACTCTTGGAAATGAAAAAAGACTCACTAGCGAGGGAGAGTTGGGTCAATGTGAAGAGACTCATAAGCGAGAGAAAAATTGTTGTAAGTGTACTTGTAAGTATTGTGTTCCACATTAAGAAAATATAAAAGAAAATAGTACTTAATATACCTAAGTAAACCTTAGCCCATTAGCTTAGGCTTTTGAGTTAGAGTTGTGTTCAACTATGTATATTAATATAGGAAAATCTTAAACTTAAGAGAATCATGCAGGAAAATCACAAAAAGTTGGTCAAAATAAGCCATAAACAAATCCTTTTCTGCTACGGCCACATGACAAAACACCCTTATGATCTTATCCTTACAAATATCAATTCCGCAATGTTAAATCACCAGTTATCTCAAAAGTTTAAGTTTATAGGAAGAGGTAAATTTAATCACTTAATTAATACTTTAACACTCTCCCTCACGTGTGAGCTCCAACTCCCTTTTAACAGGTGAGACTCAACACATGAAATATTTAATTTAAATGGGGGGTGATTTGACGGAATTAAGGTTCGATCCCATTACCTTTGACTCTAATACCATGTTAAATTACCATTTGTCTCTAAAGCTTAAGCTTATAGGAAGAGGTAAATTTAATCACTTAATTAATACTTTAACACGCAACGGAATCTCAGCATTGCATCTTTAAGCTATTCAATAATTCAGTGTAATTAATTAAGCCATCGGAATCGGACAATAATCCTTTCTTCTTCAAATTTTGACGGTCAAGATTTTTATTTTCAATTATCAATGTTTTCTCAAACTACCGATTGTATCAAGGAAAAATGCTAAATGTTGTACTGATATTAAGTGGGTATTATTTTCTAAGAACCAGGTGAGAGAAATAAGAGCTCATTTATTTATTTATTTATTTTTAGAAAATCATATACACCTATGACCTGGATAACACAAGGAGAATACCTATCAAAGGGGAATGTTATGTGTTCTCATAGTCTTAAGTGAATATTATTTAAAAAAAAAAAAAAAAACCGTACCCTTTTTTCTCTCACCCGATTTTTAAAAAATAATATACATTTAAACCAGAAGAACACTTAACATTTCTCCTAAAATAATGTCAATGTCTTGCAACGCTAATAAAGAGACAAAAATAACCTATTTTTTTTTTCAATAAGACAAAAATATCCTTATAAATTAGAAACACAAAACAAGAATTAAAATGACTACTGGTTTTTCATTTTTTTTTTCAAAAAATTAATTTTTAAAAAATTTTATGTTTTAGTTTTTTGGTTATAAATATAATTTTTTTTAAAAAAATTCTATAAAAGGTATTTTTGTTACAAGGAGACATTGGCATTTGTTTTGATAATTTAAGGAGATATTAACATAAGAGGCATGAGAAAGGCCACATCATTAATAATGTAGTGATACAGTGAGAAGAGAGACGTGTACTTTTTCTAAATTAATGTATTTATTTCACGCGGGCATGCGAACAGCGAAACCAGACGAATTTCATGCGCGCAGTTAATGTATGCGTAGAAAAAACAGAAGTTGTCATTAATGTTTGAAAAAGTAACGCTAACCTGAAGCTGATCTCATTTGCTATTAATAAATCCGGACGACCGTGCACCCAGAACGAACCACGTGGCCCTAGGAAATTACTTATCATATATATATATATATAAATATTCTTTTCAACCAAGCTGTAATAAAATATATGCCACTAAACTTGTATCTCACAGACAACTTATTCGAACAATAATGGCAATGGAATGCTATTTTTATACTCTTCAATACAGATTTTACCTTATTAATTACCTTTACTGCTCTCAAATCTCATGATTTAGATTAAATTTTATAAATTTTTTTATGAGGAAGAGGTAAAGCATAAATGAGTTCTCAAGGGTAGTTTAATTGACTAGAGACCATGTGTTATGAAGCGGATGTCAGTAGTTCAAATCTCCTTTCCCCCTCTTGTGTGAACATGTAATTAAAAAAAAAAGGTAAAGCATAAATGAGAGGCTGAGACTAATTTTAATATACGTCAAACTAAATTTTAGGCTAATTATTAAATATAAGTAGTTAACTATTTATATGTAAATGCTAGAAATTTTCTCTCCAACCAAGTTTATAAATTTTTCATATGCATCTCACATGCTAAGAACAATATATATTTTTTTAATAAGCAATGCTATAAACTCAACAACTCTTATCAAAATAGACTGATGTAAAGTGTTCATAAATAATTTATAAACATTCTACATCAGCCCAACTGTACAAGAATTCAAGTTTTAGATTTATTTTTTTAAACTAATTAGCATAAGAGAATTACACAATTTTTTAATGACATTATTGAAAAAGTATATAGTACTCCAATATTCAAAGAAAATAGGCAAATTTACAGACTTAATTGCATGTATAGAAAATTTGTAAAATAGAGAGGTTTCTATTCTGTCAAAAGCATGGTATATTTAAAGAGGCTAGTAAATAACTAGCAATACCTTTTCGTTATTGAAATGATGATGAAACGGTGCGTCAGAGGATTAATGGGTGGAATTTGAGAAAGTGAAATGTTTTGAAAGGAAAGAAAAGTGAAAGAGACAGTGTGAAATGCACTTGGATGGTCAAATATAAACTCTTAATGAGAGTGATTGGCCCCCTCTCTCTATCAGAATCTTCCCTCTGCCTCTGCCTCTCTCACATTTTCGTGAGGTTGTGGGGACACCCTAAAACCGTAAGCACATAATTGACATCTGCCCCTTTTTTCAAGGGAAAAAAAAATAAAAAAAGAAAAATTATCACACCCGTGTGATAATAAAGTTATGAATTATTGTGTCGAATTATGAACAAGTGAAAATTGACATCACCCTCCACTCATTCAATGGACGTTACGAGGAGCCCCCACCGTGTCAATAGGAGCGATTTGGGACTGTGGGATGGCGGCGGAAGTGCTTTTGGTGCATGTATTATTGCTTCGAATTTGAGTTGTATTGAAACATAAGTACTGTGATAAGATCATATAATTTAATTTTAACTTAATTTATTTAATTAAATAAATCAAACTAAATGTGTTGGGTTCGCAAGTCTTGTAAGAAATTGATAATCTATATGTTACGAGTTCGGATCTTAATAAAATATGTGTATAAGACTATATAGGTTAATCATAGGGTCTGTTTAGGTTTTTGAAATTTCAAAAAGTATGATTTAGAAATAATTATTTTAAAATGCAAAGCCTTTGGCAGAATCTGCATTCAATTTTTGCGATTTCGGTTTAAAATCGTACTTTTTGTCCATAAAATTGCAATCCAAACACACCTAGCTTGACCCATTTAATTAAATTGGTCAGACCCCTCAATCATTACTTATTAATTACGTGTTGAGTTCGTAGAGTCGTGTAAAAAATGGTTAACCAAATTCAATCTGCTTTTTTTTTTTTTTTTTTTCCTGATTTTTTTTTTCTCTTCCCTTGTGACTCCTCCCTCATGAACCATTTCAAAAAAGCTCGAGTCTTATTAATTTCCTCTTCTTCTTGCGGTGGAACTACTTGTTTAGGGAGATAGAATTTTGATTTTTGGGGAGCTTTTAATTCATTAAAAAAAAAAAGAGGCTAAATTCCATGACATGTCACAATCAAAAAACTTGTGTATGTATAGTGAGAAACGTGTGCAATTTGTTACCGTTAGGCCTTGCTGTACACAATCCATGTGCAATATTATTATTATAGCACAGCTTCTTCCACAAAGACTTTGATCTGCCCTTTCGATGTTCTGGCGGTGCTAGTTAAAACAGTGGAAAATAAATAAATAAAAAGCTTTTAGTATTTAATCTTTTTACGTCCATGTCATGATGGTGTTCAAGGAAAGAAATCTGACACCAACTTTAGTAAATCTTGAATGTTTTTCACTGCTCTGATGGGTGTTTTTTCTCCTGGATAAGGATGACTTCAAATGGTAATATCAATCTCTAAAGGGTCATTTAGAGGAATTTTATTTCATAATTTCATGATGACATGATGATGATAAACTTGCATTAATGGTAGAAGATGGTTGTTGCTGCTACATTAAACAAAACAAAACAAAAAAGATAAAAAAAAGGAAGACAAAAGAACAGGGAAGAAGATAAAGAACATCCTGTAGGTTTTCCATCTATGACAAGTGGAGTCAACTTTTTTAAACCTATTTTTTGAGCTTTGACAAAATCCTAATCTTTGCTAAAATGGGGAGCTTTGACCAGATCAGTACTGGGTTGTAGAGATTTCTCGAAGAGCCCTAGCCTATGATCTCCCAGCCTTGACTTGTATGCAGACTTTTTGTATTCACACCATGTGAACTCATTGTACAAGCTTTCTTCTCCTTCCCCCACAAGTGGCGGCAAAGCTACTATTTTTTCACTCAATGGTGGCCCTCCAAAGAAGATCATGGAAACCCTTGATTTTGAATGGTCAGCCAAAACCCTATGCTTCACACTCTTAAACCTTCCATTACTCATTACCTGCATCAAAATCCCACATCCAAATTAGCATCTGTCAATTCTCAAAACACACACACACACACATATATATATATATATATATATATATATATATATATATATGGGATTTTAAAGATGTATATATATAACACTTTATCCTAGGTTAAAAAAAGAAAAGAAAGAAAGACATCTTTAAAATCCCATATATATATATATATATATATATATATATATATATATATATATGTGACGTTGAGAAACAGGGGGAGGGACAGAGACAGAGAAAGGTTTTGGTCTCTCTCCTTAGTAAAACCCACCAAAATATCGATAAATTCGGTGAAATAACGTGGCAGTGGAAATTACATTTGAAACAAATTACCTAGCAGTAACAAATTTATGGGTAATTGGGTGAAAGAGAGTCAATTTTCCTTTTTTTTAAAAAAAAAAAACTTTTTTTTTGGGTCATTAGAAGAAAGAAAATGAAGGGGGGGTGCCAAATGTACCTGAAGAGAATCACCAACATTAATGAAAAAGGAGGTCGGGTCAGGAGGGACTGAAACCCATGTTCCATCTCTCAGGCAGATTTGCAGGCCAGAGGTGCTGTTAGATCTTAGGATGGAGATTATCTGGGGGTCTGTGTGCTCCCCAAATCCAATCAAATTTCGTCCACTCAATGCCTGGAGCTCCGGGCATGGTGGATAATGGTTTAGCCTGAAACACGAGTCACTTTTTTCATCACCCAAAAGCCTGCTCAAAACATTTCTTGGTTCAATCCCCAACCCTTCAGTTACGAGTTCCAATATGTCACAAGCCATCTTTCTCACTGCGGAAATATAATCATCCACAGCAGACCTACGCCCATGAAAACGGAAAAGAAAATGTCAAGAAAAAAAAAATTGTTTTTTGTTTGAAACAGAGGGAAAAACAGAGGAATCTGTTTTAGAAACTTTACCGGAAAATTTGTGGGTTTTCCTGGAAAATGGAGAGGGACTTGTAGGAAATGACGTCGGGATTGGTGTTGAGGAGGAGATATTCAATCCAACCCACATCACCGTTTGGTCCAATTCTCTTGCTGCCATAACCAAATGGGTCAGGAGGGCCAGCCCTGTCTTTTTCAGACTGGGGAGAATTGAAGAACCTCAGAGCCTCTGTTTCCAATCTGTTTATGAACTCCATTGGGAATCCTCGGTTGACAACCTTGAAGAATCCAAACTCACAGGCTTTGACCACAAGGCTCTTGGCCTCCGGGTCTGAGAGGTCCACCACTGGAATTCCAGTGAACAAGCTGGTGGGCTTGTTGCATGTTTTGATCAGAGAGTAGTGGTCTAATGCTGGCTGAGACAGAACAACCATAGTTGGTAGTTTTTTCTGTTTGTTTTCCTATCACAAACACAGAGAGCGAGGAAGGACAAGAAGAAGAAGAAGAAGAAGAAGAAGTTGAGTTTCGTTTGGTGGGATTGTGTAGAGGGTGATGAGATTGATGGCTTTTAAATGGAAAAATGGGTGAGAAGTGCTATTGCATGAAAGGAAAGCTGGACTGTCGAGAGGCGTTACTAACTATAAACAAGAGCCATCTGGCTTTGGTGTGTCTTCTTTGCATTTATGCAATCGAGGGTGAAATTGCCTTTTTCTTCTCACGAAAAAGTAACGTTAGAAATCACACTTTTATTATATAATTATTTTATAATATTATTGTTGTAATTTTAATTAATTTCTAGACTTTTAATTTGTCCTAATTAAAAAAAAGGGAAATTATATATAAATTTCTAAGGTCAACGTGTTTTTATTAAAAAAATTTTAGGTATTTTTTTTTTTTTTTTTTTTTTCAGAAAATTGACTCACTGGGTTAATCGAAACTACAATAAACTCCCTACCGTCAAAAATTTTTAACAGCCGTTAGGGCCACTCAAAACTCCCAGTTTTATCTAATTAAAATATTAATTTAATTAAAAAAATTAAATCTAAAAAAAAAAAAAAAATTGAGGGGACCGCCACGTGCCACCCCCCCAGCCCCTATGGCGTGGCTGTAAGCCACCCCAGAGGTGGTTTGCGGCCACCCCTTGGGGGTTTGCGGGCCACCCCTCCACCCATGGGGTGGCTCGCGGCCACCCCATGGATGGAAAGGGGTGGCCACGAGCCACCCCAAACCACTTGGGGGTGGGCAAACCACCCATGGGGTGGCTTACGGCCACCCCATAGAGGTTGGGGGGTGGCCAGGGGTGGCACTACCACCCCCTAGTCACCCCTCATTTTTTTTTTTTTTTAAGATTTAATTTTTTAAATTAAATTAATAAAAAATTAATATTTTAATTAGATAAAACGGAGAGTTTTGAGTGGCCCTAACGGCTGTTAAAAATTTTTGACGGTAGGGAGTTTATTGTAGTTTCGATTAACCCAGGAAGTCAATTTAAAAAAAAACACTTAGCGAGTTTTTAATAAAAGCGGGTTGACCTAAGGAGTTTATATATAATTTTTCCAAAAAAAATAAAAAAATAAAAATGAATTGAAACTATTAAAATAAAAATATTGTTTTTAGCATTATTCTTTCGTACAACAGAAAACAAACACAAACTACAAACTTATGTGAAAACATTAAAAAATAAATATTATAAGAGTTTATTCTTATTATTATACCTTGGCATAAGTAGCCTACTAGATTTTGCGTTTACAATCTCACTTTAGTTTTTAATCCTACAAATACGGAGATTCATACTATATAAAAATCAAGACAAATGCTAGAATTTAATAAAAATTTCACATTTTGCCCATCAAAATTTATGTGGCAAGTTGTCACATCATATTTTTTGTGGAGGAAAAAAGACAAAACAAAAAGAAGATGATGTGGTACCTTGCCACATAGACTTTTATGGACAAAATATGGAGTTTTTATTAGATTCTAGCATATCTCAAAAATCAATATGCTTTTCATAAAAAAAAATAACAATAATAATCACCAATAAGAATATTGGACCATAAACTCTAATTAGTTAGTCAATATTATGACATATTTATTTAATATAAAGATAATTAACCTTCAATTTTATAGCCTTTTAAGTTATGTTCAAGAATAGATAGTATTTTGTGCAAATAATATTTTGATAAATTTAATAAGTATATTATAAAAACCAAAGTTGTGAGATCCTACTTTTAACATGTAGCTTTTCCATCTTTAACAAAATATTTTACCTATGCAATCTAGGGGCGAAGGGAAGTATCCCATCGTTTATTCAGTGGCAAAAGATAGTTAAGAGGGTGGAAGAGGAGGAGGAGGAGGATGAATTATGGCAGAGGATTTGGAGAAACAATGGAGAGAGTTCTCTTCAAAGAGTTGAAAGAAAACTTGTGGTTGATTGAGTTTTTGGATGGCAACAACAAGAGAAGAGTAATGGAGGGATGACCTTCGCTATTTGATCGTAGCCTTCTAAATCTAGAATATTTTGATGGAAATGCTCCACCATTGCAGAAGTAGTTTAACAACAGTTCATTCTTCATTCATATTCATGATATGCCTTTGGTATGCATAAACAGGGAGGTGTGGCTCAATATTGAGGCGTCAATGGGAATGGTGGAAGACGTTGATGTGGCTGGCGATTGTAGTACCGAAGTGTTTACTATGTTTTGTTTAGATTAAGAAGGGGGCTAACGGGTTTACCAAGTTCATTAGGGTTCATTAGAAATAAGAATTTTGATTTTTGGTTTTTGATCGAACGTTCGATCAAAAACCCTAGTGAAAAACATTTGTGCATGGACCGCCGAACGTTTGACCTTTAACCTATCCCCGAACGTTTGACCATGGATCACTTGAATGTTCGACATGCAACCCTAGAAGTGTTAGGTAATAGTACACCAAACGTTGAAAGCATAGTACAGCGAATGTTCGACTGAACACAGACCTGGAAAAGTAGCTCAATCATACCCTCAGCTTTTTCCCACCTATTTATACCCCACCCCTTGCATCCCTAAGCCTATTTTCGCCATTTTCTTAGATAGTTTGGTCTTGTGTGAGTGCCTTGAATAAGAATGAGAGTTTTTTTGTTTTTTTGGTGGTTTTGCTTTTAATGAGGTAATATTCTTAGCCAAACTCATTTCTAATGTTGTTGTTATGATATTTAGATGTTTTTTTATAGCTTGACTTGTAGATTATAAGCTTCTAGTTGTGTTGTTGGCCTTAATCTTAGTTCAATGATGGTTTGGCATTTTGATAATGTTGGATGTGGTTTCTTCTACCATGAAGGTGTTCTTTTGAGTTATGACTCAATTAGGAATCATGTTAAGACCTTAAAATTTGCTTATGACTGGTTTGGTGACTTTTTGATTTGAAATGGGTTTTTTGCCTAGCATCAAGCATTTAACCCTCCTTGTCCGACGTTCGATGTCGTGGTTGAACGTTTGAGTCCTTCTATTTGAACGTTCGCTGGTCAGGCATAAAGTTTGTTTTGAGCGTGTTTAGATCTAGGACTTGTTTTAGCTTGAGTTTAGAATTGATGATATGTCTTTTCTCAAATGTTGAAGGTTTAGGACATCTGGAGGATTGTGTGGAGGAGGAGCCGTACGACTCAAGTCAGTAAAAACTCATATGCATACTTGTTGTTACTTTTTTGCATAGTATGATTATTTTATGTATATCAAATGTGCATGTTTACAATTTTCATAAATTACATTTTGGACTACTGTGAACTATACTATGAAAAAAATGTGTGCTAATTAAGCAAGATAATAAAAATAATGAGATTTATAAAATCATGTGTGTAAAATGGAGAAATAATAAATTACATCGTATGACATGACACACGGGTACGTGTTGGACAATGACCATAGGCTTACTAAATTATAAGGATTAGTCATATGGTCAAATTACGTTTATTGTTTATGTTTGGCCTTTGGATTTAATGGATTTTTGTGACCGGACCAACAATGTTTGTATAGTGGTTACTATAGACAAATGCCATTAGCAGCGTGGGCCACCCGATGATGGACTTGGTTGGGTCGCTGGTGAGCAGACGATATGTATATGATGTCAGGGGCACTGATATTGCGTTATAAGTCTCTCGGGACGACGTCAACCCTACCAAGAAGGGGTTAAGGGCTTGGATAAACTATATGGAGTTGAACTATAACATGATTCTCATATTACATCATGTACTATATTTATATTGCATTCATGATTATATGATGAATTGTGACTCTATATTGTTGCTTGTGATTAATAAATAATTGAGTTCACCATATAATAATGTGTACATCATGTACATTTACATTCACTAAGTCGTTGGACATACTCTTGTGTCTATATATATATTGGTGTTACATAGATAATTTTGCTTAAGATGGATTCCGAGAAGCATCAAGTTATTGTGAAGAACTTCATATAAATTATTGTTGAGGAGTTAGATCCCGTATGGCTCAAGTACATGTGAGACGCTGATGGAGCCACTTGCCAGGACATAATAGAGATCATCTTTAAGCTTTATCTTGTAAAATGTATGTTTTGATTAGGTATTGAGGTAGTCAAACTTGGTTTGTAACTTATTTCGATGACTTATATTTGACCGCGACATTTGGAGACTTATCTATGTTATGATGCTTTAGACGTACACTAGGTATTTATTGATTCCGATTTCAAATTATAGCTGTATCTTTTTATAAGTAAAAAGTTTTTTGTTGCAGACTCTTTTTAAAGAGGATGAGATCTCTGAGTTTTGTTCCTCGTGGAATAAGACTAGGAGGCAAACTGTGGAGTCATTTATTAGTTAAATGGTTTCACTAGGTTGTAACAGAGATGGAGTTGGATGGGGGAGTACGTGAGAGTCTGAATCTTAGTTGAATTGACCAAGCCACTGGGTGGGGTAGAGCACTATTCTTGCAAGGAAAACCGTATTAGGTGTCCTTAAGATACGAGAAGCGTCCATAATTTTGTTTTGGGCATGGGAGGATCAAACATATTGCAATGGGATGCATGAGAAGCTTAAGGAGGAGGTTGAATGATAATGTTGGTGACAACAATTATGGAGTGTCGCTCCAAGCAGAAGAGCCTTAACCAAGTCATGGCAGAATAAACGGTAGCTAGGAAGCATTGATGGTGGAGCAGAGAAAGGCTAGTGGTAGCAATACAAAGGGTTGGGAGGGAGATAAAAGATGGGCAATGTGGAAATCTCGATATCCATGCTTTAGATGAGGAGATTTTTTTATCTTTCCATAAAGGGGTTGATAGTGAAAATCTGGTGCCTAGCCATAACATTGTCGAGAGAGGATCTATGCGTGGAAAGGGAGAGGGATTTGGGGAGAATATTCCAGAATTCTCAATAAAAACCATAGAGAATCGGTAGGGGCTAAATGATAATTTGGATTAATGTTCAAGGGTAGAGGGAAGATGGTTGGGATAAAAGAATTGATGTTGATAAGGAACATGGGTCTCGAGTAAGGCAACATGAGGGAATAGGTGCGACGAGTCTAGAAAGTGGGTTTGGAGAGAAGTGTGGTGAGGGGCTATGAAATAAGAAAGGAGTGGGCAATATGAGGAAGAAATATGTGTAGGATATTGAAAGGGTTAATGAATATGAAATGACGGCGGCTTGGATCCATCCCCACTAATTGCCATGAGTATCCTCAATTGAAACTGCCGAGGACTTGGGATCCTTCGGGCAGCTCGAGATCTTTGATAAATGGTAAACGAGAAAAAGCCCAGATTTTTGTTTCTAATGGAAAATTGAATTTGAATTTGATTTTTGTTTCCACCGATTGCAGCCTTCTGATGAAAATTGAATTTGATGGAATGTTTGTTGTTGATATGGTAGGACGAAATAGGGGATTGCCATTATTTTGGAAGGAAGAAAGGGTGTTGGAGATACAAAATTATTCCGTAAGGCACATTAAACAACCAATTTTATGTGGGCTACTCATTTTTCCACTGTAAGAACGGGTGTTACAATCTCCCCCCTTAAACCACCGATGTTCTTGTCAAGGCTACATCATTTAGTGCTCGTGTATCACATCATGTTACTAAGCGATTATGATACCATTTTTGTGAAAGCTAATGAATCTAAGTACATCTCATGAGGATGTTTAAAGGCTTCCTGCTTCTTAAGACAATCCATATTGGTATGATAGGCTGCTAACCAATCCATCCCCAATATAACATCAAAGTCATACATATCAAGCAATACCGAATCCGTAGGTAATTTTCTGTCCTCGATAACTATAGTACAAGACTTGAGTACTAAATCAAACATCAAGGAGTTTTCCGCATGAGTAGCAACTGATAGGTCAAAATATAACTACTTTGGTACTTTATCAAAAAGTCTAGCATACTTGAGAGAGACAAATTAATAAGTTGCTTCACAATCAAATAATATAGTAGCATGTTCAGTGAATAAAGGATGTGCACTCGTAACTATGGGTGGGTATCGGTTATAACAGTACCAATAACCCTATTTTTGATAATTAACCAAAATTATAGGTTAATTCAGTTAATTAACCGATAACATTTCGATAAGAAATTATTTCAAAAATTTAGGTTAAAACAGTAATCGGTTAATAACGGTTCAAATAATTGGTTATCATCAAACCACCACCATCAAACTAGCACTGTCAGACCACCACCACGCAACCCAAGACCACGAGGCTCCGACGCTACACCACTGACAATTGGAATCAAACCATGCCGTCACGGACTCATGACAGAAGAACATGACAACGACAGAGCCAGAAAGAGAAGGTCGGGAGTTGAGAGTGACGAGAGGGGCGTCCTGCGAGAGAGCTAAGAGTGAGACTGAGAGGGGCGTGTGAGAATCAGAGAGCTGAGAGTGAGAGCACTGTGAGAGTCGATAGAGCAGATGGGGGCGGCGAAGGATTTGATTTAGGGTTAGGGAAAAGAAAGAAAGAGATGTATATGTAGCATCCCAAAACTAGATAGTTTTGATTTCAATAAATTGTATGTTAGGAAAATTTAAAAATTAAAAATGAAACGACGTCGTTTTATACCCCCACTATCGGTTCCTTATCGGTTCGGTTTGGAAACCGATAACAAAAATATTTTACCAAGTACTGAACTGAACTGAAAATCGGTATAAAAATCTTAACCGATTATCAACCGACTTCTGTCGGTTGACGATTAATGTCGGTTTGGTTGTTGCATGTAGACGGTTGGTAATTGGTTAATCTACCCACCCCTACTTGTAACAACTGTGTTGAAGCTTGAGCATCTCCTAGAGTGACTATATATACCCTGGCCTGAGCAGTATTCCCTTTCATTACTTGAGATCTCCCACACCTAATGCAAGTCCCTGTTGGCTTTTTTCTAAATATTCTAAGGAGCCACGTTTCCCCTCCCAGAATTGTCAAAAGATCCCTTCTTATTTTGTTGTCCCTAATTTCTCATGTTGAGATTCTGGGGTGCATACCTCTTTCTCTGTTAGTACAGCATAGCATCGCTTTGAGTATGGATTCCACTTTCAAGGCAACAAACATTTGACTGGAGGAACAAATGTTTGACAAGTTGTACATGCAAATAAAATTAGACATTTCTACCATTTTGCTTGTACATGGGATGGCCATATAACCACCACTTCATCCAAAACTTTCATTTTGGTTGTCACTAACCTCTAAAAATTCTAGGGCGAGAGAGAGAAAGGAAAGGAGGAGTGATAGAGGGCCTTTACTTAGAGGTTTTCATCCCCAAGCCTTAAGATCTACTACCTTGAGGTAATCATATCAATCCAGACTTGTTACCTTATGTTTTCCTACATTCATATGCTGCTTAATGTTATAACTAATTTTGTTTAACTATTTTCACTATTATAAATTAAGTTTTATAATTTATCTTAAGGAAAATGGTTATAGCATGAGTTTTAAGCAATGCATCTCGTTTTTTAAATCGAAACAATAGTTAGATATCTCTATTACAATAATCCAAAATACTATTACATGATTGATTTACAATGATTTTTATTTTATTTTAAAAACAAGATATATCATCTTTAAGGTTTTAAGAATAAAGATAAGAGTTATGATGGACTATGCTTGCTTTAAACATGTATACTAGATGAAGTGTTTTAGGAATTTTTGTAATGATTAGGAGTTTGATTATTGCATGAGATTAGAATTTTATATTTAGATCTACGATTTTAGTTGTTGTCACAAAAGGTAGAGTGTTTGGTTATCGAGAACCAAACGATCGACGATGATAGTAAAGGTTAAATAGGGTTTTTTAATGCTTAATTAGGGATTTAACTGCATGATTAGAGTTTCACGTGTATGATTAAGATTTCTAGTGTAATTTGTGTCCAGTACTAAAGTGTGATTTGCAATGTTGTGAAGTTACGATTTTTTAGACTGTGGATCAATTGAGGTAAGTAAATGCTTATTGAGCGAATAAACTCTTAAATTCAAATACAATGTTTTTCAATAAAATGTTTCTTACATGATGATTACTTAAATGATTGGTGTTAAGAGCCTTAACTTTTCGTCAAAATAATTATAACTTGTTATGATAGTTGTATTTTGGATAATAAGACAATATGTAGTGGATCATCATGCACAGATGGTGAGCATTGGTACGATATATACACATTGTTCTATGGTCAAATTTAGTTCAAAGATGACTAGGTATCAATGTTTTATACCAAGATCAAACAAGCATACTTGATTGAGGTCATTACAGATGGATATCATTAGTGGTGTGGATCACCAAGAGTTGAACCATGCCGGGCCACTTTTGATGGACAATATGCAGAAACTATGGCACATCGATGTTGTATTATAGGTCCCTCAAAAAGTTCCAACCCTATTGAGAAAGGGTTTAAATCTCGGGTAGATCATATAAAAAAAATGAATGATAAATATACCTAATTATGTATATGATTTTCAATTAACATGTTTTATGCATTGCGAACGTTGGAAGTAGGCCGTCTTTGGATTGGTGTAGCTTATGTTCGGCCAAAGAACTGCTTTATGAGGGCTTGATATGGTGGGTAAGGGATGGTAAATCAGTGAACATTTGGGGGGATCGCTAGTTGCCAAGACTATCTATTTGCTCCATCCAACCCTCATGTATCATCCTAGACAAGGTTGTTAGGTCAGTTCCCTAATTGACCCGAATACACAAAGTTGGAACAATACACTTCTACGTCACATATTTTTGGAAGAAGAGGTGGATATAACTTTAAGGGGAAAATTCACTTGACCCCCATGAAGTTTAAATTCAAGGGTTTTTCAATTCAAACTTTAATGTTTAAAAATTGGCAATGTACTCCCATAATGTTTCAAAAATTTTCAATCCAAACTCTCCGTTACTAATTTTTGTCTAATTGGACGAAAATCATCCCACGTGCGTCTCACATGAGATTTTGATGTCCTCTATTCCAATTTTGCCCTCACTAAAACCTATAAAATTACGTAATTACCCTCGTTAAAACCTATGAAATTGAGTAATTACGTAATTTCGTAGATTTTAATGAGGGCAAAATTAGAATAGAGGGAATCAAAATCCCACATGAGATGCACATGGGATGATTTTCGTCCAATTAGACGAAAATTAGTAACGGAGGATCTGAATTGAAAATTTTTGAAATATTAGGGGAGTACATTGCCAATTTTTAAACATTGAGGTTCGAATCGAAAAACATCTGAAACTTGAGGGGGTAAAGTGAATTTAACCCTAATTTTAAGCCTCCCTTTGAGCAGATACAATCAAGAGGACAAGCTGATTTGGCAGGCGACAAAATCAGGAGAATTTACTGTGAGGAGTGCGTATTTTTTGGAAAAGGAAAGGCTTGACAGACAGCAGGGGAGGCATCAAATCAAGGGGAGTTCAATGACATGTGGAAGATAATATGGTCCCTGTAGGTCCTTAACCATACTAGAGTTTTCCTTTGGAAGGCATGTAATAACATACTCCCCACTAAACGAAATTTGCTCAAAAGAGGAGTTGTAACTGAGGCTACGTGCTTCATATGCGGGTTGGAGGAGGAAACTTGTGATCATGTGTTATGGAGATGCTCGGCCGCCCAGGACGTTTGGGGAGCGTGCAACATGAATATTCAAAAAAGCCAAGGTAGTGGGAGGGATTTTACTGATGTATGGAGCTTTCTCATCCCTAGGTGTAGTAGGGAGGAACTGGAATTATGCGCGATTGTTGCACGAGAAATTTGGACAAGGCGAAACAATGTATTGCCTGGGGGGTTTTCACCCACCCAAACCAAATAGTGCACGAGGCAGAACTCACTTTGCAACAATTTCGTCAAGCTCAGATACAAGAGAGAAAGCTGATGATATTGAAATACCACAAGCATCGATGGTTCTATGGAAGCCTCACCCTCGTGGACGATTTAAATTCAACTAGAATGTGGCGTTGGAAACAAAGAACAAAAGAATGGGTTTCGGAGTATTAGTTCGAGACCACAAGGGGTAGGTCAGTGCAACCCTAAGCAGAACGGTGGAGGGTTTTCTAGAGTCAGAGACAGCTGAAGCCATGGGAGCACTATGTGCTGTGGAGTTTTGCAGTGATCTAGGTGTGCACGACCCTATTTTTTAGGGAGGCTCATTAAACGTTGTAAAGGCCATCAAAGGACATGGGTCTCGGTTAGGAGTGGCAAAATGGGTACCCATATACGACCCGATTACGACCCGCGGGTACCCGTTACACGATTAGCCTATATCCAGACACGACCCGTTTAGCTAAACGGGTAATCGGGTTTGACACGATTATGACACGAAAATAACCGGGTAACCCGACACGACCCGTTTTACCCGTTTAAAATAACCGGGTCTAATTGTGTAGACACGACCTGACACGACCCGATTACCCTAAACTATAAATTTTTTTTTTTAAAAAAATAAAATTCAAAATTGTAATAATAATACTGATACATCAATATAGTCAATGCAAAAAAATTGAGTTATAAGAGATTAAAGGCTTTAATAAAGGATAAGAAAAAAAAAAAAAATTGGAAAGTGATCGTAATTGACAAATTGTACTCCAAAAGAAATTACTAAACTCATAATTTCATATAAACTTAAAAGTTAAAAGTTAAAACAAGTAAATTCATTTATTAAAATAGTCCACTTATAATTTAGTCCCGGGTCAATGAAGACAACACGCGGCGCGTAAAAATTTTTCTTTTAATTAAAAAAAAAAAAAATGCACAGGCGTGCTATGCATGCCGTGTGCTCTCAATCATCACCTTTTAGTCCCACATGTAACAAAAGTGTTAAAAAATTAATTTAAACAATGAAAATCGCAGTTTCTTGTCAGCTTGATGAATGGAATTACTCCTTTGGAGTTTTCTTGTTGGCTTTCTCTTTTGTTGGTAATTACGTACTTAACTCCTTTTAAGTTTGATATATATGCATCTGTTTGGGCACAAATGGCCTTAAGAGTACGAAAAATCTTCTCACAGTAGTATTTAACTGGTTATTAGATCTGCTTGTGGATTGAGTGCCAATAATAATATTTCCAAAAATTTCTTCAGACAAAAGGTAGAGAAAACAATTAAAGAAAAAGAAAAAAAGAGTGATAATTTTGGTAGAAGAGAAATTGAATCAAATAGAATCTGCTTTACCAATTAAATTGGAAACTTCTACTTCCACATGTGTGATTGAAAAAAGAGAAAAGAGAAAACTTGCATACATACATGTACCATAATGTAGCCATAGCCCGTAGGCATGTTTTGTAAATCTTTTTTGTTTTTGCTTTAATGTTTTGTAAATCTTGCTACATGGATTTAATTACCATTATTGTATAAATTGTCAATAAAGTGTGCTACTAAAAAGAAATGCAAAAAATAAAAAATAAAAATGAAAACGTGAGGTGAGCCGTCTGACGCGAGGCAGAAAAAAAGAAAGAAAAAAAACCGGGTCTGGCGGGTCGGATACTGAAAAAATAAAGGAAAAAAAAACCGGGTCTGGCGGGTCGACCCGCCAGACCCGGATACTGAAAACAGAAAGAAAAAAAACCGGGTCTGACGGGTCGACCCGCCAGACCCGGATACTGTGCGGGTCTAGCGGGTCGACCCGCCAGACCCGCACAGTAATCGTGTCTGACGGGTCGACCCGCCAGACACGAAATTTTCGGGTCTTAATCGGGTAGACCCGATTACGACCCGAACCCGATTAGCCCAAACCCAATACCTGTTTTTTCGTGTCGTGTTCGTGTCGGATTCGCGGGTCGTGTCAAAATTGCCGGCCCTAGTCTCGGTGGTGCAGGTATGGGCATGTGGTGGACGATATCCAACGGGTACTAAGGGGTTTCAGGAGTTAGGATATCGGGCATGTGAAGAGGGGTGCTAATTCAGGTGTCCATGGGCTAGCAATGAAGGCAACAAAGGAGATCAGTGAGAAAATTTGGAGGAAACCCCTAGTAGTATCTCTGACATTGTAACCTTAGAGCTTTGTGCTCTTTCTATTTAGAGTTTCATGACTTTAGACTGCTTTATTTCATCATCAATAAAGAGATGTTTTCCAAAAAAAAAAAACATGTTTTATGCATTAAATGTGAATTGTCCTAGAAATACGCTTACTTTACTTTAACATTAAACCAATTTTTGTATTAGCATAATAGTAGATATGGTACCTATAAATTTGGGAAAAATCAATTTTACCCCCTGAAGTTTCAGGAGTTTTTCAATTTGAACCCCAAGTTTAAAAATTGGCAATGTACCCCCCCTAATATTTCAAAAATTTTCAATTTAAACATTCCATTACTAATTTCCGTCAAATTAAACAGAAATCTTTGAAATTACGTAATTACCCTCAAGCTTTTTTTTTTTTTTTTTTTTTTTAAATTTAACGGAAATTAGTAACGGAAGGTTTAAATTGAAATTTTTTGAAACATTAGGAGGGTATATTGCCAATTTTTAAACTTTAGAGTTCAAATTGAAAAACTCATAAAACTTCATAGGAGATAAAGTGGATTTTCCCTTATAAATTTTGATGAAAACCCATGACAATCTTAATTTTCTAAAAGTTTACAAAATATGTTTTTGACACTTATGGTTCATTGCATAATAAGTTTCGTAATAATTTAGTTACTTATTTGTAAACTTACAAGTTACTTTTTTACTGTGAAACACCTCAATGTTATGTAGATTAGCAAACTTGATGGCCCATTGGATTGAGCATTTCGCTAGGATGAAATGCCAAGTGAATGGCTCAATTAGCTAGGTGTGAATAGAATAGCTAGCAATTGTTTATGCTGTAGTTATAATTCTTCGAAGGTTGGTGTTTGTATCGATGCTTTTAAATTTTGTATTTAAAGATGAAAAAAGATAGGGTTACAAATAAATTTTACAAAAAAACTTTTATAACATAATGTGGCACAATATAATTGTGTTTCTTAAAAGTTGAATTTATTTCATTCCGAATCATGTTGTGCCACATCATGTTGTAAATTTTTTTTGGAGAAAATACATTTTACCACCATCAACTATCCACACATTTACACTTTTAACCCCAATGTTTACTCCCCCAAACTTTCAAATTGTTGCAATTCGACTATTCTGACTTTTTTTTTTTTTTTTTCCCAAAATGCCTCTATCCCATGATAAAAAAAAAATAATAATAAATTTAAAAATGAAGGGGTGGCCGGCCACCCCAGTTGTGCCCGGGGGTGGCTTTGGGCATCCCAGACTAGCCACCCCTTAATTTAATTTAATTTATTTTTTTAAACTTCGGATGAGAGCATTTAGGAGAAAAAAAAGAAAAGAAGAAGTCAGAATGGTCGAATTGTAATAATTTGAAAGTTTGGGGGAGAGGGGGGAGGGGAGGTTAAAGTTTCACTTTTTAAACATTGAGGTTAAAAATGCAAATGTGTGGATAGTTTAGGGGGGGTGAAGTGTATTTTCCCAAGTTTTTTTGTAAAATTTATTTGTAAGCCTAACATTCTTCTTTAAAGATATTTAGTTTTGTCTCATATAATTGTTTTCTGCTTTCTACTATAATTTATAATGATAGGTTTCACTATATTTTTCTAATTAATTAATTTTGGGGTGTTAAAGGAAGAAACATTTTTATTTAAGGATATTACGTGATATGATTGCAAGTTTGATAAATGATTTTGAGAAAACACCCTGGGGAGTTAATCACAGATGGTAGGGCGAAACGAGGCAGTGGAAGTATAAAGGAAAATTAAGCATACGATGTGAATAAACACTTTTTAAAAATAATTGCAGTTGAAGTACATAAGTCATAAAATCGCATTATTTTCAGAAGGTGACATTATTTTCATAGAATTGCATTATGTTATGGTTTCTTGAGATGCTTTTAATGGTGAAATTGGTATGGCTAAAAGAAAAAGGAAAAGAGAAGTTACACGACAATTTTTATCATATTACATGATGAAAAGGCACATGCTAATGCTCATTATGAAAAATTATCAAAGCTATGAAATGTCATGTCATGGAAGGTTATGAAATGATATGAATGATCATGTGCATTATTTTATTTTACGATTTTAACCCTTGAATGATGAATGACATTGTTATCGAGTAATGAATGAATTTATGTTTGCTTTTGGAAAGAGAGGTTTATTTCCGATACTAAGGGGTTGTTTGCCGATTGACTCAAAAAAAGTCCCATACTACAATTCAACTTCCAACCTTCTTCCTTTTTACGTTACGTTAATCACATTTTACTACTATTTAAATAAAATAAAAAATAACTTTCTTTTTTTTTTTTTTTTTTTTTTTTTCACATCAATCAACTTTTTGCTACCGTTTCAGGCCACTAAACAGCCCCATTAATTCTTGCCCGCCTGTGCAGCCTTGGTATGCATAAATAAATTTTGCTACAATTCTGTGGTTCACGAAGAGCTAGCAGGGTTAAAAGATTTTTTTTTTTTTAATAATAAATAACTAAAGAAATAAATAAGAAATTCAACATACAACTTACATCATTCCCAAACATAATGTTCTTTGTTGCTTCTGTGACAATTTTTCTATATATATAATAAAAAATTTCATTGAAAATGTGAGATAAACTTTAATTGCCTTGTTCGGAAACTGAAAGTAAGCAAAGTCATTGGGTGTAGTTTCTCATTTCGACTCTACTATATACTTGCTACAATTTCATATGATACTCCCGTTAGTAGTATAAGGCCACTCCAAGACTTTAGTCTAGAGCCACCATCATCAATATATTTTTTCTTTATAGAGAAAAAGAGTACGTGAGAATAGAAGGTCTTCTGAGTAAGATTAAAATCTAGTGTAGTTGCTTGTTTATATTGTTTGCAATTTAGGTAGGTAATTGTGAGAAGAAGCTTGTTGGCCTATCCAAGCAGGCTTTTGGGCAACGCAGGACCTACTCGGGATGGAAGATCCTAAAAGGAGCCCTCTCAAAATTGCATGCATGTCCGTGAGTGTGGAAGAATCGCAAAAAATGGTTTACATTTCTTATAAAGGAAAACAATTTTATGTCTCGTGAATATTATTTTCTTGTTCAACTTAAAACAATTTTTAGATTGCTCAATATTTTATGTCATGCAAATTTGCTCAATTCTACAAAATGGGTTGTAGAAAAATTCCTCCAATCAAGCTTTACAAGTATTATGTTTCCTTTAGCACGTGAGAGCTAGCATTCGTTTTTCATATACTTAAAGGAAATGACAATGTTAAAGGTTGAATTAGAGGAATTTCTATCACCCAATTTGTAGGAAGTTTATATCCATTAATTAAATTATTTATCTTATGTGTAGTTATGGTTTGATCCACTCAACTAAAATTATTATTGGGTCTTTTGATTTAATATGATATCATAGCTAAAAATTTTGAAAAAAATGTCAAAGTATTGATTAAATAATTATATAAATCTCTTTGTACTAGTTTAAATTTTTTTTAAAATAAGTGATAATTCATCGTCTACTTAGGCTAAGCCTACAAATTAACCTAAACATGGGTAGGGGATGTTATATTGTTAATCCAACTGACCATTGACCAATGAGAGTGACAACGACAAGGCAGTTACGTTTCGATCTATATCATGCATGAAGGTGCCGTGGTTGGAACATGGCTTCTGGAATGACACCTTTTAATAGTTATGGTCAATGGTCAAACTAAAACTTGTTGAAATTACGTATGGGCAACCCTCATCAATCATGCAATACCATCATGACAAGGCATTGATGTTGTGAGACTTCACTATAAACTTTATGTTCATAATATTAGGTGACCCCACACTAGTCCATCGGTTATGAGAAATGATTCGGTCAATATATATATATATATATATATATATATATATATATATTTAAAATTATTATTCAATATGTAGAGCTTATGTGTAAGATTTACATGTATCCCACAATTTTAACGATAATTTTAAAATTTGAGAGGATGAGAGAAAGATCGGAGGAGAATATATAGCACGTCTCATCGGGTATATGTATGCTATTCATCTTTGTATATAAAAATTAATTATAAAATAAAAAGAGATATAAAGGAAAAAGAAAAAACACAAATTTTAGGTGATTCAGTTTACGATTTACGTTCACACGTTAAAGTCTTTTTTAGCTACATCTTTTATTTATAAGTTTATAATACAAATTGTTAAAGTTTGATTAAATGATTAAATTTACCTCTTTCTATATATCAGCATGTTGGGTCTCACCTGAGTTTGAACCCAGACATAAATAAGAGTGTTAAAGTGTTAATGAAATAGTTAAATTTACCTATTTAGCACGTAATGTTTCTGCTTTTCACCATGAAAGGAGCATACAAATTCTGAATGTAGAAAATTTTAAATTAATTAACTGTCTTGCATGAATGATGTTAGAATATTATATTCCCGTAATATTCTCAGTATATTACAGAAATATTTGATACCGTATTCATTATTGTAAATATGCTGATTTTATATGATTTTGTAATTATTGTATTTCATTTTTTTTAGGGCCCCATTCAATTATAAACAAGCCATTCTATTGTACAATTGAACATAAATCAGAAATACAAATTTCTTCTCTACAATTATCTTTCTGTTGTCTTTTTCTACATGGTATCAGAGCCACATTTTTCTTGGTGCCGCTTTTAAGCCTCCCTTCCCTGTTCGTACAGTTTTTTTTTTTTTTTTTTTTTTGAGCATTCTTTTTGTTTTAACAATACACCAAACGCTTGTTGCGGTTGTTTTTGTACGCAACGGAAATTTTAGAGGTCTTATTGTGCAAAATTGAAAAGTCTGTGAAGAAACGAAGCCGCCACGCGCCTCCACCGCTCTGCACGCGCCTCCACGCGCCGGATACTCTCTCTGAGCGTGAGTTTCACGTGCCAGATCCACTCTACAACAGTGTTTCGCGTCACACTAGATCCGTGCCCTCAGGTTTATTGTCATTGCTGTGTACCGCGTCGCACCAGATTGCTACTCGCGGTTGCACCATAGCTCCTGTGTGCGCGCGACACCAGATCACTCTCTGAAGTTGTACCTGCACCTCCGCCACACCGGATTACTGCACTCAGATTTATTTATTTAATATTTTCCATTTTCCAAAAAAAAAAAAAAAAGTCTACCAATCTTGATAATATTGTCCGTCCCATCGACAATATTTTAGATGGTTCTAATTATATGTTGTGGGCTCAAAATATGGAAGTTTTTTTAGAGGGAGGAGATTATGGCGTTATGTTTGTGGAGAAACTATTGCACCCACACAAAAGAAGGTGAGTCGGCCGACAAATTTGCCAGTCGATTTGAAGATTGGGATAGTGCAAATTATAGGATTATTTCTTGGTTTATTAATACTTCAGTTCCTTCCATCCACAGTTTGCTCCCCAAGCTTGGGAATGCAAAGGCTGCCCGGGAGTTTTTGGCAAAACGATACAATTGTACTTATGATGCCTCACTTGAGTTTCATATTGAAACTAAACTTTATCAGACACGTCAGGAACCAGGTCAGTCTATTGCTGATTTTTATTCTCAAACTAATAGTCTTTGGGAGCAATTATCCGCTGCAGATCCTCAACTGGAGCATCTTGAAGATGTAGAAATATTTGCAAAGTATCAGGGTCTTCGAAAGTTTATGCATTTGATGATGGCTCTTCGTGCGGATTTTGAACCCACTCGGGCTTCTCTCTTACACCGCAATCCCCTTCCCACATTAGAAGCTGTTGTAACAGAACTTATTTCTGAAGAGACTTGACAGTCCACTATGCACTTGCAATCTCCAGATATGGTAGTCGCTACTGCACCTCAGAGTGTTCCTAAATTTCTTCCTAGACGATCTACCCCACAGTCTTCCTCCATGAAGTTAGTTTGCAACTATTGCAAGCAGTGTGGTCACTCTATTGCTAATTGCTACAAGCTCCAAAACAGATGTCAATCACGAGCTCCTTTCCAACAAACAGCCATAGTTGTTTCATCTGGTTCATCTGCACCTGCATCTTACACTGAGAACCCATCTCAATCTTCTACTCTCACCGCATCTGACGTTGAGGCACTAATCCATCAGGTTCTGTCTCGTTCCTCTACTGCCTTGTCCGTCACATCAGGTAAAAATTTATGGTTTATCGACTCTGCTTGCTGTAATCATATGACTCATGACCCCACTTTATTTTTCCAAAAGTCTGCCCTTTCTCCCAATCCTGTCATTTATACTGTTGATGGTTCTAGGTTACCTGTTAGTCACAGTGGGTCCATTTCTTCACCTAATTTGTCTATTGATAACACATATCTTGTTCCCCAATTGTCATTAAATCTTCTTTCAATTGGCTAACTTTGTGAACTAGGTTTGGAGTTGACATTTTCTAACAGGGGTGTTGAAGTGCAGGATCCACAGACGGGTCAACTAATTGGGACCGGCCCTAAGATTGGATGTCTTTTTGAGCTTTCATTCTTGCAAACTCCTACTCACTTAGCAGCTGCTGTCACAACACTCATTGCCTCTTCCAACTTGTGGCATTCACGTTTGGGTCATGCCTATCTACCACGTGTCCAACTTCTTGCATCTCAAGGTCATATAGGATTAGTAGATGTAAAATCTTTTGATTGTGTTTTTTGTCATCTTGGAAAACAAACACATTTATCTTTTAATAAAAGTGAGTCTTCATCTTCTGCACCATTTGATTTGGTTCATTCTGATATTTGGGGTCTTGCTCCTATTCCCACTAAGGGGGGGATCTCACTATTTTGTTATTTTTCTTAATGATTATTCTCGTTAACTTGGATCTATTTGTTACAGCATTGCTCTGAACTCACTTAAGTTTATCAAAATTTTCATCAAATGGTACAAACCCAATTTTCTCGTACCATAAAAACCTTTCGTTCACAGAATGCTATGGAGTATAATGAGAAATCTTTTCAAAATTTTTTAAAACAAAATGGGACACTCTCTCATCGTTCTTGTCCTTACACTTCTCAGCAAAATGGGTGTGCAGAACGCAAACATCGTCACATCTTTGACACTGTAAAAGCTCTTCTCATCTCTGCCTCACATCCTAAACGCTTTTGGGGTATGGCTGCTCTCACTGCTATTTACATAATTAATTGTGTGCCTTCCTTACTATTCACAACCAAACTCATTATGAGCGCATGTATGGTAGCACACCTAACCATTCTTTACTTCGCGTCATTGGTTGTATTTGTTTTGTTACTCTTCGTCCACATGAGCGTACCAAACTTGAACCCCACTCTCGCTTGTGTTGCTTCCTTGGTTATGGCTTCACTCAAAAAGGTTAACGCTACTATGACCCCATTGCCCGACGACTTCGGATCTCTCGTCATGTGGAGTTCTGGGAACATAAAATGTTCACCAGTTAAATGCATTTTCCGCATTCCTCCTCCGCATGTTCTCTTGTTTTCACTGACCCCTCTATTGTCTTATTTCCAGAATGATCTGCAGATAACTCAAGCTCATTGGACGAACCTTCTACGGCTGCTTCTAATTTGCCTGATTCGACTACGGATCCTCCTGCTGCATCACACATACATAGGACTTGGTGGATTTGCCTCCTGGAAAGTTTGCAGTGGGATGTAAGTGTGTTTATAAAATTAAAACTTGTGCAGATGGATCTGTGGAACGCTATAAGGCTCGTGTTGTTGCGAAAGGATTTTCTCAGGAGTATGGTATTGACTATGAGGAGACTTTTGCTCCTGTTGCGTGACTAACCTCTGTTAGATCATTACTTGCAGTTGTTGTTGTTTGTCATTGGCAGTTATTTCAGATGGATGTTAAAAATGCATTCCTCAATGGTGATCTTACAGAAGAAGTCTATATGCACCCTCCACCTGGCTATCACCATCCTCCACACAAAGTTTGCAGACTCCGTTGGGCACTTTATGGTCTCAAGCAGGCTCCTTGTGCCTGGTTTGCCTTGTTCAGTTCTGTGGTTGCTCAACAAGGCATTGTTTATAGTTCTTATGACTTAGCTCTCTTTCTTTGGACTACTAATAATGGTACTATCCTTATCCTTCTTTATGTAGATGATATGATTATTACTGGTGATGACATTTCAGGCATCCGTGCTCTTCAATCCTTCCTTAGCCAAAATTTTGAAATGAAGGACTTGGGGACACTCAGCTACTTCCTTGGTCTTGAGGTTGCCTCGAGTAATGATGGTTATTATCACTCTCAAGCCAAATATGCATCTGATTTACTTTCCCGAGCATGTTTGATAGATAGTAAAACCGTGAGCAGCCCCCTTGAGACCAATGTCAAACTTCTAGTCACGGATGGTGAGCTTTTATCAGATGCTACTTTCTACAGGTAGCTAGTAGGTAGTCTCATTTATCTTACGGCCTGATATTGCCTATGTTGTTCATTTGGTGAGTCAATTTATGAGTGCACCTCGATCTACTCATTATGCTGCTGTTCTTCGCATTTTGTGCTATGTCAAGGGCACTATGTTTCATGGTCTCCACTTCTCCTCTCATTCATCTCTTGAGCTCCGGGCCTACTCTGATGTTGATTGGACTGGTGATCCTACTGATCGCCACCCTACCATTGGATATTGTTTCTTACTTGGAACTTCTTTAATTTCATGGCACAGTAAGAAACAATCTGTTGTTGCTCGATCTAGTATTGAAGTTGAGTATCGTGCTCTTGCTGACACTACATCTGAACTTCTCTAGTTATGATGGCTTTTGTCCGACATGGGTGTTTCTCAGTCCACTAGTTCTCCTATTTATTATGACAATCGGAGTGCCATACAGATTGTTGATAATGATGTTTTCCATGAGCGCACAAAACATATTGAGATTGATTGTCATTTCATGCGCCAACATCTTCATCATGGTATTTTACATCTTCATTTCGTCACCTCTGTAGATCAATTGGCTAACATTTTTACCAAATCTCATCCATCGGGACGACTCAATAATCTTATCTCTAAACTCAAAATGGCTTCGACCCCTAGAGTTTGAGAGGGAATGTTGGAATATTATATTTCCGCAATATTATATTCTCGTAATATTCTCAATATATTACGAAAATATTTGATACCGTATTCATTATTGTAAATATGCCGATTTTATATGATTTTGTAATTATTGTATTTCCTTTCTTTTAGGGCCTCATTCAACTATAAATAGGCGATTCTATTGTACAATTGAACATACATCAGAAATATAAATTTTCTCTCTACAATTATCTTTTTGTTGTCTTTTTCTACAAATGAATTGCTAGAACTGTATAGAAGGAACCGGCTTGAAAGGTGCACCGTTTAATTTTCTAATGTTAAGAGCTCAAATGGAAGAGTAATTTCACCCAAAAGGGTGATTAACTGATTATATTCGTTTGATAATGGAGAATTATGGCTCAACAACATGTAAAATGAAACAGAAATAATTCTACCATTTTGTTCAAAGTATCACTTCGATCTCTTTGGTATACCTTTGTTTATGATAAATTAATGGACGGAAGCAAATTAAGGTCCTGAATATGTTCTTCCTTACAAAATAAATTTGATACTCTCCTTTCACTGACTTTAATTATTTTTAACTTTACTTAACACAAAAAAGAAAAAGAAAAAAAAGAGAAGATGTTTACAATAAATTAATTTAGAATTAGCTGCTAAACTGGTTTCTCAGCGAATATAAATGAATAAAAGAACAAGAAAAAAAGAACATCCTATCGAAATGATTTAAACACCTCTTAATGTAGGTGTGTATTTCGGTTTAGTTGGTGTCAGTAGGAGCATTTTTGCTTAAGTCTGTTAATTAACCGACTTTATACCAACAATGAATAGTTTAGACTTTTTTGGTTAGTCGGTTAAGTCAGTTATACGATTTTATATTAAGATTTATCAACCTTCTTGTAATTACAGAATCAATAAAACATATGCTTTATAAATAAAAAGAAAAGTATATTCATGGAACACAGATCAAAACTACAACCACAAATTAGCAAGATAAAATAATAATGAAACCTAGCAAATAAAATTGAAATTTCACTTGAAAATTGGTTAAGTCGGTTAATTATCGGTTAATCGACAAAGAAAAATTTCTACCACCTTACTAAACCAAATTAGTGTTGAAACAATATTTTTATTCCGCCTACCGACCATCGAAAGTTGATTGCTAGTCAGTGATAATCGGTAAACAGTAAACGGTTAATCTATCTACATTGAACCTAACTCGATCCTCATACTTTTGTTCATGATAAATTAATTCACCATTGAATTATGAAAAAATGATATACATAAAAGAAGTGGCACATAAATGAAAATGAAGAGTTGGCCTAAATCACGGGCATCCCTTTCCTTCCTTTAGACAAAAATGACAGAAATGAGGTGTCAAAAGAAGAACGGAGGGGGGTTGGGACACAGTAGAGTGCATATTTGAGTGGTTAATACAAACTCTGAAAGATTGACTGGCTCTGAAATAGACCTCTCCAACTCCATCCCACAAACTTTCTCATCTCTTTGGGTAACGGGTAGTGGAGCTGTCAATGGGACCATGTCTTTGATTTTGATCATTTCCTTAGAGAATATCAAAACAATATTCTTAGGCTGCCCTTCATTTCTTAAGGAACATTAAAAACAAAGGAGTTTGTCAGAATACTCTCAGACCTTCTTGAAAGGCCGTCGGCTGCTTTACGCCGTCGCTCATTTTTTTTGTACAAGTCAAACACTAAAAAATATTTTTAGCGAAATTATTGTTACTTTCGTTGAAAAAGTTTTCTAATACTTTGAACCAAACACAAGATTTGGTGCGGAAAGTTAAAGGTGCAAAAGGAATCTGCAATGCAAGTAGTACTGGTTTTACCAAAGTATATATATTATTTAGTTAAAGTGCTGGTGGTTGAAAGCTTAGTGGATTGCGTATATTTGTGAGAAATTTTAGATAATGAATCCAAAGAAACTCATTTACAAACACTCAAGGGCTCGTTTGGCAACATTTTTTAGTAGAAATAAAAGCATATTAACAAAAAACTCAAAGCTACTTTAATATCTCTCCCTCTCTCTCTCTCTCTATATATATATATAATCACAACCTAAAAGCGAGAGTCACAATTTATAAAGTTTTACAAAATATAGACATGCATATTGTTTATTGAAGTTAAATTTAATTTTAGCACAATAAGTAATGCTATATATATTTTATACAAACATCCCACAAAATTGATATAAAACCTTACCACATCAACTTTAGGAAATAATTATGAGTTATTTTTATAATATCTAGCATTTCTTTTATGCAACACTAAATATGAAATCTAGCTACTTTATGTAGAAGCAACCAAGGAGTACTGGGGCCATATATGTTCAAATAAAGTGATACATGCATCTTCATATATACGAGGAAGATACACAAACTATAGAACTTTAATTCTTATTATAATAATCAAATTAGATTCCGAAATTCAAAAGAAAATAATTGAATTAAACTCAAAAAGAAAAAAAGAAACAGGATTCAGAGGATCGTGAAGGACAATAGTCTTTTTCCGTCAATGGAAAGGCTAGGCTATCGTGCACGATCATATCCTTCTCTCATAGGAGAAGTACATCCTCTTGTCAAAGTGACAGAAAAGCCATCAAATTTCCCCAAAAAAAAGAAATAAAAAAAAGAGGCAACTAAAGGCCGTTGATTTGATTTGAAAACATTTGCAGGTGCATGGGTACGACATGACAAGGCAATGTCAATCTAGTTACTCCGTCTTTCCCTCTTTTTTGCGGAACGAAAAAAGGCTGCACCCCACTTTTGTAGGACAGTACGCACACGTGCTATGATTTCAAGCCCTCTTCGCAGCTCGATCTGCTACCAACTACCAACACGTGGGCGGTGGGCGGGAATGGGAGTACAAAGGTGGTTTGGTTGATGACTTGTCGGCCCCTCATTCGTTGCTTACCTTGTCGGTCGAATAATTGTTTGGATAGCGCACAGCTGTTCATGGTGTCCAGGTTGGCCAACAACAATCTCCAATTTCAAGCGCCATCGATCTCTCAACTGTCTATTTCGGGCTTTCAATTTACGATGATGGTTCCATTGTGGTGGCCATGCCACTATTGGATGCCACCTGGGCTCGTTCCTAGTCAACCTTCGGACAATTATATGTTACATATATTTTTATTTATTTTTTTTTATATTTATAGATAATTTTTAAAATTACTATTAAATATGAATTACATTTTTATTAAATTTTAATTTAATTATAATTTTAAAAGTTACCTATAAGTATAAAAAAATATTGTTATGATCGTCAAACATATAAAATAATGTGATAGTAAAAATGAATTTTAAATTTATTTTTTTATTAAGTACTGATTTGAAGGATAAGTTTCAATATCATATCATCAAATTGCAATACATATGTTGTAATTAATCAAGAGTGTACTAAAATAACAATACTCTAGACGCAAGAGGTACAAAATAAATTAAAATAATACTCATCCTTTTAGATTCATACATTTACACCCAATAATTTTGCTATCATGTGTGAGTTTATTACCACTTTGCTCACTCATAAAAAATGTTTGTTCAAGTTTTATATATATATATATATATATATATATATATATCTTATGCATTGTCTCTGGGAATTCTCATTTGTGCCTATGCCATAAGCTTTGGCCACTTACTCAAGGGACACTTTTTCATGTCTGTGCTACTTTATCAGCTCTCTGATACCACTTGTTAGGAAGATAGACACATTGAGGGTCTTTCAGTATAACCAATCTAATAGCTTATGGGTTTTGACACAATTATGATATATTAGCCACTCACTTTCATGATATATTTTTAATATGAGACTCAATCATTTTATACTCGCACGTGTATATATAGTACTTAACAATTGTTATATTTTCCTTTACATTATAATTTATATCAAGTCAAAACGATATTAATACTTGTTAATTAATAAAAATGAACACACCCCATGATGACATAATGAAAATTGGAGAGAATTTTTCTTCCTCTTCAATACTTCTTTTCCTAACTTGAAAAAATAAATACAGAATAATGATAAAAAAAAAAAAATTAAAATCGAAAAATTTCTTGAAGAAAATGGGTTATTTTTGTGTATGCATGTGCATGAGAGAGAGAGAGAGAGAGGAGGAGGGGGAGAGAAAGAGAGAGAGAGTTGGGTTATCTTTCAAGACAATAATTTTCATACAACTCAAATTCAACTTCAAATTCCATAAATGGAATTTGAATTCACTAATTTTGTAGAGTTTTTTAAAATTAGGTTTATATCACCAAACCTAATTATATATCTATAACTTTCTAAAGCTGATGAAGTCCCAAACATTAGATTACTTTTCTTTCTTTCTTTCTTTCTTCCTTTTTTTTCCTCTTATTATGGGGGTCATATTCATATATTTTATTCTTAATTTTGGGAGGATCGTATTATTTCATGGCCCCGACAACCTCCTTTACTCCGCCACGGGATATGATCATATATTAGATGTCAGAATAATGAATGTTTTTTTCAAAAAAAAAAAAAAAAACATCGGTCTTTGTGAAGAGATAATAATTACAAAAAGGCCTAGATTGGTAGCACACCCCATAAAAAAGAAAAAGAAAAAGAAAAAAAAAGAGATTTGTAATATATATATATATCGTCATTTGAAGGGAAACATAGGAGGAAATCACGTGCATGGGATAGGAGACATGATATTGAAGTGTTAAGAGTGGTTGTTTAGAAGACGTGTGTGGGCATGTAACGGCGAAACGTGGAGGGTGAGTGGGACAGAGAAATGAGAGATTGGTGAGCACGCGGGGAAGCAAAAGGCGTGAAAGGATAAGATATTAAAGATATGGAAATGACCTGAGCATGCAGTCACGTCTCGTCAATCTTAAAAAGCTCAAAACAAAATATCTCACGCCATGCCAACACTGTTTGTTTTACTGTTCCCTGTCAACCTCTCTCCGTAGCTCACTAATCCACTTCATCCAGTCTGGCCCAATTTGCTTACGTGGCAATGCAGCATGGTATTTTTTGTATTTTTTCTGGATTATGAATTCTGCAAACTAGTGTGTGAGTGTGAGAGAGATCATTTATTTAAAATAATTTAATACACAATGCCTGTTGTGGGTGTATTTATAAACGATGTGTTTTTCATTGAGAAAAATATAAAGAAGAAAAAAAAATAATAATAACACTCATTAACTTCAACTTTTGAATTTGAGTAGTGTTCAAATATGTATTATATTAATATACTCAGAGTAACATCAACACAAAAAAATAATTAGTGGTGTAATAATAATATGGTATATAACATTACTCAATAACTTATGATTTTAAGGTTTACAAAGGAAGAATGCTTACATATTTGAAATTACCTTTTGGAATATTTTATAAATTAGGTTTATTGATATTTTCCTTAATATGTTATTTCTCTTTATGATAGATTATTTTTATTCTCCGTTATTATATTTCTTTATAAGGTTTATTCTCTTCCTTAATTAATTTAGGTATACTTTAGGGTTTCTTGATCATTACTCGTTGTTTCTCTATAAATAGAGAGTTATGTAATATTGTTTGATACAGTGAATATACAAGATGTAGTTCATACGTCTCTCTCCGCTTCCGCTTTCTCTTTTCATTCTCTTTCATATTTTAGTATTTTATATTTTATATATATATATATATATATATATATATATATCAACATGGTATCAGAGCTACGTTTCTGTGGTGTTTTCTAACATTCTCTTATGACGATCTTCCAATTTTGTTGTGATCCACGGCTTTATTCATTGGCAAATCTCGGCACAATGTGGTTTGGCCCTTCACAGGATTTTTAACGGCTAGTTTCTGTTCTCCGACCCCATTGTCAGTTGTGGCTGGCTTAACCTGTCACTGGATTCTTTTAGCGGCTTGTCTCTGTTCTCCGGCATCTCTCTGGCCGTCACTTTCAGCTTTATCTCCCAACAGCCTTGATTCAACTATCAACTTCGAATATTTTTAGTTTTTTCTCTTTTCCAAACTCAAGCTTATACCTTGAGTTTGAGCGGGATGTTGGAATATTTTATAAATTAGGTTTATTGCTATTTTCCTTAATTTGTTATTTCTCTTTATGATAGAATATTTTTATTCCCCGTTATTATATTTCTTGTAAGATTTATTGTCTTCCTTAATTAGTTTTGGTCTACTTTAGGGTTTCTTGATCACTACTCGTTGTTTTTTTATAAATAGAGAGTTATGTAATATTGATTGATATAGTGAATATACAAGATATAACCTATACGTCTCTCGTCGTTTCCGCTTTCCCTTTTCATTCTCTTTCATATTTTTGTATTTTATATTTTATATATATTTCAACATCACTGATTGATTTTGAACATTTCTTTCTTATATAATATGTAGTAGTTTTGACTCTATTAATAATTATGATTTAGCTCAAAGAGCACTCAAATCAAATGAAAAAGGACAATTAATAGTGACTCCATCATTGACTTGACTTTGAAAATTTAAAAAATCACGTGTTTCTCACATGAAAAGTGACACACGTCATTTTTATAGATTAGTTTTTTCAACCTAGTTTAGAAGAAAATTCTGTGCTGGGTGTGTGAAATAGAATTCTCTTCGATGTTTTAAGCTTTTGTTGATTCAAATATTGATTTATATTGCCACATCATCATAGTCACATATTTACCATATAAAAATAAGTCATTTTATTGTCAGAATTTCATGTTATAGGTCTAAGAGATGCCATATTATAAATATTTTAGAGGATGTGATCATATATTTATACAATTACATGCAAAACGGAGAGAATATAAGCAGCTTTGCACTGAAAAAGGATCTCGAACTTACCAAATAGGGTAATAAAAGCGATTATCGAAGTCTGTATTTAGCTGATCCTGCCGATGCACTAAGTCTTAGGAGACAGAACGGCATGGGGTTAAAGAAGACTCAGCCCATCACGTGTTTCGGCGCCGCAGCGGTGGCTCCTCCATTGGATCCGTGCTCCTTACCAAATTGGGTGATAAAAGGTATCATTATATGTATCGAAGTTTGTATTTAGCTGCGCCCATGCACTAAGTTTTAGGAGACAGAGAGGCAGAGAGGCAGAGAGCGCTAGGTGTTAAGAGGGCTCAACCCATCACGTGTTACGTCGCAGCCTGTGGCTCCTTCATTGGATGCGTGCCCATTCACACCTCGTGGCGTACATGGCTAACCCTCATCTTCAGGATAGGTGAACATGGTTTCCGACAAATAAATATCTTCGCTCCAGCCTGTTCATAACTGAATCCCTCCACGTTGGTTGACGGATTTTTGGGTTAGGGAAACACCTCCACGTACGTGTTGATCATATAGCCTCGTCATTGAAAAATAAGAAATTTATATATATATACTTCTCACAAACAAGAAAAAAGAAAAGAAAAAAAAAAAAACATACAGACAATTTCTTTTTTCTCCCACCTGAAAGTTTCTTTCCTATTTTTTTTTTTTTTTGTTTTTTCGGGAGGGTTGAAGAAGTAGAAGTTTCTATACTACAAAAATGTTGCGTTTTAATAACTTAGCTAAGTCCAAGTAAAATTGATCTTTGCCAACTCTAAAAGAAATTAGGTAAAGTACTCAAAAGTTTCTTTTGAAAGAGAAGTGAGATTTTGGGGGCGCTTAAACTTGTCAAACTTGTCATTCAATCCTTTTGAAAGATTTCAAAGTGGTATATTGTCAAGCTCAAAAGGAAAGCAAGATTTTTTTTTTTTTTTTTGGTGGAGGTGGGATGGGGGCCATGCTTGAGCTTGTCAAACAAAGAGCCCACATATATCTTCCAACTTTAATTTTCAAAGTGCTTAAAAACTCTTAGGTGCCACGTCTCTTCAAAACTTTCAACGTCGTGAAACATATAATTGTAGCTAGTTACTTGATGTCATAGGAAACAATGATTCTATTGAATTCCATTCAAGTGATCAAACTCCAAATGAGCTTATGTTAAGGTAGATTTTTATCATGTTTGAGAAACAGAACTTTTAAGTTGAAAAACGTTTTTTTTTTTTTTTTGCAAAAACTTTATTTTTAAGCTTTTGTCAAATGTGTTTTAACAATTTTTAGACTTTGAAACCTTTAAAAGCTCTTTTAATTTCTTTTACCAAACATGTATACTTTTTTTATTATTCAAATGAACTTTTTGAATGTTAAACGCACTTTTAGGTCTCTCAAACGCATACACAAACAGGCCCTTAAGCAATCTAGCTACTAATATATCCTTAGTTAATAACACTTTCTGATTGCCACAATGAAGAAATCATCTAGTGATTTCAAACTATACAAACTCGTCGAGAATAATTGAATAAATTAACGCTAAGCTAGCTTGTAAAAATAAATTATATGTTATATTTTTATGTTTTATATATTATTAAATTTAATTTGTGGGATTGCTTGTTTATTTCGTTAGTTATACTTTTTAATATTTTTAATCAACTTTTATTTAACTATATCTTCTAATCATGCATGTAAACCAAAATTATAACTTGGCGACGGTTAATATAGAACGTTAAGCACTATGAATATGCACTTCTAGGCTTTTTGCATGGCGCACGTATATATCTACTATGCTGGTTGGGCGGGCTGAAGCTTGAAAGTTAGATAGTTCTGCAGGGCCTATATGGGCCTGATTTTCTAGGCCCATTTAATCTTGATACCCGCCATCATCCATATAGAGGATTTCTGCCAAAAAAAACCGTTTTACACGATTGATACATTCAAATATAGTGGATTTTACCTGGAAAATCATGATGTTCTTCTTCTTCTTCCTTTTTTTTTTAAAAAAAATTACAATAAGGAAATTGGATAATTTTAGATCATATATAGAGATAAAATCCCCATATTTCACGTGGGGATTTCAAAAGTTAGCAATTTTTTTTGAGAAAAATGTAAAAATTAGTCATTGTGGTTTACATAATTTATAATTTTCTCACTGTAGTATCAAGATGAACCCAGATAATGACAAGAAAATGAACCATTTTGATACTACAGTGAGAAAATTGTAAATTATGTAAATTTACAATTTTCTCATTTTCTTTGTTGAGAAAAATACAAAATTTTTTTTTTCAACCCTTTCAATGCCATTATCTTGGTTTTTTTCAATTTTTTTTTTTTATTATTATTTTTTATTTTGAAGATGACACGGCACACATGTGGCAAACATGCATGGTATAGTGTGGTGTTGGAGGTGTGACGGAGTAAATTGTCAATGTGACATACTGGCCATTAACTATTTGGATAGTAGGACAAAAGGATTGATTTCATGCACATTTAAAGCCTAAGGGTCTCCAAGAGGTACCTCAATCGGCTGGGACCACGCTTAATGAAGCGGAGGTCACTAATTCGAATCCCCCTCCCTCCTCTTGTGCGGATATATATATATATATATATATATATATATATATATATAAAAGAAAAAGTCTAAGGAGCTAATTCTAGAAACTAAAAAATCGACGACTAAATTAAAATTGAGAGAAAACCTAAGAAATAAATTTGATTTTTCTCACTACCAAAAAAAAAAAAAAAAATGGCTTTAATGATGGTTTATTACTAATGGGATCTCTAAGATTTTTATTTTCAGGAATGTCACATCCGGAGAGCCTTACATGTGGTCGTTTAGCTCCAAATGGACGGCTGAGATCGTCCAACCGTAATAAAAAATTAATTTTTTTTAAAGAAATAATATAATATTCATTAATTTAAAAAAAATCAATAATTAAAAAAATTAAAACTATTAAAAAATAAAAGAAAAAGAAAATAAAAACTAAAAAGGGTGGTTGGAGCCACCCCCGAGGCCGGTCTGGGGGTGGTTCCGGCACCCCCAAAAGGCCAAAAAAAAAAAAACTTACAAAAAAAAAAAAGAGTTTTGGGAGTGGTCAAGGGTTTGGGGGTGGCTAAACTGCATTAGGGGGTGTGTGAAACTACCCCCAGGCCCTTGGGGATGGTCCGGCTACCCCCAAAACCCATTATTTTTTTAAAGTTTTTTTTTTTTTTTTTTTTTTTTTTTAAGCTTTTTGGGGGTGGCTCGGCCACCTCCATATCGACGGTATGGGGGTGGCCGAAACCACCCTCGGGCCCGGCCACCCCCAAAACCTTTTTTTTTTTTGACCTTTTAGGGGTGGTTGGACCACCCCCTTGGCCATAGGGGTAGTTCGTCTACCCCCAGATCGACCACAGGGGTGCTCCAGCCACCCCCTTGGCCAAAAATGGGGTGGTCTGACCACCCCATTTTTGGCCAAGGAGGTGGCTCTAAATTTTCTTTTTCTTTTAATTTTTTTAATTTTTTAATATTTTATTAGTTTTTTAATATTTTTATTTTTCTTTAAAAAAATTAATTTTTTACAGTCCAAAACTACCCGAAGGGTGTCGTTTTGAACTACCGCACGTGAGCCTTGCCCTGTTATACCAACCTACCTATTTTTTATTTTTTATTTATCTTACGCTCAAATGGATTTAATCTAAGATTACTTAATGCTATACAAATTCTAATGTTAGATATAATATTATAAAATGCCATTTAACCATATTCAAGCATTAGATAAAACATGATGAGATCATTAATGTTATATTAGATATAGGCTACTGAGAACAACCCTAGAAAAAGAGAAGCATAGAGAGAGTATAGCCGAGTGGGGGGAGGGAGTCTCCCCGCCCCCTTTCTCTTTCCCCCTTCCCCCTCCCTTTTCTCGCCCCAACCATAGATCGATCAGGGCGCATGTGTCAGTGGTCCTCGATGTGCTTTTTAAGGGTGCGTGGCTGGTCAGTGGTGGCACGTGAAACGCGTGATGGTGTGTTGCGTTTTTGTTATTGTATTTTCGTTGTTTTAAATAAGAATGTATTATCTCTAGATCTGCTTTTAGTATGATCTATAGGGTGAAGTTTTATTCATTTTCTTAGGTTTTGTTTTTACATATCCTTTAGAATAATGAAATTGGTTTCCGTTCGATCTTTTGTTTTCTTATGGTTCATTTTCTCGGAGCAAATTATAGACCGATGACGGAAAAGTTATCATGCATAAAGAAGAATTGTCACTATGGTAAAGACATCGAAGGAGATTGTAAATGATAAAGCACTAGTAGCGGAGGTAAAAAAGCCAAGGAATCAAGGATCTGGCAGTGGATAGAGACGTGATTTGCCAGAATTTACTGTAGATCTGGAATAGCTTGAGATGCTATTATGTATGTTATAGATAATGTTTGAGCTGTGAAGATTCAAAATTATATTTTTGGCATTGTACGGAGCATTTTGCTCCATTTGATGAGATAATTCGTTATATATATATATATATATATATATATATATATATATATATATAAACTCCAACAACACTATTTAACTTTAAATCCAAACTTATTTGGAACCTTTTTGAAAAAGAACAAAATTACTTATTTAGTCTTTAATGTTTGCTATTGTATCAAACTCATCCATGGGGTATCAAAAGTATCTTAATTATCCTTAGAATAAGCTATATGTTCAAAATAATTTATGTTGTCGGTGGTTTGACAACTCATGGATCCATGTCACAACTCAATCACCGATTGACCTGATGACTCAATCTTGTTGTAAAATTACAATGTTACTACCAATTAAAACTGAAAAAAAAAAACAATTAGAAATAAATATTTTTTAAAGAATAAAAATACCAATCGCTTCCGGAGGAGCAGCCACCTCTCAAAGAGGGCCAATTGACCTTCCTTAATCTATTGATAAAGGTGATAGCCTGTGGTTATTCACATAACACTAGGTTTGAAACATCACTCTTTGCCGGCCCAACCACTAGGCAAGTTAAGCGGTTGTCTAGGGCTCCCAATTAAAAAATATTAATTAAAAATAATTTTCATAAAAAACATTTAAAACCCTTATTACCCTCCATATTCTTTAATTAAGGCCTCTAATCATGGTAAATAAGTAATTTAAGAATAATAAGGCCCCCAATTAATGAATCCTGATAAAACAATTTCCATAAAAAAAAAAAAAATCAACACCTAATTGCGGTTTCCATAAAAAAAATAAAATTAAAAATAAAATTAAACACAGTCAATATATATGCTTAAATTAAGCCCCCCTACTTAATTTCAGAAAGACATTAATATCATTTGATTCTCTATCATTCTCAAATAAATAAGGCCTAAAAAATGAAAAGCGAGAAAGAATGATTTTTAAATAAAAATATAATTAATATTAAAATAAATATTATTTGATTAATATTAAAATATAAAGAAAAAGGCCACTCTTAAATTTTTTGCCTAAGGCCTCAAAATATATCGGGCTGGCCTTCTATAGGTATATCGGGCTGGCCCTCTATAGGCATATCGCACTCGCCCTCTATAGGTATATCGAACCCACCTTCAATGATAGTTATAAACTTTTTCCACCATTTCTTTGCTTCGACTTTGTCATCCAACATAGTATGTACAATAGCCTGCATAAGAGAAAAAAGGAATGAAGAGAAATAATTTATAATTTTTGACGAAATATTATACGTTCTTACGCAAACTTTCACTATATCAGTACAATATTAGAGCTTGACTTCGTTGTCCATTTTCTAAATTAAACCTAACAAAAACTATTAGATAGTGCAATATGAAAATCCTTTACTATATTCAACATATTAAACCTTTAGGATATGCAATATTTTAACATAACATATTAACTCCACCACAATTTAAATTTTTGTATAAGGGCCTGTTTGACATTGCGTTTGATGGGCCCAAAAATGCTTTTAATAGTCAAAAAGTCCGTTTTTAGAAAAAAGTGTTCGTTTGGTAAAAAAATTAAAAGCCCTTTTAAGAGTCTAAAAAGCCTAAAAATGGCCAAAACATACTTTTGCCAAAAGATTAAAAATGAAGCTTTTGCTCAAAAAATTTTTTTGACTTAAAAGCTCTATTTTTCAAACGCAAGCTCAAACAAGCTCTAAGTGGTAATTAGGAAGAATATTTTCAATGAAGTCATTTTTGGCTCATATAGAAAATGAGTAATGGGGGAAAATGGTCGGTGAAATCTGGCAACTGGTGGCAGATAAAAGTTGATGAATGCAGAAAATAATGAATATGAACTTTGGTGGTGGCGGTCTGGCAAACATATCAAGTTATGGTCTGACAAACTACAGTAATAGTTAGGCGGCTTCTGACTACAGTTTGGTAGCTTTCCGGTGGTTGCTCAAATAACTTCGGCAGATGTTTGGAATCTTCCGGCGGTGGTCCATTGAACTTTGGCGATTTGAGAAAGAAAAGCTCAAATTTAGAAAAATGGTTTACCATTTTAAAAAAAAAAGAAAACCACTTTACAAAAATTAAAGAAGGCTTTTCTGGGTAACCGAAAATGTTTTCAGCTTGCCAACAATTTTCGATCTTACCAAATACCAGAAAGTAAGAAAAACATTTCACGCCTAAACAAACGGAACCTAAATTTCTTTTTGTTCAGAATTAAATATGGCTGCAAGTAAAACTTAAGGAATAAGCAGTCCAACAACGTTAACCCCCCATCCCCTGGCCCTAGAATTTATCTTAATAATGTGGAATGCATGAACCTTATAAAGAGGAAATCGACCATCGGAAGGGTGAAGTTGGTGCTTGAGACACTCGTGAGCTTCTTTGTATTTTGCCTGTAGATGAAATATTAATTCAATCTTTACATAAACAATAAAAGAGTTGAGAAGAAATAAAATAAAGAAGAAAATGTTAAGGTTTGTCCAATCTATCTTGTTAATCGGGTTCTTTAAATAGGAAAATATTAATTATGGTCTGTCCAATATATATTGTTAATTAATTATAAAGTTGTTAGAATAATCGTTAAATAATTAAAATTTTCTTATAAATTGTAAAATAGAAAGAGTTGATTCTCTGCGAATCTGTGATGGTAAAAGTTTAAGAGAGTCTTTCTTATTAGGATGTAGTGTAAAACCTTATTTTATAGCCTTCAATAGAAATCTGATATATTAGGTAAAAACACAAAATATAATGAAAATAAAAATATCGTATCTTTAATCCAAATCAATCTCATGGACTTTATCCTTCATTCTAATCCAACACTTACCATCTACCACTGAACCCTCCAAGCCCCCGACACCAAAGTCTTCAAAACAAACCAAGGTGGTGGATCCGGTTGTTTTGTCAAAGGATATTTTGTCAAGATAAATGAAATTATATGGTGTGAAATATTATATTACTTTTTTGTATTTTAAGTTGAAGTGTCTACTTTTTATTAAAGGGTGCAAAATACTCAATTTACACTACGACCTGATTGAAGTTATTCTCAAAAGTTTAATACTATTGATCAGTCAAACATACGACCAATATTCTCCTAACTGGTTTGAGTTTCCTTAGAACAATCTACCTGTCAGCTTTAAGGAATGGATGATCCAAGTCCAAAATTATAGGTACCTATATATCCAGAGCGTTGTCTTTTGGGATTTTAAGGTAATAAAAGTTGAAGTTTGAGCAGTTGGAAATTGTAAAGTCTTAGAATGTTTAAAGTTGCAGTGTCAGAAGGGTTTTGTTTGCAGCAGGGTTCAGGCCAGGGAAGCTACATACCTGGAATATGAGAATTTCTGCTAAAGCTATTGACAAATTGTATTCAGGCTCAGGATCATCCTCACAATTCTTAATTGCTTTTTGTAGTTTTTCCTCTGCCTCAGTGCCCTTCCCTGATCTCAATAGTTGCATTGCCACCATCTACAAGCATAACAAAGAACAAATATTACAGCTTGGTACATTGTTACTATTGCTTTCAAATTAAAGGGTTGAGGTTTTGTTCTATCAACATCCATCACTTTTAAAATATGGTAAATATTATTGAGGAGATAAATATGGTAAACCCTGAATTGTTAAAAGTAATAAATACTTACATGGAAATATCTCAACCTTTTAGTTTGAAAGCAATGATGGAAATTTGAGGAAATCTAAATAATAGAACACCCTAAAAATTCTAGGGAATCTTGATCCATTACTACCTATTAAGGTTTGGTGGAAAATGCTGCTTAGTATTTCTTGATCTCAAGTGAGAGTAAATACCAATTAGATCAAAATTATTCAATCCAATTTTGTTAAATATGTAATTGAAATGGGATGTGAATCGTAGAGATAGGGTTCAAACTGATCATAACCTATATATATATATATATATATATATATATATATATATACTCCAATACCATGTTAAATTGATCACTTCTTATTCTAAAAGCTTATGCGGATAAAAAAATTATGAATTCAATTATTTGGGAAAACTTAACAAAGGACCCTTGAACTACTACGTTATTTGAAAAGACCTCCTAAATTTTAAAACCTCTCAATTTCACCACTGAACTTTCAATTTGATGCAATCTACCCTCATTCGCCAGTTTTTGAACGTTAAAATTGATGAAATGACTTTTATACTACTGAAACTTTTATAAAATTTTAAATTAAAAAAAATTGAACGGTAATTTGGTCTTTTTAGTGGTTTCTGTTAGGGTTTAATAGCAAAAATTGACTGAGGGGTTCAATTGCATAAAATTAAAAGTTCAGGAGGTGAAATTGAGAGTTTTTAAAATTTGGGGGGGAGGTTTTTTCAAAATGTGTAGTAGTTCAGGAGTCCTAAGTGAAATTATCCCTAATTATTTAACTAATATTCTAACAAGGATCAACCTTAAGAAATGCTGTGCCAATTATTAGCAGGATAGGTGTTATTAGTAGGTAGAGAAGAGGCAGGACCTTAAGAGCAGCAACATCTTCTACTGAAGGCCTTGAAGGCAGGATGAAAGGGCTCCCCTTTTGGGAGTCTATCTCACTCGAGGCTAGGAAGGCATTGAACAATGAGTGCAGTGCAGCCTTCCCACCCATTGGGAATGCTGATGCTCTAACAGATGGGGCTTTCTGCTTAACTATGGGACTGATGAAGGCATACCCTTTGAGCCTGAGGTGGCTTGGGGAAGCATAAGAAAGCATAGGACAAGAATGGCTAAAGGTGAAATGGGGCCTGGTGGCCCTTGGAGGAGAGGGCAAGGGGCCATAGTGGAGGCAAAGTGCAGATTCCATGGAAGGTTTCTGCTATTAAACAAGGTAGCAGGCTATTGGAACAATTAGTTAAGGATACTATATGGTATTTATTGATCACACCTTGAAATGCTTTGATTCAGAACGAAGAGACATTTATAGGAGTGAAGCAAGGTATCTTTTTTTCTTTTTCTTTTTCACTTTTTTTTTTTAGTCAAGATATCTTTTATGAATAGAGATTTTGGCAGCCAAGCGTCAAACAATTTACCTTTTTTTTTTTAAAAAAAAAAAATTAAAGAAAAGAGATATTAAAGGAGAATTTAAATTTGAAATATTAACACAAAATTTAAGGTATTAGCACCAAATTTGAGGCATTAACACCAAATTTAGGATGCTCAAATCCCTTTTGGGTGATACCATGCTTAAATAGTTAACTTTCCACCCTTAGATTTTAGTTTTGAATCCAAAAACAAGTTTTAGATCATTAAAAACTAAATATTAACTCATAGAAATTTAACTAACAAAAAAAAATAACAATTTTTTTTTTTTTTTTTAATATATGTCTGACGGGCGTTTGGCAGCTGCATAGCAGGACTCATCTTTTATTGCTTTCAAATGCACTCCAGGTTTTGAAAGCAATAAAAAATACCTTGCCTCAATGGCTCTATATTCTGAATCATAACATTAATCTCAAGGTATGATCAAAAAATACTAATTTTGAAAGCAATAAAAGATACCTTGCTTCACTCCTAAATGGTTCTTTATTCTGAATCATAGCATTTCAAGGTATATATGACCAATAAATACTAGTATCCTTCATTCTCCAAAGCAATAAAGGATATACTGCACTTGTCTAGAAGACTAGCCAAATGACTCGTATTTTTTAGCAGACTAGCTAATACACTTTTTGTGCTACAGTATATAGCAACTTTTAGTTATAAATCAATAAAATACTGATTCTTCCTTTCTTTCTCTTCTTTAAGAAAATAATAACAAAAAAACTCTAGAATATAATATTTAAATAAAATAGAGAGCATAATCAAGAATATGTTGGCATGTATATAGAAAATGCAGTAGCTAAAATAGAAAGTGAAGTGTTAGGACTATCAAATTTTTTACCAAGGGATGAGTACCAAAATGATGTGGAGTTTATTTATTGGAGATAATCAAAACAATTAATGAAGAGATATGCTACAGATATCAATAAATAAGCTTCACTTTAGTTTGGTATCTATATCTTACTAAAAATATTCGGTACCCATATCATTTTTCCAATAGAAATTCGCAATTTTTCACTAAGTAGTTTAGCTACTATTGTTGGAGATGTTAAATGACTCTTTATTATGAATTATAGCATTTCAGGGTGTACCAATAAATAATAGTATCCTCTTTTAATGTCATTTCTCCCTTATACTCATTTTTCTTGGTATTGCGTAAAAAAAAAAAGGGATTGTGAATGAGTTTATAAACACCACGAGTCCTCTCGTAGTCGACAACTTCCTGGATGGGGTACCTTTGTGGGCTTTTCTTATAAACCATTTTATGCTATTTAGCTCCATTGTACCATTTCTCCTTTTACCCATTTCCCTTGGTATTGCATGAAAAAAAGGGGGCTTATCTCACATCAACCAAGGAGCGGGAGAAGATGAGTACTTATGAGCCCTTTTTGGGTCATCAATTTCTTGAATGTGGCATCTTTGTGGATTTCGCTTATAAACCATTCTATCATATTTAGCTCAATAGTGTCATTTCTCCCCCTTACCCATTTCCCTTGGTATTGCATAGTAAAAGAGGTGAATGAGTTTATATAACAACCACCGGTCCCCTTGTAGTCAACAATTGCTCGAATGAGGTATCTTTGTGAGTCTCATTTATAAATTATTCTCTATGATTCAGCTACATAGTGCCATTTCTCCCCTTACCCATTTCCCTTGGTTTAGCGTAAAAACGAAAGGACAAAAAAGGCTTGTCCTACATTGCAAAAAGAGCGAGAGATGGATATGTTTATAAGCATTATGGGTCCTCTTCCAATCAGGAATTGCTTGAATGGAGTATCCATGTGGGTCCCACTTATAAATCATTCTCTACTATTCAGTTACATAGTGACATTTCTCTCCTTACCAATTTCGAAAGGACAAAAAAGGCATGTCCTACATTGGAAAAAGAGCGGGAGATGGATATGTTTATAAGCACTACGGGTCCTCTTCCAATTAGGAATTGCTTGAATGGAGTATCCTTATGGGTCCCGCTTATAAACAATTTTTTTCTATTCAGCTTCATAGTGTCATTTCTCCCTTTACGCAATACCTTGGCATAAGTCCTCTTGTAGTTAGCAATTGCTTGGATGGGTTACCTTTGTGGTCTTACCATTCAACTCCATCGTTCCATTTCTCCCCTTACCCATATCCCTCGCTGGAAAAAAAAAAGAAAAAAAAAAAAAAGGTTTGTCCCACATTGGACAGAGAATAAGAGATGGAGATAAGTTTATGAGAATCATAAGTTCTCTTCAAGTCATCAGTTGTCTAAATGAGGTACCTTTTCAAGTCAATAGTTGTCTAGACGAGGTACCTATTTAAATCTCACCTATAAACCATTGTTTTTTCCTCTTCTGTTCAGTTCTGTAATGTCATTTCTCTCGTGCCCATTTCTCTTGATATTGTGTAGTAAAAGAGAAATAAATAAATAAATAACTGCATTGCTCAATTGGTAAGGTATCTCCCTTTTGTCCTTCCACTATCAATTTTATTCGTTTCCCAATAAGCCTGCCAAACACGTGTAAGGAAGAATCTCTTTTTGATAGATATATGCCGTCTTCAAGAAGCTGCATGATATATTCTCATCTTCCTTCTTTTTCTTTTAAGAAGAGTTCACTTTAAATCCTTGAATTGCTATGCGATTTGACATATTTTTAGACTTTAAAATTTCTCAATTTGAACACTTGAACTTTCAATTGCAATTAATTTGAACCTCTTCGTCAAATTTTAAACGTTAAAAGTGATACAATGACATTTATACCTCCGACTTTTTTATAAAATTTTAAATTAAAAATTTATATATATAAAAAAAAAAAAAAAAAAAAAAAAAAAAAAAAAAATCACAAGGTGACCTACGGTTGGGCCACCTTGTGACCTTTATTTTCAAATTTTTATTTATTTTTAATAAAAAGAGAATTAAAGGGTAATTTTGTTTTTTTAAGAGTTTTAACCGCAAAAATTGACGGAGTGTTCAAATTGATTGCAATTGAAAATTTAAAGGTCCAAATTGAGAGGTTTCAAAGTTTGAGGGTATGTTAAATCACCTGATACTTCATGGGTTTCTCAATGGTAGATGGCAAATCTTTGCTAGTTTGCTTGAGACAATAATCGGAAAACTATTGCTTCCTATCTAGGAAAGGAACTTGGAACGAAGCTTCATACAATCTCAATGCATGATTCCTTAAACTCCTTAAGTCTCCTTTTTTTCTTTTTTCTTTGTTTTGATGAATAAGTCTCTTTACCCTCCTAGCAAGACTGAAATCAGAACAATTCACTCAAGCTCTACTTGCTAATTCTGTATGTTTTCTGCATATCCCTTTCCACACAAACTCTCTTCAACTTGTTTGAGAAAAATTTCATCTAAAAGAGAGACAGAGACAGACAGACAGAAAATGAACACCCCCCCGAAACAGAACAAAATTGATTGATTAATATGCATGTTTTCTAATGCGCCAGAATCAGAAGTTTAGATATCCAAATGGGAAACTCCTCCAATGATAGCAATGGAAAAAGTAAGCGAAGGGCAATGACTATAGCGATCGCAGCACCCATTGTCATATTTGCCAGCATTTTTGTTGCATGGGCTTTTGTGAGGAAAAAACGTAAGAATATTCAACGTTTTCCTACGAGGTCTACCTCCATGGGAGCTCTCCACGGAGGAAAAATGGCATTGCACAGATTGGCTGATTACCGTGAAGCTCGAGAGAATGCAGCAACACTGGACCGAGCTGAGACAGAGTTAAAGAATTTACTTGAGGAGGAAAAACTTGACTTTGAGCAGCTCCAGGTTTGGCATTTCTATATATCCAAACTTGCAAACTAGCTTTTGGAAAAATTCCGGCTTTCAATTTTTTTTTTTTTTTTTTTTTACCCTTTCTGGTTTATTCAAATTCAAAGTGTAGTCACTTTTTCACAGTAAGACTTCCTGAGAGAAGAAGTTTTTCCTCTTCTCCTGCTAAAAGCTTATTAGCCACCCCATTGTGAGGCTTTCCTCCGCCTCGTGCGGTTGTTTCGAGAGAGGAGGGATGGAGTTATTGTCCTCCCTCCTCTTTTTCTCCTCTCTTTCCGTTATTTTTCTTTTCTCATGGTTCAACAGTTCCATTGGCTCCGCCTCCACCTCAGCTTATTTCGGATTTGATTTTTTCTAAACCTGATCAATCAATTTCAAGAAGCCCAACCTGGACACCCGTACGCCATGCGTGGCGGCTCTGTCTCTCCTTTCGGCCGATCCCTGTCTCTGCTACCGGCCATCCACGGTGGTCCCGCCTGCTTTCCGGCCTCCACTGCTGGCGTGTGAGATCCAGTCGCTGGATTCCAGCCGTCTTTGTCGCCTTCTTCTGCCTTGCCATCCGTCGGTGCTACTGTTCCGTGATTTTTTTTTTCCCCTCTATTTTCTTGTTTTCTGTGGCTAGTTGTCTCCCTATTTGTATTTGGTTGATCCTTGTGCTGGAGACATTTTGTGCATGCCTTTTTTTATCTTGTTTCGACAGTGCTATCCTCCCCTCAACCGACCATTGAGTCGTGTTTATTACCTTCAACCGACTACTAATGGTTGTGTTGTTTATTCAAATGCGGGGTTTAGGGAGGATTGAAGGGTACTTCAATGGTCATGCCCCTATTTGTGTGCCCTACCATGGGGATACAGATATTGTTGAAAGGTTTTGAGACGGTCATGCCCCTTCCTGTCCTTTGCTAGTTCGTAGTTTGTTTCGTTTATAAAACTTTGCCTACTTTTATTGCCGTCTTTTGTTATACCCGTTACTTTGTGGGCTGTGTCATTTATTTAACCAATTCTCAACATTTGTAAGGATGGCTTCTTTGTCATTTTTGTATTTTATTTTTACGTAATTTTCCTTTTCCCCTTCCCGGTATTGAGTTGAGAAAAAAAAAAAAATGTATTGGAATTTCACAAAGATGTTGAAATTATCTCAATTTTTTAAAAAGCGAAAATTTCAGTTAGCATCAAATTTAAATCTAAATTGCAATGTCCCCAAGTTGCAATGGCCCCCTCAAATTACCAACTCATTTCACTTATTCCCTCTTGTTAGAATTTTTTATTAAATCTGATGGAAATGGGTAAAATATTTATTACACCCCTACAATTTCAATGAAAATACAATTATGCTCTTAGATTAAAAAAGAAAAAAACCTTCCCTAGTCATAGAGACCCACGGTCTGGGTCTCCTCCATTGTGGTTTCTTTTTCTATGTGATGTAGGAGTATTATTGTCATTTTCAAAATTTCCTTTGGATTTAGTGGAAAATCCTAAGGGAAGGGGTTAAGTGAAAGAACTAGATAGTTTGGAGGATCAATTGCAATTTTTAAAGTTTGAAGGAGTAAAGGACTAAATGTAGTTACCCCTATCTTAAAACTACACAAGGAAACCAAATCATTCTAATTTTCTAGGTATATTTCCCAAAATCCGGAAAGATTGTTTCGACATAAAATATTTTTCGTCAATAAAATTAATTTTTAGAAAGAAAAAAAAATGGCGAGATTTCTCTAAAATATTTTTTGCCATTTTGCTTGTACGGAAAATGAGAGATGTCGGAAAAACAGCTTGCAACTTCTGGCTGAGATCCAACAGTGGTCGTGCAGAGGTCTTGTCAATATCTGGTGTTGGTTTGTTGGAGTTCCAGTAGAGGTTCAGGCCCGGCGGTTGTCCAACAAACTCCGGTAGTTTGAGTAGAAAAAACTCAAACTTGAAAAAATGATTTACGATTTTAGAAAAGTGAAACTATTTTACGAAAATTAATGAAGCTTTTCTGATCAAATCGAAAATATTTTATGTTTGACTAATATTTTTCAGTCGTACCAAATATCAAAAGATACGAAAATATTTTTCAAAAATTATTTTACTCATAAACAAATGGAGCCTTAATGGAAATATATAGTAAATTTTGATTTATTTGTTGATGTAGTTTCTTCTAAAGGTTTTTCTTTTTCAAAAAAGAACTCTTATGAAAAAGGCAAGTATTCAGGTGCCTTCTTTTAAGCTCAAACTTTTTCCCGAGAGATATGTGAGTTTACAGCTTTTTCCATTTGCAATGAAGCGAACGGTGGCAAAGCTGGAAATGAGCGGGAAAGAAGATGATGCCGTGGAAGTATTAGAAAAGGCAGTGAAGGTACATGAGGAGAAGCAACAAGAAGCCTATGAGATCCAAATGTTGCTTGTGGAGATGCTCATCTATAAGGTCATTATTTCTTAACTGATTTTAACTGAAATTTTACTTAGAAGTTACAAAATTATTTTTTATTATATTTCAAAGCCAACGGGAATTCATTAACAATGACATTAAGAGCATATTTGAGATTGCGTTGAGAAACATAGCTTTTAACATTTTATGAGGCGTGGTTTCATTCAATTGAGCTACTCCTCGAGGGTAAACCCCCTTTGTTAAAAATACCCCATAAACTCATTGACTAGGGAATTAATACCATGGAAGTTCAAATTTGTGATTCATGCATTCATTTAATAACTCAATGAGTCAATATATATGCATGCTTTCCCATTCTAATAGAGAATTTGTGTGATAGGGAAATGAAAATAAGTCTTCCTTTTTTTTTCTTTTTCTTTTTTCCTTTGGGACCTAGAGCTTTCTCACTTGACCGTTTGAATCTAACAAGTGATTTCTTACTGTTTTGACATATCTCTAGGGAGATTTTGAGAAGGCTTTTAACTTCGAGTGCCTGAAACATGAAGAGATTGCTGATGCGCGACGTCCACTGTATAAGGTGACGACTTCTCCTTTTGTCTTATTTGTTAAAGTAATTATTAAATTTACCTCTTCCTATCAACTTAAGTTTTTGAAATAAGATTTAACGTTTCTAACACTAATGTAAAACATTATCGATTAATCCCAACTCAAAAACCGATAACATAAAAATATATATGTTATGAGTGCTCCAAGAAAAATAAAGAGAATTTTGAAACCACGTTTTGTTCTCCAATGGCTATTGACATTGACATATTTGTGAAATATAATATGCAGGGTATCATTAACATCATGTTGGGTCACCCCGAACAAGCCAAAAAATGTTGGGAAGATTTTAAGGATATTCAAAGACACTTTCAATGGCCACCTAGTTTGGGAGAAGATACCCAAGTACTCGACAACGATATTACCGATTTCAAGGAATTTGAGAACATAGTCAAGTTGCTCAAAGATGACATCTACAAGGCGGATGCAAAGAAGAAACAGAAGTAAAGAAATGGTATTTCCTTAAATTAAATGAAAAAAGTTTGTGTATATATATATATATATGTTACTCCATGCATACCTATTAAACTGTAATTTTCCTTTTCTTTTTTCTTTTCTCTCATTTTCTCCCATTTTCTCTTTTCTTCTAATTGGGTTGGGTTGTTGGACAGTTGAAAATTTTATGGCATTAAAATCGTTATATAAGTACTATTAATATGATAAAGAAATCAAGGATATCCTATTTATTATATTAATGTTGCCAACTTTCTCAAAAATTGTCCAAGATGATACTCAAGTTTCTGAGATGGAAGGAACACAAAACTTAAAAAGAGAAGCTCCAGCTCTTTATTGTTACATGCACGGTGTTGAAGCAGATTTTTGGATGGTTGGACCAACGATGGAGCTTTTACAAAATAGAGAAAATAGTCACTAGAAGTTCATGCGGTCCCTTGAACACTACAGAAAAACAATTTTTTTATGACAGGAGATTTCTGACGTTTTTTAGTGTCTGACGTGTCAGGAAATTTTTCTGACGGGTCGTTTCTGACGCGTGTCGAGTGTCAGAAACATAGATGTCAGGAAAAAAAATTTCCTGACGTGTGAGTGGGTAAAACGTTAAAAAATTCTGACGTTTTACTTTGTCACACGTCAGAAATATTTTCTGACGTGGTAAAGATGCCACGTCAGAAAATTTTCTGACGTGGTATTTCTACCACGTCAGAAAATTGAAAAATTAAATAAAATATTAATTTTTCTTTTCTTAAATTTTTTCTGAATTTTTTTTTTAATTTTAATTTATTAATTAAATGCTCTGCACCATGGCCGGCCATTCCCTTTCTTCTTTTCTCAATTCTCTCTCTCTCTTCTTTTCTCCAGCGCTAGCTCCCATTTCTCCATTTAATTTTCTCACTCTCTCCCTCTTCTTTTCTATCTCCATGGTGTAGATCTGCACCATGGTTTGAGTTTTTGAAAATATTTTCAAAAACTCAAACCGAAAACATCTTCAAAAAATTAAAACCAACCATCAAGAAATCAAAAAATCAATCTGAAAAACCCAGAAAATCTTCTTATCGATCTTCTCCTCTTCTTCTTCTTCTTCTCTTCTCCTTTTTTTTCTTTTTTTTTTTCTTCTTCTTCTCTTCTCCTTTTCTTTTTCTTCTTCTTCTGCTTTCTTCGATCTGCTGCATGCTTCTCAATTTTTCCCCTTCACCTTTTGTTTCTCTTCATCCTCTAGAGGTGCCGTGCAGACTGCAGAGAAGCAGCTAGGAAAAAAAAAAGTGATGCAAGGAGATTGAGACAGGAGAGAGAATGTGCTGGGAAAAAAAATGAAGAGTTAAAAAATAATAAGTGGGAAAAAGTTGAGGGGGGAAATAAAAAGAGGGAAAGAAGTTCAAAATCCCGCCTAAAGAGGGCCAATCGAGGTAATTTCCTGACGTGCAACACCTGGCACGTCAGAAATAAATATAAAATTAAATATATATATATATATATAATTTTCTGACGTGGCACTGTAGCACGTCATAAATTTTCTGACGTGGCGGTGTGCCACGTCAGAAAATTCTGACGTTGCAAATTCCAACGTCAGAAAAATTCTGACGTGGTAAATGTGGCCACATCAGAAAATATATAATTTTTTGAAATTGCTAAATCTGTAATAATTTTCTGACGTCGGAATAGTACCACGTCAGAACATTGCTGACGTGGCAACAAAATATTTACTGTAGCCACGTCAGAAAATCTCATTTTTTTTGTAGTGGAATGACCAAGAGAACTCTGATGCTTAGTTATATATATATTCTCTAATAAAATTGAATAGAGAACATGGAAAATTATAGAATTTGAGCATATTCAGCAGGAGCAAATGAACATATTCTGTAACAGGGGTGTACCCCTTTTGATGGGAGAAGCCTCACGTCAAATAGGGTAGCCTTGATGAATACGTGTGATTTTCCTTGTAGAGTGTAATTTACCATGTAGATTGCATTAATGGTAAGGTGAGTGTACCCCTTTTGTTTTGTGTTCGCCACCGATCTCCTCCGCCCGCTCTGCCGCCCACTGTCCACCACTGGGTCTTTTCTTGTGTCCCTCCAGCGATGAGCTTCAACGTCCCCTGTTGCGATGATTTTTCGGCCAGCTAGCGATCGGTGTTGCCACCCTCCGTCCACTGTTTTGGGCTTTTTCCGCGTCCCCACTGCGTCGAGCTTCCATCGTTCCCTTTCGATGTCGGTTTCCGGCGAGTGCACAATCGGCATCCACGCTGCGTGTGCCTGTTCCCGTTTGTTTTATTTTCCTTGTATTGTCTTTGTTCATATTTTTTCCCTGTATGGATTTCATTCCTATTATTTGTTTGTAATAAGGCCCTGCCTCTTTGGTTCGCCCACGTTTTATTTCAGTTTTCTTGCTTCTGTTTTGTAATAAGGCTTGGCCACTCGATCTGCCTGCTTGGATGTGAACTGAACTTTGGTCTAGATCTTTTAGGTCGTGGATGTGAATTTTAGTCCAAACCTTCAAGTTGTGGACGTGAACTTTATCCTGACTTTTGGGTCGAGGAGGAATTTGTGCTACCTATGCATTGGATTGCGTCTGTCTTATACAGATCTGTTATTTCAACTGAAAACTAGTCATAGGTTAGCGGAGGTTTTAGATGATGTTGTATCCTTATAGCTTCGGCTATAATTTGCATTTTCAGGGCTTTGTACTCCTGCGATGTTAGAGCTTTATGCTCGTGATTATTATCAATGAAATTGGAATGTATTTCTTTCAAAAAAAAAAAAAAAAAAATGGTAAGGTGAGTGTAAAGTTTCGAAGTGGAAAAGAAGATTGTTTTCCTTTGATGGCCTGATTATCTTCCCATATAAATGATGATTGAGTAAGTCCACAAGTCATATATATCCCCAACACATAGGCATATGCTATTATTTTTAGGGTTAGAGTTGTTTCAGGTACTTGTGGTTTAAAGCGGTATCAAACGGATTTCCTAATTTCAAAAACTATCGTAGATGGTACCTGACATCTAATTATAACATATAGTATTTATGTCCAATAATTTAACAATGTACCATGTCAAACCAATCAGCAATTGCTACGTGTGCCATTTGGGCTAGACCCACTCCATTTTTTTTTTGTTAAATGATATTAATGAGACATATGAGACATGTGATAGTTATTAATTAGTTTTATGTGGCACGCCATTAAATTATTGGGTGGAACTATGAATGAAAGTATCATCTACGTTTATTGGATGTATACAAGTCTTATGTGTGATAGTTTTTGAAACCAAGACATCCATTAACCGATACCAAAAACGCCTTTAATCTTTTTTTGAAAAAGAGGAATGCTATGTAATGTACATTTCTAACTATAGATACTTACCAAGAGAGATGGATAGCGTGTTGTATGATTTTTCGCCACTCATTCCATACTTTCCGTATGCAAGAATTGAGAAAAATTATATTTAACCCTTGAGTTTTCATCTGATTTTGATTCAATTCTTAGATTTTCAATTTTAAGAATAAAGTCACTAGATTTTGTCCAAATTTTAAATTGGTCAGTGTATCACTCTACCGTCAAAATTAACGTTTTTTATCTATCACATGTCTTATTCATTAGGTTTTGTCCAAATTTTAAATTAGTCAGTGTATCACTTTACTGTCAAAATTAACGTTTTTTATCTTTCACATGTCTTATTTGACACACCAAAGTCCATGTTAGCACCCAATAGCAAAATTAACAATTTGACCTCTAATGCTACATATCCAAAAGATTAGGATGACGAATAAGATGATTTTTGTTTATAGAGTTTGGTCTTTTTTTTTTTTTATGGATGACTTAGCGCTTAATGAAGTAACATTTATATTAGTTGTTGATAAGGAAGATGATGTGTCAATTGAGACACATGATGTATGACACCATTAAGTTTGATCAAAAAGTGACGGAGGAACCCATCATTTGAGCTCAAGATCCATTATATTGGGTTGTCACAGAAATTGTAGGCCCAATCATTTTATTATATTAACACACAAAACATCATACAAGAAAATTATATTTAACCCAACAACCTTGGGGTGGTTCCGGCCACCCCCATTTTGCTAGCTGGGAGGTGGTTTGGCCACCCCCCAAACCGGCCACGGGTGGCTTCAAAAACCCCATGGGAGTGGCCCCTTTAGGAAAAATGGGGGTGGCTAGCCACCCCCATTTTTCCTAAAGGGGAGGCTTCTCCAAATTTTTTTTTTTTAATTAAATTAAATTTTTAATGTTTTTAATCATATATATATTTCTAATTAGGTATATGTCCATGTGTCAATTTTTTAAGAGTGCTAATGTGGATTTCCATCAATTTTTGGACGGAGGTACCATCTATATTTTTATCCATTATCAAAGTACTATTTGTAATATAAAATGAAATCGATGGAGCAAAAAATAAAGTTGTTAAACAACAAGGGGCAAAAAAGTATTTAATCATTTTTTTTTCAACTTTTGGGAAAAAAGATATGTGGAGAGAGAAATAATAGGAGAAAATTTTAGGAAAAGAGATATAAAGAGAGAGAGAGAGAGAGAGAGAAATAATATATTAATGAGATGTATGTGTGAACAGACCGCAGTAAGAATGCATTTTACATTTAAGATGCATAATCCAATACATAATGTTTTTAGTATTTTGCTTATCTATTTTAGATAAAAGTAAGAAATAACTAAGCCAATGTAAGAAATTGATAAGTAGTGGAATAATTAAGCAAAGAATCTGGCTTATCAATTTAATTAATTAGTTAATTAGTGGCAAATTTAAAATCATATAGCTAGTCTTAATTATTCACTACTTATGGACTGCCACTTCAATTTATAAATGATTTTGTACTAAAAATTGTAGTACCCAAGTATTTTCCATGTTGAAATTTCTTGGAAAATGCTTGAAGTACTTCTATTTTTATTACAATTTTCATACAAACTGATGAGACATTCCATATATAATTAGTAAATAATTAAGAGTATAGAGTTGATAATTTAGTTGACAATAAATAATTAAATTAATAAGTTATATTGTTTAGTTAATTATTTTACTAATTATAGACTATCACATCACGTTTTAATTAAAAACAAAAATTGTAATGAACACTTTTTTTTTTTTTTTTATTTGTAATTCTTCTAGATATATAGACGTCCGTCCTTTGCAGCCACAAAATCCAGGCCGACACCTTTCTTTGAAGCTTAAAATATGACATTGTTCTAGTAACATGGCAACCTAATACTCTAATAACAAGGCATAAAACATTATGTATTCAAATCCTATATATATTAAGTAAACATTATGTACTCTAATAACAAGGCATAAAACAATTTTCATACAAGCTATGCTTCCTCAATGCATTGTAGTCATGAACGATTATAAATTGAAAACAAAACAAAAAAGCAAAAACAAAAGAAAAAAAATGAAATAGTTAAACAAAGAAGTGCATATAGTTCTAGTTAAAACGGAATTAAGGAAATATCGGAATTGAAATGCTTTTATCGGCCATACACCAACATGAATTGCTACGGCCAGTCTTCGGGGTTGGGGAAATCTTCAATGCCCTCAACACTTCTTGCGTATTCTCTCCAACATTTCTTTGCATCCTCCTTCCTATCACCCAACATTGTGTATATAATAGCCTGTACAAATAGGAATTAATATGAAAACCCTTATATATATTGCAAATAACCAAATAAATACAAATAATTAAAAGGTTCGAATTACAAAAAAAGACTACATTTTGCTCTTATTCATTGATCATTTATAATACAAAACGCTCATATTTATAGAAAATTTGAGATAGCGAGATAAATATTGATTACCATCAAAACTTATTACATTCAATCCTATAAAAAGTGAGTAACCTACAATATCGTTTTAATATATTTCCTTTCAATATCGGAAATATAGAGTAGTTCTAAAAGTCAATTTTATGTTACTCTTAAATGTATTTTTAAAAATCACGTTTTCAAATCGCATATTTTAAAATCGCAAATCCAAAAGTCACTAAAGCGGGTGTTTGCGACCTTTCTTCATTAATTTCTTTTCATTTTCGTTTTTTGCTCTAAAATTACTAGTAATTCACACACCTGGTAAAGAAGAAGTCGACCATCTGAAGGGCCACCTGAACTCCGGAAGCAGTCGCACTTCAAGGCCTCTGGATATTTCCCCTGTATATATTAATTCTTCGGGTTAAAGACAACAAGAATGCTAACAACATCTCTAAGAGAATAAGCAAATGATCTATAATAATTAAATTTAACTGTTATGAGCTATTTTTTGTGTCTTGAGTCTCCTTTTATAAGACAAGATTGCCGGCTTATATAGGAACTCCAAATCCAAGTTGTAGAAGTAGTAAAGACCAACTTCCACTCTGAAACAAAACCAATACCAAAAGTAAAAGGAGTAATGGCTGGCCCCACCTGAGTTGACATGGGAAATCAAGTAACTTGTAACAATCTTCACCTTGATGTGATTTGTCATCAAGTCCCAAGTACAAATTTCCTTCTAACGTCTCGTCCAACACCCATAAGGGCAATTGTAAGCTACAAATAACAATCAAGTCCTAACAACTCTTGAACTTGAGAACTAAAATTGGTTTAGCCAACATACAATTTTTTTCAATGTGATATCTCCTTGTGTCACAACCAGTTCACTCGCATAATCTAAATTGACATATCCCATGACACTAGAACCAATACCATTGTCTTCGTCAAAGACTAACCCAACATCTGTAACACCCCATAAATAAAGAAGTATCTATTTTCACTGTCCACCAGTATACCTTTCTAGAGTAGCTATTTTAACTTCTTTTTTTTTTCTTAAAGTGTGAACAGGGCATCTCCAACAGAATATGCAAGTGACTCATAATAGCTAAATTTCACTATTATAATCTATTTTTTTGTGTCCAGTAGATTAGCTATTTTAACATATTTTTCTTATGGTATGAACAGTAAATAGGCTTTTATGTCTATTTACCATTCACACTACAAAAGTTTTTTATTAATTAGTTTCTCTCTTCCCCTTTCTTTCTTTCACTCTCTCTCTCTCTCTCCCCCCTCCTTTCTTTCACACTCTCTCACACAAAATAATATTTAAAGAAAATAGAGAGTAAAATAAAGAATTTGTTGGAGTGTGTACAGAAAAATGAGTAGTTAAAGTAGAAATTTCTACATTTTCAATAGCTTTTTTGGCACCTCTAAAAGTAGGCTCTTTTACTTATTTACTATTCACACTACAAAAGAGTTTTATTATTTTCTCTATCCCTTTCTTTCTTTCACTCTCTCTTTTCCTCTCTTTCTTTCGCACTCTCTCCCGCATAAAAGAATATTTGAAGAAAATAAATAGTACAATAAAGAATCTATTAGAGTGTATATAAATAAAAATATAAATAAAAAGATTACCTAAAATAAAATTTTATATTTTTTAAGTAGCTATTTTGGTTACTTTTGCTAGAGATGCTCTAACCAGGTGCTGATCTGGTTTACCCTAGCGATGGATCTTATTTTCTCTCAATCTATTTCATCCTTTTTGGACCATTAGCCATAATTTGGAACAGCTTCATTAACAGACAAGGAAACATTTGTAAAACCAAGAGAATGATGAGAAGCAGCAGCATATGATAGACTCATGCTATTCAAATCCTTGTTGCTCAAGTTCTCACACGTTTTGGACAAAACAATGTAATTATGAGGACCTCAAAGGCAGTATTGTTCAAAGATAATGCTCTGGTAATATTGCCATGACTTCCTACAACTAAGAATTTGGAAGTGAAGCATGAATAATCTCACATCATCTGTGAACAAAATTTTGGGCATGTTTATAAGGAGTGAGCGACCTCTCTTATAGAACCGATTTTATGAGATAAGTTAGGCCCACGAATTTCATAGCTCCATTAAGAAGTTGATTTTTTTTTTTTTTTTTCTAATTCAATAAGGAGAAAATGATTACATATGATCATCAAGGAAGTTGATTGAAATATGCACAAGAACAGTCACAATAAGTATTTGCTGCTACTGGAATTTTTAGATATGTAGACTAGAGCTTGTTAAATTATTAGTTATTTTAAACGCTTAATCTTTTAAATTATGAGAAAATACACTATCTTCTAGAAGTATTCACCCTTTTTCGTTTTGGCGTTCAATGTTGAAAAAGTAAAAATCAACCCACCCAAAAAAATAATAATAATAAAATAAAAATAAAAATAAAAAAAAGTTTCTCACAATGGCAAAAGAACCCTTCGTCAACTTTTTCTATCTCTTTGGGCTCAATCACAAGTGTCACAAGTGACTTTTTAAGAGAGAAACTCTCGAAAATGCCCCCGAGTGCTAAAGTGTCAAAAACATAGAAGATAAAATACCAAAAAAAAAAAAAAGAAAAAAAAAAAAGAATATTTATATATATTACACACACATTGGAGGTGGCTTGACAACTAGGGGTTAATCTTTTAAATGGGGGTGGCCACTAGGGGTACTGGTTCGGCCATCCTCATGTGGCCAAGTGGATCCACCACGGCTAGTTTGGGGATTGTTGAAACTAGTGACTCATTTTAGAATATCAATTGTTGGCCAAGTAGACAAAATATGTCTGTACAATTAGAGTTTTTCTATATATATATTATGATGCAACTCTAAATCATTAATAGTAAAATAAAGACGCACTCTCTGTGGATGTAAGCACATTGCCAAAACACGTTAAATCTGTGTCTTGACTCTTTTTTTTCGATTACATATTATTCATCATTATTGTCCACAGTAACAATAGAGATGGTGAACCACCCTCATGTGGTCAAATGCGGGATGTCGAAACCCTTTGAATGCTGGCTCGACCAAACCCCATATGACCACAGGGAGTGAGTGGACTACTGGTTATTTTTTAAAAAGAATTAATTAATTAATTAATTTTTTTTTTTTTTTTTTGGAGCATTTTCAAGAGTTTGTCTCTTAAAAAGTCACGTGCGACCCACGTGATTGGATTTCCATCCAAAAAGATGAAAGAAGTTGACGGATGGTCTTTTTTGCCACGGTTAGACACTATGGAGAGTAGATTGTGCTTTTTGAACATTTGACACCAAAACGAAAAGAGGTGTGGTGCATACTTTCGCCAGGGGTAAAGTGTTTTTTTTTTTTTCCTTTAAATTAATATTTGAACATCCCTCACACATGTAAGCCCAGATGATACTCAAAACTTCTATTTTAATATCATGTTAAATTATCAATTATTTCAAAAGTTTTAAAATACTCAACTTAATTACTTATGGTCTGTTTAGGCGTGCGTTTGAGAGGTCTAAAAGTGTGTTTAACACTCAAAAAATATATTTGAAAAAAAAAAAAAAGAGTACCCGTTTAGTAAAAAAAAAATTGGAAGTGCTTGTAAGGGTTCAAAAAGCCTAAAAATAGCTAAAACACACTTTTGACAAAAGCTTACAAATGAAGCTTTTGCCAAAAAGCGTTTTTTGACTTAAAAACTCTATTTCTTAAACGCAATTCCAAACAGACTCTGAAAAGTAATATTTTAACAAAGTGAATTCCCATGGCTAGGTTTAACATCAATCATCATCATCATCATTCGATGATTATAATGCTGCATTTTCTTTTCTGATATTCTCAATTAGTTTTCATTTTGTTCCCCAGAGGAAAAAATAATAATAATAATAATAATAATAATGTAATAGATTATACATATCAAAGTTAATTCCGATTTCCCAAATCATAGATCCATCAATTCAATATTAAGCTGATTTTTTTGTTAAATTCTTATTAATTTAGTCAACTTTGAGCGATACTATGCTATCGGAAGGTGCAAGAGATGACAGAGCTTTCCAAAAGTAGAAAGTTGTGTACCAGGCAGATGAGAACTTCAACTAGTGCCAGCTCCAGGTTGAACCTCGTCTCCGAATCCCAGCAGTCCTTACATGCCTTTTTCAGAAGCTTCACTGCATCTTCACTCTTCCCAGATTTCATTAGCCACATTGCCATTTCCTATTTATTTGTCAAAAAAAAAAAAAAAACTATTAAAAAAATAGCATTATTTATTGATTATTTGATCTGATATATTTTGTATCAGCTATCATTTTTTTTTAATATTTAATTAAAAATTATGGAAAAATTACACTTTACCCCCCCCCCCCCCAAAGTTTGGGGCGATTTTCAATTCAACCACCAATGTTTCAATTTTTGAAATGCACCCCCCCAAACTTGCAAATTTTTTTCAATTCGACCAATTTCATCTAAAAATTCCCATATTGCCCCTAATTTTCTTACTTTTTTATTTTTTATAAAAAAAAAAAATTGGGGATTGCAAAAATGGCCAAAGGGTGGCTACGGCCACTCCGAATATTTTTTTTAAATTTTTTTATAAAAAAAAATAATAATAAATTAGCGGTAATATAGAAATTTTTGGATAAAATTGGTCGAATTGAAAAAAAAAATTTGCAATTTTGGGGGGATGCATTGCAAAAATTGAAACATTGGTGGACGAATTGAAAATCGCCCCAAACTTTGAGGGGGTAAAGTGTGCTTTTCCCAAAAATTATTCTTCTCACTTTTTGATACCTAACTAGCTCTTCAATTTTTTTTGAGTGACATGTAGAATTTATCTCTATTGCAAAACATTAATTAGTTTCAATGAATGAATGACATATTATCTATTGATCGAGCTACATATAATTCATTTTTCCGTAGAATTTAATTTCAACAAAATGAAATTTACTTTATTCTACACATTATTTTAATAAACAAATAAGCCGACATGTTGGTTTTATGTTCAAGGAAAATTAAATATTTGAGTTTAGTTACAACTTTAGGGGTGCCATTGATCTAGATTTTCATTTTTCTTGCTATTCGATTCTTTGTAATTATTTTTTATTATAATTGAGGCCTTAGGAAGGTTTTTTTTTATAATTTTTTTTTTTAAAATACTTAATTATACTATTGCTACTTGTGCCTTATTCCATTAGGGCCTTCGATGACTGCCTAACCTAGCAATAAGTCGGCCCTCCTAGGGCTACAAGATGCTACTTGTAATACCTCAAGATTGTGGTAATTAGTCTACTGCTGCTAAAAGCATAGATGGAATCACAATAAGAGCATGTTTGGCCGTGATAAGCTTAAAAGTGTATTTATCATTTATAAAAACCTTTTTGTAGAAAAAAGTATATGTTTGGTAAAAAAAAATTGAAAATACTTTTAAGAGTTCAAAAAGCCAAAAATTGACTTTGTTAAAAGCATAAAAATGAAGTTTCTGTCAAAAAAAGGTTTTTTTTTACTTAAAAGCTATATTTCTCAAACATGCTCTAAGACTAAGAGCCTATTTGTAATTGCGTTTGAAAAATAGATTTTTTGAGTCAAAAAAGTGGTTTTGGCAAAAGCCTTATTTTTAAGCTTTTACCAAAAGTGCGTTTTTGTTATTTTTAAGCTTTTTAAACCCTTAAATGCGCTTTTAAATTTTTTCCCAAACGACTATTTTTTTTCAAATGAATTTTTTTAGTATTAAACGTACTTTTAGGCCCCTAAAACGCAATTCCAATTTCCAAATAGGCCCTAAGAGGACCATAGTCCCATTGTTTTTCAAATTTTCTTTTACAATGTTTTTGTTAGATTAAATATATGTGCATTTTTTGTTTAAAAATTAGGCTTGACCCTTCATTTGACTGGAAAAATCCTAATTCCGTCTATGCTCAAGCAGCTTGACCCTTCATTTTTAGCACAAGTTTTTAATATTAAATTGTTGAGTGATGATACGGAGAACGCCAAGCGTACGTGAACAGTCATGCATGCCTAGCTTAATTTTTTTTTTTTTTTTATAATTAAAATAATAAAATATTATATTTTATTATTTTAAAATATTAAATCAGCCGGGCGTGGGCACGCCCGGCGTTCCCTTTATCATCACTCAAAATTGTTAATACAAAGTCATATGATATGCATAATATTATGAGGATAGATAGATAGAATCAAGCAGCTGCAGTGAGCAGAGAAATGTACCTTAAAACTGGCAGCGACCTGTTTGGGTGTAGGCTTATCCTTACTTTCCCATGACGGCAAAACAGGATTTTTGGGCTTCCTCTGTTTTGAAGCAAGGTAGACACTCGTATCCAGCAACGATTTCAGCGCCACCCTCCCATCCAACGGGTATATATGTGAAAATCCAGGCATCGATATAGTTTTCTGAGCCCTATTGACTGCAATGGCTACAGGAGGACTCATCGTACAACCGCAGCTGATTATTCCAAGAACACAAGCCAGAGCCAGAGACGCCCCTACACTCTCTCTCACAATTTGCTTCCCATCATCATTCGTTGAAGCTTTTGGGAACCCATTAATGGCACAAACAGGGCCGAAGCCATGCCCAAGTGGGCGGTGAAGAATTGAAGTTTTAGTGTTGGTGAGTGGAAGAGATGAAAGGATTGTTACCGTTGCAGGGGAAGGGATGCGTAGGCGGAGAGGGGGCAGAGGGCCGTGGCGGAGGAAAAGTGAAGATTCCATGGAGCTATGGTTTGTGCTTTTGGGAAATTTGATCGGCTATCTCATTGTAGCATCAAGGAGACCACTTTGGAGTAGCCATGGCTGACAAAAAACACATTGTGTCTTGAAGTAAGGTATCTTGTTTACTTCTTTAAGAAAAATTCTCAGTAGTTATCTGGCAAGGCATCATTTTCATTTCATGACTTTTTCTTTTTTTAGTATAAGAACGTGTTACACATATAGGAAGAACTATGAAGAGTCTTGCAAAAAAGTTCAAAAAGTTCATATAATTATGTATGTATATATAATGTAACAATACATGTAAGTTATTTAAAGAGTTTTAGTTTCACATGAGAAATATAGAAAACAATTGAGATATATTATAATGCCCGGGCCAACTCAAACTAAGCTATTGTATTACTTGAATGTTTATATTCTAGTATGGTGCACCGGACGTGCATGCGTGGCAGTATGGCCTTGATGGCGCACTTGGCACAAAGCATCAAAGTTTGAAACGACCAGATCATGACTGTTGATTTAATTCTTATAAATGATTGTTTAGAAGTGGAAAAATAAAACATAAGTTAACAACTTAGTGAGCAGTCAAGCATGAAACACGTAAGTATGTAGTGAACTCAATCTTTTATAAAAATAAAAAATAAAAAATAAAATAAAAATAAAAAATTGAGGAAATCACACTTCATAAAGCAACTTGAGAAAATCGAGTTGATGCAGTACATCATGTGTGTACCATAGTCATAATCATACTCTATGTCGCATGTTCATACCCATGGGCCATAACCTTCTTATGGTGAAATTTGTGCGTCTGTCAGATCATTTGATACAACCCTAATGCATTGGACAGTGCACATAACGAACTATCACTAGTTGTCTAATCAAGTCCAACCACGGGTGATCTACCCCACTAGTGATATTAGTACTGTGGTGACCCCACCCATTGGTGGTTGTGCTGTTCACAACAGTCAATAGCTCTTGGATCCAAAGTAAATTCATTTATCACATAAATGGGTCATAAGGTCAAATATGTATTCATTTTGCCAATTCTTTTATTTTTACTTAGAAACTTAGCTCATAAGATTAAATCACAAAGACATAATTAAGTCCACCCTTTGCAACCTGAAAATTGGGGCTGATACCTTTCTTTGAAGCTTAAAATATGATAAATTGTTGTATTAACATGGCAACCCTATTACAGAGGATTTGGTATAATAAGAAGGCATAAAACGTTATGCATTCAAATCTTATAATAGTTTTTTTTTTTTTTTTTAAGTAAAGAAAGAATAAAAGAGTTGGGCTATGCTTCCTCAATGCATTATAGTCCTGAATGATTCTAAATTGAAAAAAGAAAAAAGAAAAAAAAAATGGAAAATGAGGTGAGTTAATCGGATCAGCTGCCCTCTGGAAAGGGGATTCCTCCTTGAACAGCTCTTGTGTATTCTTTCCACCATTTCCTTGCTTCATCCCTATTATCCAACATGGTGTATATAATAGCCTGTTCAAGTAGCAATATGTGAACCTTAATTTATATTGCGAATTTAATAAAGGCTTAAGGAAAAACTTAAGCATGTAAGTTACCATTAATATGCGTTTAATTTGTTCAAAAAAGAATTAATATGCGTTTAATCAATTGGTTTACCATTTAAGGCCCGTTTGATTCGCAAAATAGGTCCTTAGAATGGAAATAGTCATTCTTTTATTTGGTAACTTATTGTTATGAATAACTATTTTTAGATAAATAGACCACATTTTTAAAAAAAAAAAAAAATTATTTCAAACTTTAAGAAAAAAAAAAAAAACAAAACAAAACAAGAAACATACCTGAACGTGAATGACTATTTGATTAAAAAAATGAATAGCTTTCATTGAAAATAAAAGAAGGTAAAATGAAATAATCTTAAAATAATCATTTCCATGGCCTATGAGAAAATGATTATTCCAAGTACTATGATAACAATTCAAACTATTATCATATACTCTACTACCAAAGCTATTTTTTTTTTAAAAAAAAAAAAATAGAATAGCTATTTTGCATGCCAAACATACTCTTCTTAATATTCAAATCTTCACTTCTCTTCATTATATATATATTTTTTTTCATTTTCTTAAATTACTACTCATGATATTATGTAATTCACAAACCTTGTAGAGAGGAACTCGAGCATCAGAAGGGCCAGGTGAAGGGAGATCTCGCTGGAGGCACTTGCATTTGGATGCTTCTTGATATCTTCCCTGTAAAAGTACACATTACAAATATGAAAAACTGTTAGAATATTAATTCAATGATTTATAATTTATTATCTACTTAAACTTAAACTTTTGAAATAAGCAATAATTTGATATGAAATCAAAGTAAAGATCAAAAGTTTGAACCTTGTCTCTATCATTATCTCTCTTTTCAATTAAATATTATGTATATTAAACTTTCTTTTGTTAAAGGAAAGTTTGAACTCACAAGAAAGAGAGAGCAATAGAATAAAGGTCGAATATCAAAACAATGTAATTATTGAAGAAATTCGTGAGCCTAACACATCTTTTAAACATGCTCAAGATCTTGTCAACAAGCAATGTAGAATTATAATGAGGACCTCATAGACACTGATCAAGGAAATTACAGTATTAATTCAACCTAAATGCTCTGGCTGATGTATATTATTTTGCTATTACGCACTTCCTACAACCCAAGAATTTGAAAGTGAAGCTCCATAAAGAAGTTGACTAAAATATGCTGCATAAGAACCAACACTCACAATAAGTATATGCCGACATCTCCCACATTTGTCTGGTTATGAGAAAGGAGACGTGTTTATATAGAGCATGTTCTTTCTAAATAGTATGAAGCATTTAGAGGTAAACTCAATAATAAAACCGTGCAGGTTTAGCCCGAAGTAGACAATATCCTATCATTTAGGGCAAGGAGTTACATATGGTACTATCAGAACCGAAGTCTAGCTTGAGATGGGGGGAACATGCACAAGCTTATGAGAAGTCATCAAGGAGGACGACAGGTCCCAAGAGGGGGTGAGTGATTGTGACGCCTCCCACATTCCTGAGGTGTGAGAAAAGGGATATGCTTATATAGGGTATAAGGCCTTTTAAATTACCATATCATTTAGGGCGAGATGTTACATAGAGTTTGTCAAATTACCAGTTATTTCAAAACTTAAGCGATCCTAAAGCATGGAAAGTTTTCATACTTTTTTTTTAAAAAAAAAAAAAAAAGGTAAAAATCTTGAATCATGAAAATAATAAAAAGTAGAAAGTGATACCAGCAAGATGAGAACTTCAACGAGTGCCATCTCCACATTCGTCTCCGGCTCTGGATCCCCTTTGCAGCTCTTATACGCCTCTTTCAGTTGCTTAACTACTTCATCACCCTTTCCAGAGTTCTTTAGCTGCATTATTGCATCCTCCTATATAGTTGTGAAAAAAAAAAAAAAAAATTAATGCACCATTAGACATGGTAATTTTCAGCTCTAGCTCAGTTGGCATTCATGACACGACAAATTTAAGCAGGGTCTTTTTTATATTTAAATATTAATTAAATAATTTTAATTTTTAGTTAAAATTTCAATTTAAAAATTGTTCTTCTCAGTTTTTGCTCTTAATTTGTTTCCAAATGACGTGTAGAATTCATCGATGCTTCAACATTTAAAGTTTGTTTGGGATTACTTTACAGAGCTTAAAAAATACTTTTTAGTATCTGAAAAGCTGTGTAAACAAAAAATTTGTTTGTTTGGAAAAAAAAATTGCAAAATGACTTTTACTCTAAAGATAGCCGAAAAATAGAAAAATTTAAAAATGAAGCCTTTTCTAAAAAGTTATTTTTGGCTTTAAAAGCTCTATTTTTTAACGCAATTCCAAACTTACTCTTAGTTTCAACGGATGACATATTTTGTGTGCGTACATGATGCTACATTATTTAATTTTTTAAAAGACGTGCCAAAATTGACACCATGTATATAGTTAGATACACTAATTTTAAATTTTGATTGGTGATTATTGATTTCATTTAAAATTGAGAGAATCCTACTATATTGGTTTTGAGTTCAGGAAAAATTAAATTTATGAGTTTAGTTACTTGTTTAGGGTTGTCATTAATGTGATTTTTTATGTTTCACTTTATTTTCCTCTAAAATTTCAATATCTTGGGATTCAATTCTTTGTAATTAGGGAAAACTTTACTTACTATCCCTAATCTTCATCAATTTTGCAATCATGCCCTTAAACTTTAAAAAGTGTCAATTTAGTGTATCCATCTATTTTATTTTTTTTTTCTATTTTCTTTCAATTTCAACCCTCCATTAAGATTTTCGTAAAACAATAGATTGAGCAAAGTCTATTGTTCCTCATGCTTTAAATTTTGTTATATATGCATCATATATGGCCTATAATTCAAGCTTGAGCTTCGTTTTTTTTTTTTTTTGGGTTTTTGATAGTGAGCTTGGCTTCTATATATATTCACGAGGGACCAGGATCACCGGCCCAAACCAAAGGCCCGGGGGACAGCCACTTTAGTTGGCCCTTCATTTTCGAAGGAACCTGGCCCAGCACAAGGCCCAGGGGACGGTCACTTTTTCTACCCCATGCACGAACCACCCCCCCCCCCCCTCTGGCCCAAAGTCACACAAAAAGACAAGAAGACAAAATAACAGCCCGAGATTCTTGCGATGGCCGCTATTCTGTCATCAAAACATCTCCGCCACCTCCGCACCTCCCCACACTATTAAAGCGGAGCTCTGACACTACAGAAAGGTACATGATTTTTCCACTACCCCGGAGTCCGGACCATGGTGTATTTACCCCTTTACCTCACCTCCGCAAATTACTGACTAGGGCGTCGGAGTTAGCTCACCAGAATACCTCCGGTGACTATCTCTAACACTTTTTCCTCCTAGTCTGTGCAGGTCCTACTCAGAGATTTAGCTTGAGGCTAATGTTATTGAGTCACCACCTTTTTGTATTTAACATATTCCATCAAACATAATTCAAGCTATAAATGCATATACTATTATCAGGAAATATACCTTAAGGGCTTCAATGTCTTTTGGTTGAATCCTTTTAGTCTTCAAGATCGAAAAAACAGATCTTTTCTGGTTATCCTGACTTGCAGCAAGGTAGACACTCATATCCAGCAACGATTTCAGCGGTAGCCTCCCACCGCCGGGGTAAATATTTGTCATCAGAGACATCGATATAGATTTCTGAGCCTTGGAGGCTGCAATGGCTACAGGAGGACTCACCTTACAACCGCAGCTGATGATTCCAAGAACACAAGCCAGAGCCAGAGACGCCCCTACACTCCCTTTCACAATTTGCTTGCCACCATCCCCACCATCATTCGTTGAAGCTTTTGGGAACCCATTAATGGCACAAACAGGGCCGAAGCCATGCCCAAGTGGGCGGTGAATAATTGAAGTTTTAGTGTTGGTGAGTGGAAGAGACAAAAGGGTTACCGTTGTAGTTGCAGGCTTGACAGGGGAAGGAATTCGTAGGGGGAGAGGAGACAGAGGGCCGTGGCGGAGGCGGAGGCAAAGTGCAGATTCCATGGAGCTGTGGTTTGTGCTATCGGGAAATTTGGAGACCACTACTTATTATTGCTCATAATTTGGAGCAGCCATGTCTGACAAAAAAACACACTCTGTCAAGAAGTAAGGTATCTGTTTTCTTCTTTAAGCAAAATTCTCGTCAGTTTTCTGGCAAGGCATCATTTTCATTTCATGCCCTTTTTTTTAGTATAATTAAGGAACGTGTTACACGTGTAGGAGGTACAAGGAAAAAAAATCTCGTCAAAAAGTACATATAATTATGTACGTATGTCTTTGTTTATAGTTTCTGTAAGACTGTATCTCTCAAGATTCTTTTGTTGTGTGTCTCTCTCTCAATGAGAATGTTCGTTTTGTTTAAAACGCAGTCAAACTTCAAAAGGTTTTCTATGCTACATGAGAAATGTTGGCTATAACTCAATGCACCTCAAGGAAAGTAACTCTGTATATAACACGTCCTACGAGCATTTACTTTTCTGTTTTAGATTTATGTAATAGCACGTCTGTCTTGGAAAGATTTAGAATTACCGTCAACTTATTTGTTAATGGGCTAGCCACATTTATCACCTCCAACTTGGAGAGGCTGCACTAGAGACGGAGGGAAGGAATGGCCGATTTTGGCCATGGCCTTTTCCCTCTTTTGAAATTTTTATTTACCATAGTATGGGCTGTTTCGCATTGGACAATTACTGTTTAATTAGAACCATAGAACTGTAACAAGATTTGATTGATATTAGAAAATAGTATGAATGTTTAGTTTGAAAATGTGTATATATATATATAATTTTTTTTTTTTTTTTACAGTAATTTTTTTATTTGAATAGTAGTAAAAAGTAAGAATATTGGGAGTTAAATTTTAAATAAATAATATGAGGACTTTTTTTTGGACATTGGCAAACATAGCCATATATTTGAGCCAAAAAAAACTAAGCTTGTCCCTGCCCCAAAAAAAAAAAAACAATGCATGGCCCTTAATTAGTATATTCAAACCTTAAACAACCCAAATGTATCATGAGCAATAGCTTCCAAAAGCAGCGAAAAAGAGTTTTTAATGCAACAAGAGAACAACGTAGAAGCTGAAGCGGCACGAGTACGGCAAAATGTCGCGTTCCATTTTGATATATATATATTTGAGTTAAAAATTGAAATATATTAATAACCAATTTTATTTATTTATTTATTTTTTTGTTAATACCAAATGGATACTAACTTTAATTTTTATACATTAACATAGTATTCAATCTTAATATATTTTTTTATTCATGTTTTGATCCTCCCATCTTAATATGTTTCTCATTCCGATTCTCTCACCTTATTTCTTTTTATCCCTTTCCTTCAATGTGCAACTGTCATTTGGAATCATGCTTGCTTAAAACAGAGCATTTCCAGAGAAACGGGCAAAAAGTTCTTGCTTCTTGTGTAGGAGAAGAACAAGTGTCTTCCTGAAAATTGCATAACTTTCTTTACCCACCTCGCAAGGCTGTAATCAGAACCATTTCCTCCCCTTTCACAAGCCATTAGTATACAGTCCTCCATGGTCTCCTTTAACTTGTTCGTTTGATATATATACCATCAATCTAATTTTGCTTTACCCAGAAAGAAAAAGTTGTTATTCTGCAGAAAAAAAATCCCATTAGAATTAGCTTTGAAATATATATATATAATGGGGAAGTTTTTTGAAAATTTGATCCCAAAGACTAAGTATGGAGCAATAGCAGCAACGGTAACACCCATCATCATCGCTGCAGGAGCTTATGTTGCATGGAGTTATGCAAGTCGTGCTAGGAAACGACAGCGTGTTCTGTCGAGGTCCATGTCCGTTGGATACCTCCACAGTGGCAAACTTGCGTTGCAGAGATTGATGAATTATCATCAAGCTCGAGCAGAACCAGAAATATTAGATGGAGCTGAGAATGAGTTGAATACATTGCTCCAAGACAAACATCCTGATTTCTGGAAGTTGCGGGTTTGTTTACATTCTTTTCTGTCAAATTTTCTATTAGAAGTCAATATTTTCCCCAAGTTTGGTTTCCAGATTTCTTCTTGAAATATGTTGTGGAATATTCAAAAACTTTCTTAATCGCTCTATTATGTGGGTATAATTGTCTATAACAATTGCCTAGAAGTGGTTGGGTATGTACTAGGGTGTGAGTTCGACTCTCGAAATGAGAATCATCAATCCTAATGCCTTGATCCTTGGTTAGATTATATAGCTCAGTCGGACTTGAGGAAACGCATGCGGTTTCCACCGAGTATATGTGTTGGGTGGTCTTCGGCCTCTCTCAGTCCCAAAAGCTAACTCAATAGGTGAGGCTTTCCCTCACACTTATAAAGTGACCATCAACCCTTTCCACAACTGATGTGGAAAAACCTCAACAATCTCTTCTCACACATCGGGGCCCTGGATCGGAGCAGAGACAACCAATTTTTCGACTGTTAGACCGAGACTTGTTGGTTGAATCTAGGCTTTGATACCAATTTCGAGTGGTCTTAGGTCTCTTTTAACCCCAAAAGTTAGCTCAAGATGTGAGGTTTTTCCTCACACTTATAAACTAAGCACCAGCTCTTTTCGCAGCTGATGTGGGATAACCCCAACAAGATGTTATTATGTCAAGCTCACGTAGAATAGTTACAGTTGGTCTCCTCTGCCTGCGTTTTATCAAAACAATATATATATATATATATATTGCCTAGACTACATTATTCAAAAAGCTATTTTCTCTTAGAAGATTGTAATTTTATGAGCTTAATTCGTGTGGTTTGCATAAATGAAGAGTGCTGCAGCAAAGCTGGAAATGAGCGGAAAAGAAGCCAAGGCAGTGGAAATACTGGAAAATGAATTTGAAAATGCCCGGAAGGATCAGAAATCACATGAAGGCTATGAGATTGAAATGTTACTTGTGGAAATGCATATCTACAAGGTGTTGAACATCATGGGACTCTTTCTTATATATATATATATATTCTGACAACTCTTTGGACATAGATTTTTACTGATCAGTACTGAGTCTAGCTAACACAAAGAAGCTTTGCTTTGATCTTCAGGGAGATTTCAGAAAGGCTTTTGAACGCGAATGCTTGAAGGATGAAGTGATTTCAGATCACAGGCGTCCACTATTCAAGGTATATATATATATACTTCTTTCTTTATATCTCCATGGCTTATTATAATAAAGACAATTCATGATACAAAACATTTTTTCAAAAAATAAAAGCACATTTTAGAGAACTTTTCACTACTTATTATAAGAATATTTTGAGAAAAACATGTGTTTATTTTTTCAGCTTAAAGGGATTAACTTATTATTAAAATATTTTAAAAAATAACAAGGATTAGAGAGAGGTAGCCGGCCACCTCTCATGGAGGAGAGAAATGGCCACGTGGCTATCTCTATCGGAATTAATATCATGTAATTTGTTTTTCCAAGTCACATGCAACATCTTGAAAAATAATTTTTTATTTTATTAAAAAAAAAAAAACTAAAATTCACAAAAAGGATTTTAAAAAAAAAGAAACAACTTGAAAATGGTGACGAGATCACTCTGGCATTGCAAATGAGACAACCAACCCTAGTAATAAGAGTGGTTTGCGTTGCAAGTCGAAGGAGTGGTTCACGCGTCCAACCCCAAAATAGAGGTGGCCAGCTTGCACAGTCACCCCCATCAAAGGGGGTGGCTCACAATATCTCCCAAACAAAGCCATTTGCCTAGCCACTGCCAATCGACTAACCACCTCTAACCTAGGAGCCACCCCCAAATAGAAGGGGTGGCTCATGAGGCCACCCCAAACTCCTTCCACACGAGCCACGCCCTAACAGAGCAAGTGGAGCCACCCTTGTTAGAGGATAGTTGCACGATCTACCCCTTTGTTGGGGGTGGCTCATGCGGCCATATTCTCTGTTTGAGGTGGTCATACGAGTCACTCCTCGATTGGGGGTAGCAGTGCAAACCTACACAAGCCACCTCCTCCGGCATGGGTCACGTCTTTTATTATTATTATTATTATTATTATTATTATTATTATGACTTTTTTTGAATTTTGGTATTTTTTACATTAAAAATAATAAAAAAAAAAAATAGCGTGTGACGTGTTAAAACCGTTTATGTGGCATTAGCCACTTAAGCAGTTTTTGACCGAATGAGTGAAGTGAAAATGTGAAAAACCTAAGGAATTAAAAGTAAATTTAAAAATTTAAGGAAGAAATTTCAAATCGCACGAAGATGCAAGGAGTTTTAACCAAACTTTCTTTTTAAATTCTTTTTATAAGTAAGAAGTTCTCTACACTCTTTTTTGTGTTCTCAAGATAAGTTATGTTTAGTATTTATTATTTTAAAAATACAACCAAACAATTTGATAGTTGTGATCTAAAAAAATCCACAGGCTATTCTTCACATCTTAATGTCGGAGGAGCACCAAGAGGAAGAAGCCTCACAATATTGGGAAGATTTTGATTCTATTCGAAATGACTTCCTATGGCAACCTATTATGCAAGAAGACAAACTCGAAGACGTCGTTCCGAATTTCAAAGAGTTCAAGGAGGTAGTCAATTTGCTCAAAAAAGATATTCAAGAGGCTGTGGAGGCAAAGAAAACACAAAAGTAATTATAGACATATATGTCCCAAGAAAGGACTCAAGCTTCCTAAAGGAAGAGAAGAAATGGGTTGTATGAAATTTAACTCTAGCCTTAGGTTGCATTTAGGCATACCTAATCATGTACCTTGTATTTCAAAATTCATATTAATGTTGTGAAGGTCATATAAGACAACAACATCTTGCTCGTCATAGCTACGTCTTTACAGGTTTTTCACGTCATTAGGCTATAACCGTTAAAATATTAATTAAATAATTAAATTTACTCTCTTTTTTATCAACTTAAACTTTTGAGATAAATGATGATTTTTTAATATGATATCAAAGTTAAAGTCCTGAATTCGAATATTATCTTCGTCATTCACCTTTTATTTAAATTAAACGTTAGCTTTCTGTCTTAGAATTTAATCCAAAACGACACCAAATAAAAAATGACAAGGAGAAGTCACAACTAAAGAATTAACAACTTCTAACAAAAAACTTGAATATAATTTACCATTGATCAATTGTTAGATGAAACACACAAGCATCAATACGCCTAAGTGTTACATTGAGTGGAGACACAACTTGCATATAATTTAACAGAATTTACAAAGGAAGGTTTTGTGCATATAATGCCTGTCATACAAAGGAGGGTTGTGTACATTTCACACAATTTACAAAGAAATAGAACTTGCACATAACTTCTTCTTCTTCTTTTTTTATGACGTAGAATTCCTGACCATATCTTCGATGGAGAATTAGGATCTTTTCCGATTCAAATGAACTGAAAAATATTTAGTTAGTTAGATTAGAGGGATATTTTTGTTCCAAAAAAAGTGAAAAAAAAAAAACAAAACAAAACAAAAATATCAATCACATATAACTAACTGAATACTCTCTGATTCAAATGAACTAGAGAATCTTGTTCCTTCGGTGGGACCGGGGTCACACATAAAATGTTACTTTATATTAAGTTTGATGTCAGTTTAAGTTAGCACAAAATTAAGTGTTACTTATACATTTTATAGAAATTACAAAGAATAAGCTGCTTTTAAGCTTGATGGTAGTTTTCAAGTTATATCAAATATTTGAACCTAATAGATTAAGCTGTGGTCTTGCCTTAAAGTGTATAAAGTAATGTGTGAGACAATGGTAACACCCATAAACTATCTTTCAACAAAAAAAATACACCCATAAACTATCACACATTTTAAAAAGACCCATCATGCTCAAATTTAAAAAACTCTCAATTTTACTTCTTAAACTTTCAATTTGATATAACGTATCCTCTCCTTCGGTTTTTAAATGTTAAAAAATGACAAAATAACATTTTATTGCCATGACTTTTTTATAAAATTTCAAATTTACCGTTAATTTCAAATTAAAAATTTATAACAAAAACAAAATAATAACAAAATAACAAATGATAATTTGATCTTTTTAATCATTTCCGTTAAGAATTAATAGCTAAATCTGACATAAGAAATCAATTAAATCAAATTAAAAGTTCACAGAGATAAATTAGTTAAATTGAGAATTTTTAAAATTTGAAAGAGCCTTCTCAATACGAGTGGTAGTTGAAAGGTCTAAGGCAAAGTTTCCCTATAAATATATAAATAAATAAGATTAGCCAAGAACTTGAATTTCAGAAAGGATTGTTTGTAATTTTGGGATAATTTTTAAAACTGGTATTCCATCAGTGCCTCTAGGTAGATCAGAACTTGATCTCTCGTAGTCTTGAGTTGTAAACTTGATCTCTCGTAGTCTTAAGTTGTAATGCATTGCACTATTCTGTTCAGATGCCAGACGACTGAGAATAGCAAGTACTAATTCCTGCTAGAGACAAACAGCTTCCAAATGAATCGAATACCAAAGTTTGTGTCTCAAGGAAGGAACAGCACAATTAAAACAGATGAAAATGCACATGCAAGGTTCAAAACACAGAAAATAAAGTTAATCTGTAAAATTTTAGCACAGTTATCAACTTCCCAGTCTTAACAAAAGACACCTCGAAAAAAAAAAAACAGCCTTTGGAAGTCAGAACTCTAAAGAACTACCAAGTCCTCAATTGGAGAAATCTTGAAACAAAAAATGGTATTCCTCAATCAAAGAGACTGAAGCCCATATCCTGCAAAGAGCACAACAAAAGAAAAGAAGCATCAGATAAACTGAAATTAAATTACACAGCTGTTTTACAAAAGCAACAAGTTTGTACCCCTATATGAAATAGTTTGGTCAACAAAGAGAATAGGAGTAGTTCTTTATTTTCTCTAGTCCACCAGGCCCAACCCTAATTGTCACGGTATTGGGTTGGTTTTGTGCCGAAGGAGGGGCACAAGACTACATATGTGAACCATAACCAACCCTAAACCCTATCCCCACAATACTCATCCATGGTGCAAGATCGAGAGAAAAGAAGAGAGGAGGGGCAAAGAGAAGGGAAGGGGGGGATGGACTCATTTCCAAAGTTAACACATCAACAACTGAATTTGGTGTTTCCACCACAAATACTTTAAAAAGCATTATTGGGGCGGGGAAAGGGGGGGGGGGGGGGGGGGTTGCGCAGAAGAAATTAGATCAAAAGGTCAATTGTAGAAGGTTAAGCTCACAAAATTCAGGTTATGAAATACAAGAGCAGAATGCTTACATCATCTGATTCCTCTTTCTCTTCCACCTTTTCCTCTTTCTTTGGCTCGGCTGCAGCAGGAGCAGCAGCACCACCACCACCACCTGTTACGGCAACTGCAACAGCGCCACCACCAGCAGAAGGCACAGACGCTAATTTCTCTCTTCCAGATGCAATAAGCTCAGTTATATCTTTACCCGCGACTTCACACAAGAATAGGTCAACCTTACTATCATCAACTTCAGCTCCAACTGCACATATTAAAGTAACAATTTTTCAATAATAATAATAATTAATGCCTAAAACCTTTTTTGTTTTCGTTTATAGAAATTGGTATTCATAATCATAGGATGATAACATAAACCAGGAATCCAGATTAGTTCTTAATCTAGTATGAACTCCAAGCACCATTCAGGCAAAACCAAATACCAGAACTTTCTCCAAACTACGCTCAGATGCTGCAGTTCGACCCCTTCAAACAAGTCATATAAGTTATACAGTCAACTTTACTGCAAGACTGATTGACTCAATCAAGGAAAGGTTTAACCATAACGATCATATTTGAACATTTCATTCACTCAGCATCTTATAATGTCTGCATTAAACTGTGAATCATCTATCCGTCTCCACTATTACAACATATTAACAACTGTCAACTTCTCATCTAAGTTACGAGTTCAGATCAACCCTGGAGCTGACATTACAGACTAGACTACAGACAACATAGACCAGAAACCAAACACAATGCATTTCTTCTCTAAGAACAAAAATCAAACTCTGTTGTAATAGAAGTCACAAATCCCCTGTTCAGTTATCAAGCAAACCGGGGAAAGAAATAGGAAAATGTGGCTCAAAGGACACTGAAAACCCATACAAATTTTAGCCCACTAATTCTTGAAACATTTTTGGCCACCTAGTTATCATACTTTAGGCCAAGTGGGAAAACCTTGCAAGATTTCATAATTTTGGAAGCAACTAAAGCAATTAACTAAACCCATTCGAAGGGAAGAATAAAAACAAAAAAAACAAAAAAAAAATTCTCCAGCCAGTAATGTAACTATTGCAATGAAATGAACTCATTTGAAAGGAAGAAACAACACTTTAAAAGACATATTCTTTTTCTCAGTGGTAAATCTAGTGCATCCCCTTAACCCGTTTGAAGCAAGAAACCAAGAGATCGTACCGGATCCAAGAATGTTCTTCACATCATCAGCTGAAGGACTGGTGTTCCCTCCCAACACAGCCAGTAAATATGCAGCTACCACCTTCATTTTCCTTCTTCCTACCAAACCAACCCATCTAGATTAGATTTCATCAATACCCTAAAAGAGAGAGAGAGAGAGAGAGAGAGAGAGAGAGAGAGGGAGGGAGGGAGAGAGTACCTTGTTGGCCTGTGAATCTGAGAGGTTGGAAACGAGGGCAACAAAGAAGCAGGGCGGGATTTAGAAGAGCATTTTATAGAGCTAGGGTTAGGGTTTGGTTCATTTTTATTTTCTGAGATGTTGCTTGTTTGGGTATAAGGTAGTCCTTGTTCAGGTTTTCGTTTACCCGGATTTCGTTTTACATTGGGAAAGGGAATTGCTTTTCTCAGATATGGGCTTTGACCCGAGAGACAATGAATCGCTACAAATCGGGAGGCCCTTATTTTAAATGGGTCATATATTTCAGCTGAATTTGAGGGTGCAAATTTGTGCTAACAAGGATACGTTACATACAATTCAATTTTTTAGTTTGATTTTGTTATACTCACAACTACTTATAATATTGATTCTAAAAGTTAAGAGGGTCGAAAACTTAAATATGAAGTGAAGGTCACTTAGAAGTGAAATATTTAATGCTGTCAAAATTCTCGATGCGTTGGATAATCACATATAATATTGTAGAGATATCATTCTTATACCTAGTCCTGACCACATAAGAAAAGGCGCATAAAACCCTAGCCCTAGTCGTGTATTAAGAGGCAAGAGGGTTAGGGTCACGGCCATGGCTAGGGTTTTATCTCTAGCCCCTAGCCACACCCCTTAGTGTTTGGAGATAGACTCCTTCTCTAAGCAGTCTCAAACCTATAAAGAGAAGTGCTTGTTAGGTATAAGATGCACCCAGTCATTCACTCTCTTGAGAGCCTTTAAAGAGAATATCTAATGATCTCACAAATCCCTGGGCAGTTGTGTTTTTGCCCAAAAGCTAAAAGAGTGGTTGTGTATACTAAGTAAGAGCCCCTCTTGGTGTTTTAATTTTAATAGCATGATTTTTCCATATTCTCTTAAAGTCGATCAATGTGATTATTCTATTTGTGCATATGATGTACAAGATTCCAACAATTTACGAGAGTTTAGTACTTACCAAGCTATTTTATGGTTTTATAGTGTTCTAGTTATTACTACTAAATGTGATCTAGTCAATATGGTTAGTGTGGTTGTTTAAAAGAGAAAAATGTATACATTTTGTTCTTAGTTACCTCCTCATTTACTTGTTAAATGAATTCGAGGTATTGCCACTGACACTCTAAGGTTATATACTAGTTAAATACTTTGGGGTGTCACACTATGGGTTAAAAATCTCGATGCCAAGAGGGTTGAAGGTTCTGTCATTATTATCATGAGCAATTCTCGATTGAGTGGTCGATAAGGAACTTACAATCATTCTCACAAATAGCGCCAAACTATTAGGACAATTGACTGTGTGCTGAGATACCGATCTAAAGTGCTTACCAGAATAAAAGAAATATGCAAAATAGCTTCCCGGAGCATGTTAGCAAGAGATAAATCTAATACTTCAGTCGGTATCAATTGAAGTGGATAATCGAGGAAAATAGGGTTGAGAGGAAGGAAATGAAAGTCCATTTTACTTAATGATGATACTATCCATAACCTTCTGCTACGAATATTTCGTACACATTACGAGCTCCATCATGTGTATTGCCCAAGCGTACCGTCTCATGTCATGAATCATGGAATAGTTCTTGACGTGGCATAGGAAAGGATTCAATGTGGAGATATATCTATGTGTTCTCGGACCAGCAGGTTGGCGGAGATATTTAGGTGTTCTTGATTTTGAATATATAGATATACATTCACATGAGTGTCCCTCTCATTTGTTTTTTTTTTCTTTTTGAATAGTTAAAATATGTTCATATTATAAAGTTGAAAATCATATTATGAAAAATAATAAGAGCAAAATTATACAAATTTATACAAGCCTATAAATACAACTTATATGAGTTGGCATGGGTTCAGTTGGTAAACGAGCTTATGTTTAAGTTCAAGCTCTAATCATTTAGTAAGTAAACTAAATTCAAGTCGAATTTATATAAGTAGTTGAGCTCATATTATTGCTTATAAATAGAATAATACTAGAAATTATATTTTTGTCCCACTAATATCTTACAATCCTGACTTGACAATTTTAACAAATCCTATAATTCTAAGGTTGGCTAAGACTGACAAGTCAGCATGTACAATACTGTCGTGACAATCTTAACCAATCTTTAATTTTTTTAACAAATGACCGATCAAGGGTTGATTGAAAGTATCACATCAATATTGTAAAATAATTGAGAAATGGTAGGTGCTCCTCTGGTGTTTTTTTAGTGTTCTCTCAATCTTTGGTGAATATTATTTTATAAAAATCAAGTGAGAGAAGTAAGGGTCAATTTTTTTTAAAAAAAAATAATATACACCTAAGACTAGGATAACACTAAGACATCACTTAGCATTTTCCAAAATAATTATAAGATAAAAATATGGGAAATGCTAAGTGCTATCTAGGTGTTCTCCTAGTCTTAAGTGGATATTATTTGAAAAAATACACTTTACCCCCTGAATTATCCACGCAGTTGCATTTTAGCGCACAATGTTTAAAAAGTGACAAAAGACCCCTCACAATGTATCTGACGTTAGCAAAAAACATCTGTTTATTTAGACAAAAACCAAGTCACATGTTTTTTAACCAAAACTTTCGAAAATGACCTCAAGGGATAAAGTGTAAACATAAATGACTTCGGGGGGTAAAGTGTAAACAAAAAATATTTAAAAAAGCTTATGTAAAAAATTAATTAATTAATTAATTAAAGAAAACCCAAAAACTAAACTAAACAAAAATTAATAAAAAAACTAAAAACTAAAACTAAACTTCAAAAAAAAAAAAAAAAATCCATTTGGGGTGGTTTCGACCAACCCCCCAAACTCATTTGAGGTGATTTCGGCCACCCCATGGGACACATGGGTGGTATCGGGGGGGTAAAGTGTAAACAAAAAATATTTAAAAAGCTTATGTAAAAAATTAATTAATTAATTAATTAAAGAAAAACCAAAAACTAAACTAAAAAAAAAAAACCATTTGGGTTGGTTTCGACCAACCCCCCAAACTCATTTTGGGTGATTTCGGCCACCCCCATGGGACACATGAGTGGTTCAGTACCCCATACCGGCCGAATGGGGGTAGCCAAGCCACCCTCCACTTTTTTCTTTTTCTTTTTTTGTGTGTAAGTTTTAGGTTATATATATATATATATATATATATATATATAAACTTTCTGTTTTAAGTTTAGGTGTAGTTTAGTTTAGTTTTTTTAGTTTAGGTATAGTTTTTGGTTTTTTCTGTTAATTTTATTTTTATTTTTTTTATTTTGAATATAAGCCTTTTTTTTTTTAAGTTTTAGGTTTAGTGTTTTTATTTATTTTTTATTTTATGTTTATGTTTACACTTTACCCCTCGGAGTCATTTATGTTTTTACTTTTCCCCTGAGGGCATTTTCGAAAGTTTCGGTTGAAAAATGTCACGTGCCACATGTGACTTGGTTTCCGTCCAAATAGATAGATTTGATGGACGAATGGTGTTTTTTGCCAACGTCATATACATTGTGTGGGTCTTTTGTCACTTTTTAAACATTAGGTGTCAAAATGCAAATGCATGGATATACTTCAATGGGTAAAGTGTATTTTTACTATATTATTTTCTAAAAAATATTAAATTACCAGTTATCTTAATAACTTAAGCACATAGAAGGAGACAAATTTAATCATTTAATCATTACTTTAATACGAAGAGGTAAATTTAACACCCCACGTGTGGGCTCAAAGCCTCAAACTTTCTTTTAGTAAGTGAGGCCCAACATGTGTAATATTTAATTGAAATGAAAGATAAATGACAGAATCTAGATTCGAATTCAAGACATTTGGCTCTGATACTATATTAAATTACCAGTTTTCTCAAAAGCTTAAGCTCATAAAAATAGGAAAATTTAATCATTTAATCAATACTTTAACAAAAAGCAAAAAATAAACTTTCATTATTTCTCTCACTTTATTTTCAAAAAATAATATTCATATATGACGAAAAAAAACACTAGGAGAACACTAAAAACAGCACATAACCATTTAGGGGTGTCAACCCGGTCCCGATTCTTAGTTATTAGCCAAAACCGAAAACCGAAACCGAGGTACCCCGTTATTAATTTTGAAAAATTGGAACCGGATAACTGGCTCCTGGTTAACCGGTTATACAATAACCAGCCGGTTTCGATTAGTACCCAGTTATCTGGACCGGGTAATCGGTTTTAAAAAAATTTTGTATTTTGGGCTTATCCAAACCCTAATTTTCGGACCCAACCCAAAATCTCACAAATCTTCACAATTTCTAGCTTCTAATCCCACAAGTATAATGAAATTTACAAAAAAAAGAGTAAGAATTTTACCTATGGCAAGAATCCTTCTTCTTCTTCCTCTTTTTCTTTCTTTCTTTCTTCTTCTTCCTTCACAGCCAGTAGCTCTCTCTCTATCTCGTTCTCTCTCTCTCTCTCTCTCTCTCTCAATCTCCGGAGCTCTCTCTCTCTCTCTCACGTGCGTGTATGTGTGTTGGTAGGGAAGAGAAGAGAAGCAAGTGAGAGGGAGAAGAAAAAGAAAGGAGGGAGCTAGGCGTGAGGGACACTAAAAGAGGCGAAAGTGAAAAAAGTGAAGTTGTGAACCCTAAACAGCTAAACCTAAAGTAAAAACAAAAGCAAAAAAAAATATATATATTAATATATATAAAATATTAAAAAATATTATTATATATATTGGTACCCGGTTTCCCGGTAATAACCGGATGCCAAAAACAGAAACGGGGGTACCTGGTTACCAGTTTTTTTCAACCGATTTCAAAACCGATTCTCCAATTCTCCGATTTCTTGGTATTTTTTGACACCCCTACCTAATATTCCTCTAAAAATATATCGATTAGCAATACTCTTATAAGTTATAAATAACTTGGTTTAATTACAACAATGAATGCTCATAATGAAAGACGATTATGTTTTATTTTTTTAATAGCTTTCTTTTTTTGGAGTGCATTAGCAGTTTATAATCATTACGCTATTAAAGCACACTACAACTTAATTCCAATTTTCAACAACACGCTGGATTACATGACCAAAGCACAAACAAAAAGCCATGTCTTCGTATTGAAGCCAACTTTGGGAGATATGAAAATCCATTACAACGGCAAAATGGAATCATTTTGCAATGGTGCGTTTGCTCTTTTTTTTTTTCTTTTTTTTTTTAATTTAATATCAGAAATGCTATTTTGTATACTATTATATAATTTTCATACAAATTTAATGATGTTGAGTGAAAATAACCCATCGTAAAAATTAACAAAAAATAAAAACTAATTTGTAATGCACTATTGCATACTAATCTACTAAATAATATTACTAATTCAATATAAAATAAAGGATTTTGTCAACTTTTCTAACTACATAGACTAATTTATTCTTTTTCTTATCCTATATAGTAATTAATTATTTTTCGAAAAACTTCAAGAAATTCTCATGAACTTTTACTTATTTTAACACTACTTTCAAAATTTAAAAACTCTTAATTAAGGATATCGAACTTTTTTTTTTTTAACATGTCCGCACAAGAAGGGGGGAGGATTCGAACTAGTGACCTCCACTTCATTAGGCGTGGTCCCAGCTGATTAAACTACCTCTTGGGGTAAGGGTATCCAACTTTCAAGTTCTTTCAATTGCTCAATTCTGTTAGGATTTTCCGTTAAATTTTGTCAAAATACCCAAAATACCCCTGTTTTATATATATATTCATTTTCTTTATTTTATAAATAGTGTTACTCATCTAATATAAAATAAAGGGATTCTTCAACTTTTTTTATTGACCGAGACTAATTTGTTCTTTTTGCTTGTCCCAATTAATTTTAAAAAAAACATTTATGCAGCCATTTGTCAAAATTCCAAACCAAGTACCATAAATGCATTTAAAATTTTTCTCATTGATGATCGGATTACGTTAACACACATGGTATTTATTATTTTTTTTATGAATCTGGTACTTGGGGATCATCAACCAAAAGTGAAAAATAAAATAAAATAATGTAAGTACAAAACTAGGCGTGGAAACTCATGGGATTGCACTTTATGGGGAAGGCAACGTCGACACCTCTGCTCTTCCAATCAAAGCTCCTCTGTTTCTCTCTGTTCTACCTCTTCACCTCTCTGTTTCTCGCTCTCTACACCTCTCTCTCCCAATCCCAATGCTTCTTCAGATCTTCTCCCTACGACCCAATCCAGACCCCTCTCTTCTCCTACCCTCCCTCCTATGGGGAGCACAAGTACGCAATCCCAACCCACCGTTCCACTTGCTCTTCCCCTGTCTTCTTCTCAGGTACGCTTCATTTCTTTCACCCAGTAATCCTTGAAATTGTTGCTTTCGTTGATCTTAATTATCGTATTTGGATATTTGGATAATGGGTTTTGGTTTTTGTGCTTAGATTATTGGACGGTATTGAAGGAGATCCAAGATTTGTGTAAGAATTCTTCGTTGGCTTCGCCGGTTTTGAGCTATATGCAAGGCCGGGCTGATAGTTTTGGTGGAAACTTCAGTACCCAAAAAAGATTTTCTTATTTTGACCACGACAACACTAGCGTAGAACTTCCTTGTGGATTCTTGAAGAAATTTCCAATTAGTAATGCCGGTTAGTTTTGTACCAGAATCCTCTGGAATTAAGGTTTTTTCTTTTTTCTTTTTTTCTTTTTGTTGTTGTTGTCATCTCTTTTCCTGTCAGCTGAAGCCTGAATCTATTTGGATTCTGCTAAATTTATGGAACTTAAGAAGCATTAGAAAATTCATAAAACATTTTCTAATTGGCAAATTTTAGAACTTCGATTTTTATGTATGTCACTTTTTTGTTCATGGAGCAATCCGTTTGAATTGTGCTATTCTGTTGTACTTGTGTGAAATTCAGATCGAGTTGCGATGGAAAACTGTAAAGGAGTGGTCGTAGTCTCGGCAATCTTCAATGATCATGACAAAATCCGGCAGCCAAGAGGCCTTGGATCCAAAACACTAAATAATGTATGTTTCTTCATGTTTGTAGATGATATTACCCTCAAAGGACTTGATTACCACAAATTAATTTCTAGAAAATCCAAGATAGGCGCATGGAGAATCGTTAGAGTTTCTAGCAAAGACTTGTATGGGAATCCAGCCATGAATGGGGTGATTCCTAAATATTTAGTTCATAGACTTTTCCCAAACTCGAAATTCAGCATTTGGATTGATGCGAAGCTGCAGCTAATTGTTGATCCGCTTTTGTTGATTCATACACTTGTTGTCTCTGAGAAAGTGGATATTGCCATATCAAAACACCCATACTATGTTCATACTATGGAAGAAGCAATGGCGACAGCAAGGTGGAAGAAATGGTGGGATGTGGATGCATTGAAGTCTCAAATGGAGACATATTGTGAGATGGGGTTGCAGCCATGGAGCCCCAAGAAGCTACCCTATACCTCAGGTATTACAATATTACTACATTTCTTGTTTTAAAAGTACCCTTTGCAGGAAATGAAATGCTAAATACTGTTGAAGCATCAGAAATATTTCACTCCAATATTATAAGAATTTACTGTTATTAGACCATAGGTTAATTTTTTAGGTTACAAACATCCTTAGAAGATGGTTCAGATCGAAACAATGACCTATGATGTTTTTTCCTGGTGGAGGCTCAACAAAGGTAGGTAAGAGGTGCCAACCAACTTCACCACTTGTCATTTTTTTAGAAGCCAACAATGACTGCTTGTGTGAAGTTTCTTCAACCCATTTTGTGTGATTATCTGCAGTGTTTTTACTCGTGGAGTTTACATCTGGTGATTCTTTGTATAAATTATTAGCATTTTGAAAGAGTCATGGAGCTACTTCAGCTGCCTATGGTGCCTTGCCAGAGATGTCAAAGATACAATTATTAGTAAAAGACTTAAGAGGGGAAAAAATAGAAATTTAGGATAATATTGAAGCAATAAAAGCTATTTATGTGTAGCTACTATGAGAGATCAGGGTAAGAACTTTGCAAAACTGGACATCTTTTCAAAGAATCTTCTGAAAGTTGCATGAAAACTAGTGTTTTGTTTTTTGCTCTCAAAACACAAAACGCTCTTAAAAAAACAAAAACATTTTTCATCTAACAAAAATTTATAGTGTTCTCAGTGTGGTCCCTGATTAAATATGTTCAAGTGTGGTCCAAAAACTAGTGATTTTAGATATCTTGCCACATAGTTTTCAAAGCATTGATGTGTGAGCTACCATGCAGACGTATATATATATATATACACAAGTTGTAGATTGTTTGCTGGCTTAGGTCCTTGTTATATTCATGTCTATTCTACTGCATGTGGTAGGTCCAATGTGAAAATAAACTAAAGTTTCCAATATATATGAGCCGTCTATTTAATGCTTTTCTATAATTTGCTTATTGTTTTTTTTTTTTTTTGTTTTGTTTTTTTCAGATGTACCAGACAGTGCTATGATCTTAAGGAAGCATGAGGTGGGCAACAACCTCTTCTCCTGCCTATTGTTCAATGAGTTGGAAGCTTTTAACCCAAGAGATCAGTTGGCTTTTGCATATGTAAGAGACCAGATGAGACCAAAGCTCAAGATTAACATGTTTGAGGTTGAGGTATTTGAGCAGGTTGCTGTCGAGTATAGGCACAACCTTAAGCGTATTGGTGAAGAAGAAGGGTCCAGAGGAGTACACAAGACCAAAAGAACCAAAAGAGCAAGGGCAGATTTGTTGTATGTTAATGGCAGCTGTTGCAGCAGGTGCCAGAAGTATCTTTTGGATATGTGGGGTGAATCCCATGATTGATTTTTGTCTCTAAACTATGAAATTAAAGGAGGAAATTAAAAATAAATAATAAAAAAAAAAACGGTGAAAAAAAGTGTAAAGAACCTAAACCAACCACTTTTCACAGAGAAAGCCTGACAGACAATAATAGGTTGGCAGGGGATGCTTCTTTTTCCTTTTGTTTCTTTTCTTCATTCTCTCTCTGGTAGGCGTTGACAGGTCATATATATATAGGCAAAGTATTGATTAGATTATACAAAGTGGATTATCATATAGATTGTGCTCCTTGCTACAGAGACACGATTCCTTGTGGTGGCTAGCTATCAGACATGGTGTAATACTGACATGGCAATCCACATATTCTAGTAGATTCTTTAGCTTTTCTTAAACATATTCGGATTTCCATCGATTTGTTTTTGCCTTTTGGCATCAAATTGCATCAAATTGTGAAAGAAGTGAGCTTCTATGGAGTCTATCTGTTCAGACAAGTAGACGAGACGAGCACAGTTTGAGAATTATTTGGATAAGCGGGTTTTATCAATTCAAATAACACATTGCTAAAAATTCAAATTGGTTTAAAAGGATATGCAGAGGACTGGGTTCACGTGGGCTGCTTATGAGCGACAATAAAATGGGATGGCAGCCGATAACCTCAAGACACAGCCAAGAATCACAGGTATCCTGAGATTGCAGAGGACTGGGTTCATTAGTTTCATTTTTGGTACAACTGAAAGAAGGAGATATTCATTCATTCAAATATATAATTAACCGACGGGAGCATAGCATGACATGATGGTATCCATCAATCATTAAATTTTTCGGTCCAATGAAAATGAAGGTGGAGATTAAAGGTGTCATTTTGTGTTTGCATATTGGTTTCGGGTTGTAGCGAAGCATATGTATAAGACTATATAAGTCTAACTATAACCAAACTCATTTAATTAAACAGGTTATAACTCTTGACTCTAACCCTCTAATTTCGTATTGGTTCGTATCGAGTTCACAAGTCATGTCAAAAATTGTCTGTCATTATGTCGCGTGTCGAAACATGTGTATAAGACTATATAGTTCAACTCTAACTCAACCCATTTAATTAAATTGGTCAGACTTATGAACCCTAACTCTTTAATTTTATGTTGGATTCACGGATCGTGTCAAACATTGCTAGCTCTAGGTGGGATGAGACTCATACAACTCAGTTTGTAGGAAATTTCTATCCATGGGTATAAATTTTTTACAAATGAAGTTCTAGAAATTTCTCCAAACACAGTCTCTAAAAGTTTCATGCGTTACTTAAACATGTGAGAATTACATTTTTTTTTTTCTTATTAAACATGTGAAAAAAAAAATGCTATTAAAAAAAAAAATAATAATTCTCACATGCTAAGAGATCTTCGGCACTTTTAAAGATAAGATTAAAGAAAATTTTCTAGAAAGTTATTTCCATAAATAAATTAGCATTGATTTTAGAAAAGTTGCATTGAATTGCTTTTGCATAAGAAGTGGAAATATTGAACCCATTGAAGCAATGAGAATCTATACCTCCTACCCCCACTATAAAACTAATGAAAATATATATTCCAAACTAGAACAAGTTCTTTCAACACCCAAATCAACTTTTAAAGGCATCTATAAAACATCCATCACTATTCAAGTATATTACAAAAGTAAAAAAAGGGGCTTAATTCTATTCCAGTTCTTTTCTCTTCATGAAGATTCTCCAGCCCCTTAGGCTTTCTTTAACTCTTGATAAACAATTCCAAAGCATTTAACATTTTTCCTTCAAAATATATTGTTCCTTGTATTTGCCTATCCTATTTGATTGGAATTTAGATTAAAAGTCTTTTTCAACCCTTTGGATTGTAGAAGTCCTACATCAGGCTAAAATTTTTGAGTTTATAGTATTACATGTAAAAACACAATGAGTACTGCCACTACTGGGCTAAATCGCGTGCCAGTCACTTTTTTTTTTTTTTTCTTTTTTTTTTTGACATATCAACTTATATAAAGGTAGTGTGAAAATCTAATGTGAAGAATAGCATGCATTATTCAAAATAAATAGCATAAATTGTCTAAAGTAAAAATTAAGTAATGCTACAAACCACACTTTTATCTCATTTTTCTCTCACTTTGTAGATGGGGTATTGCCAATCAATCCTTGGATCAGCCTCTATTAAAAAAAAATTAAATTAAATTAAATGGTTGATTGGCATTGCTAGGAATGTATAAACGGTTGCGGTTACTCCCTCCTAATTGCAACCGGGGAATAACCGCATTTGCAGCCGCTTTCGGTGGTTATCATGAGTAATTCTAGAAGTTACTCTTGTGTCACTTCAAGAATGAAGTGACTTCAAAATCATTAGTTGATCAAACTTTAATAATGATCAATCACAAGGTCAATAGTGATTTTAAAAGTTACATCATTCTTGGAGAGACACGAGAGACTTCTAGCATTACTCGGTTATCATTTTTTTAAAACCGTAACTATTAGGCTGGTTAGTAGTTATACAGTTATTGAATGCCGGTTATTAACTGCTAACTACTTTTCAAGGCATTTTGAGCATCTTTTAGTGTTTTGGGCCTCATTTTTATGGCCTTCATATCTAATATTTGGTTGTTTGGTTATTTCTTTTTATGTATTGCAATGACTAGATAGATATCAAGACCTCAACCTTCAAAAAGAATTGATTTTCTATACAATCAAGTAATAGTTGGACCATTCCCTAGGCCTTACATTTATTAAATAATATATGTAAATATAACTTAAAAAAATATGTGCATAAATATATATAACAAAAAATAAGGGCAAATTATGTATGACTTAGTCACATACCACCTATATACATTCCTGGAATTCGAGCCTCCCCTCCAACTCCTACTTTTGATAGAGGTGGCAATTTGTGTTTGTATACCGGGTTTAGGTTCAGGTTATGTCCAAGCATAAGCATCTCCAGCAGTGTAGCTAAAATTGAGATATTAGCTACATTTAGTTATTTTTGCCATTTTTTTGTTCCAACAGAATAGCTTCATATTAGTTATTATACCTTAACTGCTACAGTGATTATAGGACACTAAATTGTTGAATATAATATTATTTTCACATTATTTTCTCTCTCTTCTCTCTCTGTCAACGTTTCTCTCTTTTCTCTCTTCTCCCCCCCCCCCCTCAACGTTTCTCTCTCTTCTCTCTTCTCTGTTCATGAATTTATGATACAAATTCAAGTCTTTTAAATCACTAAAAACTCTCCCAAAAAAAATTGCAAAGCTGGCCGTGGGGGGTTTGGGTTGAGAGGGAATAGCTGGTTAGGGAGGTTTGGGTTTGGATTGAGAGGGAAGAGTGAGAGAGAGAGAGAGAGAGAGAGAGAGAAAAGTGAAAAAAATAAAATAAAGAAAGATTAAAAAATAATATTAAAAAAAATAGAGAATGATATAAAGAATCTGTGGAGTTGATATTAAAAAATGAGTAGCTAAAATAGAGAATTATGCTTTTTGACTATGTAGAATACCTCTTATTGCTGGAGATGCTCTAAGATTATATATGTTAACTTTAATCCAACATATTTAATTAAACGGGTCAAACTCATCAATCTAACCCTTTAATTTTGTATTGTGTTCGTGTTACGTTCGTAGGTTATGTAAAACAATATTTGTCATTATGTCTCATATCAAATTCATGTCGTGTCAAAGCATAAATATAAGACTATATGGGTTAACTCTAACACAACACATTTAATTAAATGGATCAGACTTTTCAATTCCAACCATTTAATTTCATGTTTGATTCATATCAGATTTGCAAGTCGTTTAAAAAATTGACGGCCCTAACATCCAACCTTATTAACCACTTTCCTCAATCCTTAAAATCACTAATCACAACTGGCCTAAGTAATTGTCTAGTTGTGGTTAGACAGTTGTTAGCGGATCATGTGAGCATCCCTAAGCATTGCCAGATCAATAAACTAAAATAAAAATATAATTTTTAACATTATTCATCAAAATATATTCTCTTCTGATGATCTCATTTCGATCCTTTTTTTTTTTTTTTTGACAAAAAAAGTCTTGGATAATTTTTTTGGCTAACAATAAAGTTGATTGGATCATGTGAGCATCATTTCCCAGTCTCAACTCTCATGTAAGTCTAATGAAAGCATCAATTTCTCTCTCACCCAATTCCCCAAAATCTCCCCGCCCAACAAATTCGCCCAATAACAACCCAAGCCCATTTCTATAAAACCCACTCCCACTTCCATTTTCCTCTTATATTAAAAAGGTTTTTCCAAAACAAAAATGGCGAGCCAGCAAATATCAAACCACAGAGACGACGCGGAGATCCACCACGGCGAGGCTCTGTGCAAGCAGAAATCGCACGAGCTCCTGGGCGGGATCTCTCTGCCCAAGGGGCTCCTCCCTCTAGACGAGGTAGTGGAGGTGGGCTACAACCACACCACCGGGTTCATCTGGCTAAAGCAGAAGCGCAAGAAAGAGCACCGGTTCCGAGCGATCGGGCGAACGGTGTCGTACGACACGGAGGTCACGGGCTTCGTGGAGGAGCGCCGCATGAGGAGGCTCACTGGGGTCAAGAGCAAGGAGCTCCTCATCTGGGTCTCCATCTCCGACATCTACGTCGATGATCCTGGGTCCGGTAAGATCACCTTCGCCAACTCCACCGGGATCTCCAGAACCTTCCCGATATCGGCGTTCGAACTCGAGTCGGAGGGCAGCAGTGGGGATCACAAAAAATGAGGGATTTTTGCTGAAATTGTTGGATTTCAAGTATTTTTAGTTTTGTTTGAGTTGGTCATGCGACTCATGCCAGAATAATGATTAACTGGTGAAATAGATCAATTTATATAAGCAATTGGGCGACTTATTTCCTGCGCGCAGAATATAAAATAATTTTTATACAAGTTAATGCTTTTGATTTCATTAGAGAATCCAAGAAATGTGAATATAAATGGAAATTATAATATCCCAACAATAAGGCTCTTGTTTAGCAAATTGGCAATATATTTCTCCTCTACTGAAATTAGCAAATTGACAATACTTCAAATCTGAAAAGAATAATAGTAATAATATATAGTTAAAAAAAAAAAGGCTTAACCCTGAACTTACATGGTTTTTGTAAACACCTACAATTTTTAAAGTCTCTTACTTTGGTGTATCGAACTTTCGTTTCGTTTTAGTTATCTCCATTGTTTCGTTTCGTTTCAGTTACACTGAAATCTTCAAAGTCTCTCACTTGTGACCCAATGGAGCGTCACAAGTGACCCACCAGGGTTTACTTTGTGACCCACTGGCGAGTCACCTTGGTGACCCACAATGGGTAATCGTGGGTCACCCACCTGTCTTCTTCTTCTTCTTCTTTTTTTTTTTTTTTTTTTTTAATATAATAATAATAATAATATGACCCGTAGGTCACAATGAAGATGAGTTAGATCTATCGGTAAACCCACGGATCAAAAGTTTTTTTTTAAAAAAATATTTTTTAATAAAAAAATAATGGCATTTTAGTAATTTAACACTGGTCAGTTAGAATTTCACAGAAAATTCTAACGGAAGGAGCAAAGTGAAAGAAAATAAAAATTTGATACATCAAAGTGAGAATTTTTGAACAATTTGGGGTGTTTGCAAAAAGCGCAAAAATTTGGAGAGGGTAAGTGAAGTTTCCCATATATATAATTCAATTATATTAGACTTTAAATTACGATAATGTCTCTACCGAGTGTCGGTGATGACTTGACCGACTCCTCCGAATCCTGACCGAGTCCAAGGGCAGTCCCAACTGAGTCTCGACGTTAGCATGGCTGAGTCGTGGCAAGTCCCAATCAGTCACTGGCAGTGTCCGAGCAATGGCCCGATAAGTTTTGACTAGGTCTCAGCGATGTCCCGATCGGTCTTAGTAGCTGCTCAATCAGGTCCCGGTGAATCTCGACCAAGTCTTGGTAGGTCTCGATCGGGTCCTAGAGGGGGCCTGCTTGTGGCATGGTAAGTCGTGGCAGGGTCTCAGCAACGTCTCGATTGTATATGTCGATTTGAAAATGAGATGCTTAAACTCGAAAAATAATTTGTAATTTTAAAAAATAGAAATTATTTTTAAAAAATTATATAAGTTTTTTCAGTCAAACTAAAAATATTTTCAGTTAACTATTATTTTTCGTTGCATCAAACAGTCAAAAATACACAAAATGTTTTCTAAAAATTATTTTACAAAAAACAAACAAGCTTAAGTTTGTGCATTGGTTTCTGCTCACGAAAACATGGGTTTTTTTTTTTTTTTTTTTTTTTTTTTTTCGGTTCCGTCACTTCCGTGCGAGGAGTAGGCTGTGAGTTGCCCACTTGGGAGAGTAAAGGCTGTCAAGCTTTAGATTTTCCATACTTTAATGCTTTAACCAAAGAAAGTCGTTCACACGTTACGCTTGGGAACACCCGAGGCCACTATGGCATGAATGCAAGGCCGTATTGAGTACGTTTGACTTTCATTAATTAATTTGAATTGTTACTTGTAATCAATTTAAATTAATTAGAAATACAAATTTAAGGTCAAACTTTTCATTATGCAAATCCGAACTCTAAAATTAGCCACACAACTAATTTTAAATTAATTAGTTTTAGTTTTTTTTTCTTTTTCTTTTTCCAAATTTATAAGGATAATGTTGTCATATTGAAAATTTTTTATTGTTATATATATATATATATATATATATATATGGGTAAAATCCACTTAACCTCCTTAAATTACCACCCCAATGACAATCTACCCCTCAAACTATCAAAACAATGACAATGTACCCCTCAATGCTAGCAAAATGACGAAATTACCCCTATAAAATTTTCAATAAGACAAAAATACCCTTAAATTTTTGAAAAAAATAAATAAATTTAGTATTTTTATTTTTATTTTAGTAAGGGTAATTTCATCATTTTTTTCAAAATAAGGGAGTTTTTTGTAAAAAAAAATGGTAGTTTAATGCGGTTGAGTGTGACAAATGTCAGTCATGGGGGCAGCTTGTAAATAAGCATGCTAGGGGAAAAGTTAATTAGCCTATTTATTTAGTTTTTGAAGGAGTATTATAAATATTTATTATCTCAAAAGATCCGTTAGAATATCACACATGAAGGGATAGATTGCTCCTTTCGTACAATATCATCTACACTTGGTGGGGCATACCCCAACCAAGAAGATATAGTGACATGAGTGGTAGCCAATTTTGCGAGCGTATGCGCCGCATTATTAACGTCCCTCATTACATGCATAAAACTGGTGTTTACCAAATAACGTAGCTCTCTCTGTATACATTCTATAAATTGCCCATAGCTGCTGAGACACGACTCTTCTTAAGCAATAGCCTTGACAACTTGCATGGAGTCACCTTCAACAATAATGTTATCAAAGCCCAATTCCTTGCAGAAAATAATAGCATACACCGCTACTAGAACTTCAGCCAAAGTTGAATCAGTTTGAATGGCAAGAGACAAACTTCGAGCTGCAAGAAATTTACCAGTCGAGTCTCTGGCTATGAGTTCCACACCAACACGTCCGTCCTTAGAGTGTATCTCGGCATCCCAATTCATCTTAATCATATTGCATGGTGGAGGTTTCCATACCACAGTTTCTAGTTCACTATCAGGAGTTACATCGCATTGGCTCATGGTATTCACTCTTTGGAATTCTTCCAACGATGACTGAGCTTCCTATATTAGCCTGGTCAGATGGAGAAAATTTTCACCAAAAATTATGGAATTTCTCCTCAGCCAAATTTTCCTTGCCAAGACAACGAACAGTTCAATTTTCTCTGTAATGCATCTTCCACAAATTGACTCAAAGATATCTGGAAAGCTGCTACCCACTCCACCGCATTTTTGCAATTTAATTGGCCCACCTCCCCACACATCATTCGATGATGGACACGTCCAAAGGATGTGCGCCACCGTCTCTTCTTCAAGTCCACATATGGGGCATAAGGTGTCCTGGACTACTCCCTTCTCAGCCAAGTTCACCCTAGTCGGTAATAGATTAAGTAAAGTTTTCCATAAAAAGAGCTTGGCCACATTGGGTATCTTGAGATTCCAACATTCTTTCCACGCTATCCCGCCAATGACTCTGGACGTTCCACTTCCTTGCTCGGCCATATTATCCATTTCCAAGAAGTATGCACTTCGGACAGAGAAAATTCCATTTTTTGTACCCCGCCAGATAATTCGATCCTTTGTAAGTAAATGACTGATAGGCATGTTTCAAATTCCCTCAACTTCATCATTCAGAAAAATCTGTGCAATAAGGTCACCTTTCCATGTTCTCGTGCTTGGATCAATAAGATCCGAAACGCGAGCATTCCGATCAAGAATATTCTGCGGTGATTGCACCATATATGTAGTTGCCTTCGGGATCTATTTATCACCCCACACGTGAGCGTCCTCCCCATCACCAATTCTCTAGAGAAGTCCATTTTTTAGAACCGTTTGGGCTGTCACAAAACTCCGCCAGACAAAAGAGGGTCGATTGCCTAGACTTGCATCCATAATAGAACAAGATGGGAAGTACTTAGCTTTTAAGATTTTTCCAGCCAAAGATTCTGGACATTGTAGAAGTCGCCAAAGTTGCTTTCCTAGAAGTGCTTTGTTAAAATTCCCTAGGTCACGGAAACCCAGACCGCCTTGGGCTTTCGATATACCCATCTTTTTCCAGCTCATCCAGTGTATTTTATAAGTGTTCTCCTTATGTCCCCACTAGAAGCGCTGCATCAACCCTTGTATCTCCTTGCATAGGGCTATAGGCAAGAGGAAAACACTCATACAATATGTGGGAATAGCTTGCACCATCGCTTTAATTAAAATATCCTTTCCTGCTTGCCTCAGAAACTTTGTCTTCCAATTATTAAAAGCTCAACAAGTCTTTTCCTTGTTGAGCTTTTGTCCCGATGCTACTTTATATTTTTCTAAGATCTTTGTTGATCTTCTCTACTCGACCGAATTTGCTTTACAGAAGATCAGGCAATTGTCTGCAAAAAAACAGATGACTCAATCGAGGGCCTTTTTTGGAAGTAGGGACCCCTGTCAGCACTCCATTTTTCTCAACTTGAGTCAATTATGTGCTTAGCGACTCCGAACATAAAAGAAACAGATATGGGGATAACGGATCCCCTTGCTGAATCCCTTTTGAAGGTTTTATGTGTCCAGCTGACTGTCCATTGACGAGAATAGCATAGGAGACCGAACCAACACAACCCATAATCAACTTTATCCACTCAGTCATATGCCTTACTCATGTCTAACTTTATTCCCATGTAACCCACTGTTATGCATGCCTTGTACTTCACCAAGAAAGTCATGGTAGGACCCAACCGGTTTTGGTTTGTCTACAAGTTTGTCTTGTACTTGAATTCCTTCTCCTAGTTGGAGTTGGAATGCTTGTCCCACACGTATTGGGATTCCTCTTGGCTCTTGAAGATTTCTTCAATACATGTTGTATTGGGTCGTGGACAGCACCGACTTTGCCTAGCATATAAAGGCATGAGCTCTTTGTGTTTTAGTGTGCCAAAAACAATTGAGAGAAAGAAAGGTGAGAGCACAAAGAAAAAGAGAGATTTTTTTTTTTTTTTTATTTTTTCCTTTTGCTATTATTCTCCTTTGGGCAAAGTGAGAATTGGATGTATTTGGGGCTTTGGGTTTGAGTGGTTTTCTCACCCTGTTACTCTCTTGTACTCATCTTTTGATAGTAAATTTTCTTTGGGTCGTCTCCACCAGTGGATGTAAGCTTGTTAAGCCAAACCACTTAAATCATTGTGTCGTGTGTGATTGCTTATCTTTGTTATTCTGCATTCTCTTTATTTTTCGTATCTCACGGGTCTTAGGAAATAAGATTAATTTCCTAACAACTGGTATCAGAGCTTTTGGTTCGAGTGGGAGCGATGACAGGTGAAGAAGGAAAGATGGGAATCAAGAAATTCGACGGCAAAGATTTTGGGTATTAGAAGGTACAAATTGAAGATATTCTTTATGAGAAGGATCTTCATCAACCTCTTTTGGAATAACAACCCGATGATATGTATGATAGCGAGTGGGCTCTGCTTGATCATAAAGCTCTAGCAGTTATCAGGTTATCATTGTCAAAATCAGTTGCACACAACTTTGTAAAGGAGAAGACTGTCAAAATCAGTTGCACACAACTTTGTAAAGGAGAAGACCATAACAGGTCTAATGGCGACTTTGTCAAGCATGTACGAGAAGCCGTCGGCGAACAACAAGGTGCATCTGATGAAAAAATTGTTCAACCTAAAGATGGCGGAAGGGGCTTCGGTGGCACATCATCTCAATGAATTCAACACATCACAAATCAATTGTCCTCGGTGGAAATTAATTTTGATGATATGGTTCGCGCGTTGATCATCTTAGCATCTTTGCCAAATAGCTGTAAAGTAGTGAGGATGGTTGTGAGTAACTCTGTAGGAAAGAGTAAACTGAGCTATGAAGATGTTAGGAATTTGATTCTCAGTGAAGAGGTTCGCAGAAGAAATGCGGGTGAAGCCTCTTGTTCTGGTGCTGCTTTAAACCTTGAGACTTGGGCAGAAGACAAGACAGAAACTCTGTGAGCGGCAGACCTAAGTTCAGGAAGGGTAGGAGCAAATCCAGGTTTGGACGACAACCTGAATGTTGGAATTGTGGCAAGACATGCCACTTCAATAAGAACTGCAGAGAGCTGAAGAAGAAGACCGAAAATGACGCCGCAAATGTCGTAGTAACAGAAGAAGTGCACGATGCCCTACTTCTATCTGTTGACATTCCTCTTAATTCTTGGGTCTTGGACTCAATAGCTTCTTTTCACACCACACCGATCCGTGAAATTCTCAAAAATTATGTGGCTGGAGATTTCAAAAAAATGTACTTGGCTGACGGAACGGCCCTAGATGTTGTGGGTATAGGCAATGTTCGCATTAGAGTCCACAATGACTCGATATGGAAGCTGCAAATGTCAGGCATATCCCAGAGCTAAAAAAGAACCTGATTTCAGTAGGACAGCTTGATGATGAAGGCAATTCATTTCCACGATGGAAAGTGGTAGGTCAGCAAGGGAGTCAAGATTTTGGCTCGTGGTCATAAGACGGGTACTCTCTACATGACGACGAACAGCATGGATACAATTACTGTTGCAAATACAGGTGCTGACTCAAAATTATGGCACCTGAGGCTTGGGCACATGAGCGAAAAAGGGATGAAGGTACTTCTGTCAAATGGGAAACTACCGGAGCTGAAGTCAATTGAGTCTGATTTGTGTGAAGGCTGCATCCTAGGAAAGCAGAAGAAGGTGAGTTTCGCGAAAGTTGGCAGAACACCAAAGCCGATAAAGTTGGAGTTGGTACACACGGATTTGTGGGGTCCCGCACCAGTGGCATCTCTTGGAGGCTCGCGGTATTACATCACATTGATTGATGACTCAAGCAGGAAGGTATGTGTTTACTTCTTAAAGCTTAAATCTGATGTATTTGAAGTTCTTAAAAAGTGAAAGGTCATGGTAGAGACAAAAACTGGTCTGAAAGTGAAGTGTTTAAGATCAGACAATGGGGGAGAATACGAAGACGGGGGTTTCAAACAGTTTTGTCCAATGAATGGGATTAGAATAGAAAAGACTATCCTGGAGACACCACAGCAGAATGGCTTGGCTGAGCGCATGAACAGGACCCTCAATGAGCGTGCAAGAAGTATGAAGTTGCATGCTGGACTACTGAAAACTTTCTGGACAGATGCAGTAAGCATTGCTGCTTACTTGATAAATAGAGGACCATCAGTTCCTTTGGACCATAGACTACCTGAAGAAGTTTGGAGTGGAAATGAGGTAAATCTTTCTCACTTTAAAGTTTTTTGTTATGTTTCGTATGTCTATATTGAATCTGATGCTTGTAGTAAGCTAGATGCCAAGTCTATAAAATGTTATTTCATTGGCTATGGGGATGAGACATTCGGGTTTAGGTTTTAGGATGATCAAAATCGGAAGATCATTAGAAGTAGAAATGTTACTTTTAATGAGATGGTTGTGTATAAGAATAATTCAAGTACAGAACCTGTAAGAATAGAGTAAGAGGCTGAGAAGCTTGAATTTATCAACCTAGATGGAATTTCTAAAGGTGTAGCTCAGATAAGGAATTCAGAAATTTATATGGATTCAGAAACTGAATATGGTCTAGAAGTTGAAGAAACAGTAGATCAAGAGACTGAACATGGTACACAGACAGTGGCTGTCTGTAGATCTACTGGAACCATTAGATCTCCACAGCGTTTTTCACCTTCCCTGTTTCATATTTTGTTGACGGATGGCGGTGAGCTAGAGACGTTTGTTGAAGCCTTGGAGGTTGAAGATTCAATCAAGTAGGAGTTAGCCATGAAAGATGAGATGAACTCATTATTGACTAACCAGACCTGGGAGCTGACTGAGTTGCCAGCAAGTAAAAAGGCTTTGCACAACAAATGGGTGTTCATAATAAAGGGTGAACATGATGGTAGGAAACACTACAAGGCAAGATTGGTAGTCAAGGGATTCCAACAAAAAGAAGGAATTGACTACACAGACATATTCTCTCCGGTGGTAAAGATGACAACCATCAGAATTGTGCTGAGCATCATGGCAGTGGAGGACTTACATCTAGAGCAGTTAGATGTGAAGACTGTGTTCCTTCATGATGAGTTGGAGGAAAAAATTTATATGCAGTAGCCACAAGGATTCGCAGTGCAGGGGAATGAGAGTTTAGTGTGCAAATTGAGAAAAAACTTGTATGGCCTAAAACAAGCTCCAAGACAATGGTACAAGAAGTTTGACAGTTTCATGTGCAGTATTGGGTTCACGAGATGCAATGCAGATCATTGCTGCTATGTCAAGAATCTTAAGAACTCTTACATTATTCTACTTCTGTACGTAGATGATATGCTCATTGTAGAGGCCAGTATGGAAGACATCAACAAGTTGAAGAACCAGTTGTCAAAACAGTTTGCAATGAAGGATTTGGGTGCTGCTAAACAAATCCTTGGGATGAGAATCATCAGGGACAATGCCAATAATACACTGAAGATTTCACAGATAGAGAATGTGAAGATTCTCAGCAGATTTAACATGGATGAAGCTAAGTCAGTGAGCACACCCTTGGGGATTCATTTCAGACTAACCAAGAATCAGTCACCAAAGACGGATCAAGAGAAAACATACATGAGTAAGGTACCTTACACCTCAACTATCGGAAGTCTGATGTCTGCAATGGTCTGTACTAGACCGGATATTGCACATGCAGTGGGAGTTGTGAGCAGATACATGAGTAATCCAAGGAAGCAACATTGGGAGGCAGTCAACATTGGGATGAGAATCATCAGGGATAGGGTCAATACTACACTGAAGATTTCACAGACAGAATATGTGAAGAAGATTCTCAGCAGACTTAGGATGGATGAAGCTAAGTCAGTGAGCACACCCTTGGGGATTCATTTCAGACTAACCAAGAATCAGTCACCAAAGACGGATCAGGAGAAAGCATACATGAGCAAGGTACCTTACACCTTAGCTATCAGAAGTCTAATGTATGCAATGGTCTATACTAGACCGGATATTGCACATGCAGTGGGAGTTGTGAACAGGTACATGAGTAATCCAGGGAAGCAACATTGGGAGGCAGTCAACATTGGGATGAGAATCATCAGGGACAGGGCCAATAGTACACTGAAGATTTCATAGACAGAGTATGTAAAGAAGATTCTCAGCAGATTTAGCATGGATGAAGCTAAGTCAGTGAGCACACCCTTGGAGATTCATTTCAGACTAACCAAGAATCAGTCACCAAAGACGGATCAGGAGAAAGCATACATGAGCAAGGTACCTTACACCTCAGCTATCGGAAGTCTGATGTATGCAACGGTCTGTACTAGACCGGATATTGCACATGCAGTGGAAGTTGTGAGCAGGTACATGAGTAATCCAGGGAAGCAACATTGGGAGGCAGTCAAGTGGATTTTGCAATATCTCAAAGGAACTTTAGATATGTCTCTTTGCCTCACAGGTGCAGAATTGAAGCTGTAGGGCTACGTGGATGCTAATCTAGCGGGTGATGTTGATAGCAGGAAAAGTACTGCAGGGTTTGTATATACTCTAGGAGGTACTGTTGTGTGTTGGACCTCAAGGTTACAGAAAATTGTAGCCCTTTCCACTACAGAGGCGGAGTATGTGGCCGTGACAGAAGCTGGAAAGGAGATGGTTTGGCTACAAGGTTTTTTGGATGAGTTAGGAAAGAAGAATGAGAAAGGCGTTCTACACAGTGATAGTTAGAGTGCCATTTTTCTTGCGAAAAACCCGGCGTATCATTCAAGAACAAAGCATATACAATTGAGGTATCACCTCATTCGATCTCTTCTTGAAAGTGAACAATTGCTACTTGAAAAGATTCGTGGAACTGAGAATCCGGCAGACACGCTGACAAAAGGAGTGACTATTGAGAAACTGAAGATGTGCGCAGCTTCAGTTGGTCTTTAAGCTTGAAGATAGGTGGAGGAGACATCTGGAGGAGATTCACTGTGTTGCAACTTGGTGGAATTCAAGTCAAGTGGGAGATTGTTATGCATGCCTTGTACTTTACCAAGAAAGTCATGGTGGGACCCAACCGGTTTTGGTTTGTCTACAAGTTTGTCTTGTACTTGGATTCCTTCTCCTAGTTGGAGTTTGAATGCTTGTCCCACACGTATTGGGATTCCTCTTGGCTCTTGGAGATTTCTTCAATACATGTTGTATTGGGTCTTGGACAGCACCGACTTTGCCTAGTATATAAAGGCATGAGCTCTTTGTGTTTTAGTGTGCCAAAAACAATTGAGAGAAAGAAAGGTGAGAGCACAAAGAAAAAGAGAGTTTTTTTTTTTTTTTTTGCTATTATTCTCCTTTGGGCAAAGTGAGAATTGTGTGTATTTGGGGCTTTGGGTTTGAGTGGTTTTCTTGCCCTGTTATTCTCTTGTACTCATCTTTTGATCGTGAATTTTCTCCGGGTTGTCTCCACCAATGGATGTAAGCTTGTGAAGCCGAACTTAAAACTTTGTGTCGTGTGTGATTGCTTATCTTTGTTATTCCGCATTCGTCTTATTTTTTCGCATCTCACAGGTCTTGGGAAATAGAATTAATTTCCTAACACCCACCTTACTCCACGGTTTAGTATGCATTAAATGTAGAGTTTCGTATGCCACCACTATATTATGTGAAATTAACCTTCCCAGAATGAAGGCACTATGATTTGCAGAAATGACAGAAGGACGGATCATCTTAGGTCGGTTCGCCAATACCTTTGCAATGATTTTGTAAATGACGTTATACAGGCTAAATGGCCTGAAGTCAGATACGCAAACATGAACTGTCTTCTTTGGGATTAAGGCAATATGCGTCACATTAACGTTGGCATTCCAATCAGCTCCATTCAGAAAATGTAACACAATAGTACATACCTCCCTTCCAACCGTCTTCCATTGCTGTTGGAAGAAATCCGCCGAGAAGCCATCAGGACCAGGCGCTTTGAGTGGCGCCATCTGCATCAATGCTCTATGGACCTCATCCTCAAAGCATGGAGCAAGTAAAGAGGTTTTCATATCTTCCGACAATCTTCCTTCAATAGCCCCTATGCAGTCATCAATGTCACACAGTCCCGCAGATGTAAATAGATCTTGATAAAAATCGATGAATGCCTGGTCCACCTCATTTTGGGATCCACAAGTACGACCCATTATGTCAACAATTTGCTCAATCCGGTTGCGACGCTGTCTTTGGTTTGCACAGGTGTGAAAAAATTTGGTATTGCGATCACCATCTCGCAACCAATTTTCCTTTGCCCGTATTCTCTATTTGAGCTCTTCTTGTTCCAACATGACATTTATTTCTTCTTTGAGCACCTTTTCAGTTTGCATGTTGGGTGGATTTGCCGCTTCTTGAATTTTCTTTAATTCTGTTGTCTTCTCTAGAATAATTCTCTCTGTCGGGGGCTTTTGTTTTTTAACCCATTGCTTAATAACCTTCTGACACCCGTGTAGCTTCCTTCTGAAGACCGTCCATGGTTCCTTGTTAGGATATCGCACCGCCCATGCCTCTTGAACAGTCATTTTAAAATCCCCATACTTTGACCATCCCGCTTCGTAGCGGAAAAGCCTATTTATTTATTAATTACCTATGTTTTCAATTTTTCATAGAAGAGAGATTAGGTAAATAAATGAGATATTTTTCTTGTAGATGAGGATTGAGGAATAGAAGGGTCAGATCCACTATTTTGTTAACATTTGCTTCTTCTTTTTGACACCATTTCATTGGAGGGCACTGGCATAAACCAAGACCTTATAAAAGTTCTTCTCTATATTTAAAAATGACACTTGTCAATATCTTAGGCCGCCACTTGTTGCAACTCTAGCCTATTCTCTTCGATGACATACTCAACCCCTACTTGCCTACGAATATTTTGGGTTAGGTAACTGATTGAATAGCTCTCATTATACGTTTTTAGGGCTAGACCTTTTTCTTTTTTTTTTGAATTTGTACTTAGCATTCATAAATGAGAAAACTCAAAAAACAATTACAACTCATGCAAGCTTAATGGGAAATCATCCGTCCATAACCCAGCTTCCCCCAGCGTGAGTCATTTTAGCTAAACGGTGTGCAGCCCCATTAGCTGCCCTACTTACATGCTAGATCCCCCATTCCTGGAAGCTCCTCAACATTTCCCTTGCATCGTTAACCACCTGTCCGTGTAAACTCCAGCAGTCCTCATCTCCTCTCAAAGCTTGAACAATCAACAAGGCATCCCCTTCCAGAGTGATGCAACAGAAACCCAATTTCATAGCCAATTCCACCGCTCTCAAAGCTGCTATTGCCTCCGCTATTGTAGGATCATAAACAAATTCCTTTCTAGCACAAAGCATAGCTAAGGGGCTTCCTTCATGATTTCGAGCGATAACACCAATACCCATCCGGTTTTGTTGAAGATTGATAGACGCATCCCAATTTAGTTTGATGATTCCTGATCTAGGAGTCTGCCAGATTACTATGACTGCCTGTCTTGGCCGCTCTTCTCTCCCATTCCTCCTCTGTGTACCTTCTTCACAAGCTTCCACCTGCTCCTTAGCTCGAAGAAGCATGGTTGGAGGATCCAGGAATTCACTACCATAAATCACCCCATTCTGTCTTAACCATAGAAGTCTAACAATTGTTGCTACCAACTGCATCTGATCCACACCAAGTCTTTCCTACATCTTCTCGATAATTTGGATAAAATCAATTTCGTCACTTGTAATCTTGTGGATCTTGGGGTCACACTCGGTCCATATGGATTTGCAGCCGAGCAACTCCATAGGATATGTCCCATAGTTTCTGTCGCCATCCCACAAATCGGGCATAGTGGGTCTAGAGTGATATGTCTCTTAAACAACCTTTCCTTTGTTGGCAATATATCATTGCATGCCTGCCACAGAAATGTCATGACTACTCGTGATCCCTTTATTTTCCAGATATCTTTCCATACTTCTTTATCTCCTTTCAATGTAGACTTTCTGAAGTGATTTTGGAGTTTCTCAGTGTATAGCATGAAGAATCACACAAAATGATTCTATAGAATTTAGAGTCTGTTTGAAATTGCATTTGAGAGCTTAAAAGTACTTTTAATACCTACAAAGTTGTGCCAAACAAAAGCTAACATATTTGGTAAAAAAAATTTGATAGTACTTTAAATTTTTTTACTTCAAAAATAGTCACAACGCACCTTAGCAAAAGCTTAAAAATGAAGCTTTTGCCAAAAAGTGTTTTTTTATTTAAAAGCTCTATTTTTCAAACACAATCCACAAACATGCTCTTAAAACTATTCCAACTACATGTTGTCATTACAAAACATACCATTTATAAGGAGTTAGACAACAAATCAAAGGAAGAAGGAAGAGAGGTAAAAGGAAGTATACATTAAAAGCAGAATTACTACATATCATATTAGATTAGGCTTCTACTAATATGACATGGTCCCTCCTGCTAGCCGTTGCAATTGCAGCATAAATTGACGATCTAGCTAAAGTAGCAATGCCATTAATATCATTAGGTGCTCCATTATATGCTTAAATGCCAGCTTATTTTATATCCAAAAAGCAAAAAACAAAAACTTCGCAAAACTCCCATAAACTTTCACGCATTTTGAAACCACATTTTTAAAGTTAAAAAATAAAATAAAATAAAAACTCTCAATTTAGGATACAAACTTTTAATTTTTCAATGTCCCTATTTCGTTACGACTTTCTATTAAATCCTGTAAAAATTTTCAAAATACCCCTATTTTTTTATTATAGAAAATTGCAAAGATTCAGGTGTTGTTAGGATTTAGCAAGATTAGCAAAAAATACCTCCGCCTGAATCTTTGCAATTTTTTATTTTATTTTATATATATAAAATAAAAGATATTTTGAAAATTTGACAAGATTTAATGAAAAAACCTAGCGGAGGGGGACGTTGTAAAAAATTGAAAGTTTGATACCTTAAATTAAGAGTTTTAAATTTTGGAGGGATAATTTCAGAAAAAGGTGAAAGTTTAGGGAGATTTTGTGAAGTTTCTCCAAAAAAAAAAAAAAAAAAAAAAATGTAGAAGACAAAATAAAACAAGATCAAATTAAAGCGCAATGACTGATATAAGTTTGCATGAACCTTCAACAACAATGATCATCATATTTCTGAGTGACATGTTACTTAGCCCAAGAATAAAGTATTGAACACAGAAAAATATTTAAATAGAGTTGAGAAAGATTTCGGAAGTTTGATGTGGGGTGCCCAAAAACCGTTAGTTTTCTAGCCAAATTTTAGTTAAAAACTAGCTAGTTCATTTGGAATGCTCTAATATGACACGGTCCCTCCGATAGCTGTCGGAGTTCCGGTAGATATTGATGATCTAGCTAGAGTAACAAGGACATTGGGAGCATTTAGGATTGGTTTCACAGCCAATTCAACAATGTTAGGCACCCAACAGGACATTAGTCAATAAGATTTAAGAGTGGCACCAAACCAGCTAGATGGATCTTGAACATTTAATTTTGGGTTCTCATAGCATAGGGTCGGCGATCCTACTAAATATTCGAAGTAAATAAGTCAATATACTCATGAGAGCATTGTTGGCTATGAAAGGGAAACATAACTAAATTGTGGACATCATCTCACTTCCCACTCTATTTACTGCCTACATAAACCAAACAACCATGCTAGTACTCTTTGACAAGGTAGAAGGGAATTTCACAAGTAGAGAGAGGGTCATCTCTAGTAGATCAGCCAAATGGTATAAGCTAATATGAGCCATTTTTCTCCTCAAGCAGATTAGCCAAAATACCTTTTGTGCTATAAAAATAAAAAAATAAATAATAAATAATAAATTTCCAACATTTAGTTTGCTAGAAATCTACAAACCTTACCAAATCACAAAGCTAATTTTTAAATGCATGCCAAACAACAAAGTACAATAGTTATGCATATAAAGCCCCATCCCTCCCCGCTTACAACCAGCACTTGATTCCCCTCATCACCAGTATTTTTCACTAGAAAACTCAAACCCAAAAATGGAAACTCAAGTGAAGGGATCTCAAATGATTGAGTCTTATAGAGATAAGGCAGAGATTTACCATGGTGCAGCTCTCAGCAAGCAAAAAGTTCATGAACTGCTGGAGGGGCTCTCTCTCCCTAAAGGTCTCTTACCGCTGGACATCGAGGAGATAGGCCATGACCGTTCCTCCGGGTTTGTATGGATGAAGCAGAAGAGCAAGAAGGAGCATAGGTTTAAGCGCATCACTAAGACTGTCTCTTATGATGCCGAGATCACGATGTTCATTGAAAATGGCAGGCTAAGGAATATTACTGGTGTCAAGGTGAGGGAGATGATCATTTGGGTAGCAATTTGCGAGATCTACCTTCAAGATCCTTCTTCAGACAAGGTTGTGTTTGCGGTCCCCGGCGGCCTGAGTCGCGCATTCCCAGTTGCAGCATTTGAGCTCGAAGATGATAAGGCTAAGGGTCAGGAGAGCAAAAACTGAACTCTTATCATCAAGGATTTTAAGGTATCCACTAAGGGGAAAAAAGAAAGAAGAAAAATCTAGAATAAGGCCTTACATAATGAATAATGTAGTGGGGGTTTATGGAGGCTGAAGTTCAACTGTTTCTCTTTTTAGAGATTCTTATATGGTTATTTTAGACAAGAAAAGTTCTATAGCATCCATTTGGTTTCCATGAATCCTTTGGAACGCTATGTAGTAAGCAAGTAGAAGTTAAGATTTTGATGCTGTTGCAATAAAACTATTTCTTTCTAGTTCACATACATTTAGGATCATTTTCTTTCTTCCCACTCAATTGGAAATTTTAACACATCAACTGTCAGATATAAATTGCCTAAATCGAGAATCCTTTATTTTTGGGATTATGGAAGCTTCATTCTCTGATAGTTTCTGTTCCAGGGCCTGCAGCTTCAAAACCATGAAAAACCGCATGGGATGATTGGTTTTCAGGGTAGTTTGAGAGACACCCTTGGGAAAAAGTAGTTTACCACGTAATACGATGATATTAAAATTATCTCACTCCCCATAGCTACAATGCAAAAGCAACAAATGCCTGATGCAATCTCAGAGGATTTGGATGACTCATGCAATACCTAACGTTAGTTAGGTTTTGAATCCCTCACCCAAATCAAAAAACTTTGGATGCACCACCAAATAGAGGAAAAATTAATAATGTAAAAATAAATTCTGAAATAAGCTGTTATTCTTATGAAATGTTTTTTAAGTACTAAACCATTTAAGTTTAGGCATACATGTAGAAAGAAAGCATGCCTTACCAGCGATAAGCCAATCAAATTTGAGCAAAAAATGCTCATCTTTACCAAGTCTTCTCTAAGCAGGATTAGGCACAAACCTGCATGGTTCCACAAGCACTATAACATCAAAAAAGAACACACATTGTTAATGCCAAAACAGACAGTCTACTATCATCGTGAGGAAACACATTCACATGATGTTTTTCAGCATTTACATGAGATTGTTTGAGAATAACTTCTATAAGATCTTGGCACAAACCAAGCACTTTGTGCCCTCCAATGAGAAGTTGACACGTCAGCTTAGAACAAAAAAAGCAAAAAAAAAAAAAAAAAAGCCTAATCTCTCACCATCTACCAAAAGCCGCCTAGGCCAAACGTTGGTGTACTCATGAGAACGCGGTGCAGGTCTTGAGGGTCGTCCAGCCATGGCCAAGACCTTAAGGGAGTGAATGGGTTGAGGGAAAATGGTTGAGAGAAAAAGCAATTTAGTTGGGTGAGAGAAAAACGGTGAAGAGTGGGAGAGAAAATTCTTTTGAGCATAGAATTTGGGAGAAGCAAAGAATAAGAAAGACAAGGTTTTAGTATGAAAGAGGAGGTCGTTGGTCCGGGAGGATTTGCCATATGTATGTGGAATGGCAACAGTGAGTGACAAGCGCCATATGGAACGTGGTTTTGCATGACTCTTGGAGTGGCTTGCCTCTATACAAGTGGCCTGCGCTTGGGTTTGTCTCACTCATCTCATTCTCAACTGGTGTTCGGCCTGAGCTGTGCGATTTTTCTCACAAGAAAGGTGAGAGATTAGGCAAATGGGGAAGATTTTTTTTTTTTTTTTTTCCGTAGATAGTGATAAAAGAGGTGAGATCCGGTTTTTTGGTAACATTTGCTTTTCTTGTTCTATGCTGACGTGTCAATCTCTCATTGGAGGGCACAAAGAGCTTGGTTTGTACCAAGATCTTATAGAAATTATTCTCAAGGTTGTTTACCTTTTTCTGGGAACTTTCCTGTAATTTTATATGCAGGCAAGTCCACTTTGCTATCTCGGCCATGTCCTTAGCCTTCCTCTTTTCTCAGCTAGCACATTCAGCTTGAAACATATCAATCCCTTCAGGAGCAGTCATTCTTGTCTACTGCATGAGTCAAGAAATTCTATAAAATCTAATCTCATCTAGTTCCCCAGTTAGTGCCACTGCTCACTACTCATGAGTGTAATCATTTCAAGTCCGTCCTTGTCCTGCTAGTTTCCATATCAACACTCTCATTTCAATAACTTCCACCTTATGGACAAATTCCTTCTTGGTGAAAGACAATCACTTGAGAATGACTGCAAATTCATTTCTGAGAGGGTATTGAAGTGTCAATCATGTACTGTATTTAGCCATCTAGTCTGATAACTTTTGTGTCCAAGTGTTTGCGGTTGACAAGTATTAATGAAGATGGATGATGCCCCATGACCATATCAAAAGGAACTCCCACCATAGCCAACTTTCCATTAAGTTTAATTTCAAGATTCAAAATTTCTTCTTTACATCCATAACCTAATTCATTCACAGTGCCTCATCCACCTTCTCCAAACCATCGCCTGTTTTATCTTCATCATTGGACTGACGGCTCCAGACCCCAAGCGTTTTATAGTCCCAAAGAATCTCAGATATCTCATCTTGAGGCAAACTTAAACCATGCCGTTTTATTGATTTATGAATGTCACAGAAGAATTTTGGGTCTTCCAGTCTAATATACTCTCGCAACACCTTCTCATGAGCTGGGACCCAGTTCCTTGGAAATGGAGTGTAATCACATGATGGAATCAAAGACATGTGAGAAAACTGAACACCTTGAATAGCATCAACGAGTCCCATCCTCAAAAGATCTGAATATTCAGGAGCTGAATTGTTACTGCTCTCCCTCAGTGGATGGCTAAGATCACGTGAAGCTATCTTATACACCTTAGCACGAGACTTTAGTCTATACCTTGCAGCATAAAGTTTAGCCAAAGAGCTCCTAATCACATAAGCACAAAAGCCAACAACTTTCTTGCGATTATCAGCATATCTGTACCAATCGGCCATGGTCTCAAGAAACTTATTCATCTGGGAATTTGTATGAGCTTGACCTGAATACAACATTGGATTGCAAGGCAGTGGCTCAGGATCCTTATCACCCTTAACTAACTCAAGCCGCCTGAATTGGCGAATACATTGTTGTAAGCTAGCAGTAACCGAAAGCAAAGTACCTACACCCTGTTCACTCCTGATATTACCCCCAGTGGCAGTGTATCGCAGTGTCGGGTGTATCACCCTGCGACAAATTATATGATCCAAGAACTGTATACCCCTGGTAATGTGTTCTATCTCCACCTTCGAATTATCCAACCTTAACCCAAATTTGCTCTCACAAAACTCAATGATTTCCTTTCTAACTTGCACCACATCCTCTCTCGGCCCCCGTATCCCAATCAAGAAATGACCCCCATATCGTATATAATCCATTTTTCTAGTTTTCTCTTTCCCAGCAGATGGAACAAACTCCGGCCAAGCCGGGTTATGACAACCATCATCAATCGAATCTTTCCATATCGAATCAAGTTTAGATGGCCTAAAAAAATCAACTATTTTATCTTCCATCATGTGATCCAATTCATTAAGACACACATTTGCAAATAAAGGACTAAGGATTCCACAATAGCCATAAGAGGGTACCTTGGCAGCCTCTTTGGGCGCAAAATTGAAGAAAGTTCTTAACCAATAAGGGTCCGGCTTCGGCTCATTCTCGTTGAGAATCTTCTTCTTCTTAGGCGCCTTCTTTTTCCTCTTCTTCCTCGTCTCTTCTTTATCTTCAGTTTTTGATTGTGACCGATCTCGAACCTGTCCTCTAAGCGCCGATTTGATCAAACCCAACACTTTCCTATCCTTCACGGCCTTTTCAACACAATTCAATACCACATTCCCGTCCACATTGTCGAAAATCTCACTCAAATCTCCTTTCAGGAACCACAAGTACCCAGCAAAGTTACTCCGAATCGTCCGAATCACCGTGTGAGCGCTACGACCGGGCCGAAACGCGTGCGATTTCGGCGAGAACCGGGCCTCGAAAACCGGCTCCAACACCATCAACAAGACCTCCTGAACGACCCGGTCCTGGAAGCACGGCTCGTCGGATTCAAGAATCGCCTGGAGCTTGCGTTTAGAGAACAATTTGGTAAAGGGCTTCTCGTTGGGGCTCCGAATGTACTGCTGGGTCTTCCTGTTCCACAGGAATTGGCCGCGGATGACGGCGTTTCGGAGGGAGAGCAGGTCGGAGAGGACGTGGAAGTGAATGGCGTTGCGGGGAGGGAACGTGCCGGTCACGTGGGCGCAGGAGCGCTGGTAGGCGAGGACCCAGAGATCGAGCTTGGAGAGGAACCCGGTGAGGTTGGGGAAGGTGGCGTTGGGTGGGGACGAGAAGGTCTTGACCCAGAGGGACGAGCAGATTTGGATTGGGTCCTCCTTCAGGAGTGCGTATGGGTCTTGGCTTTGGAGACTCTGGTGTTGTGGTGGTGGTGGTGGGTGGTGGGTGGTGAGGGAGGAGACAGAGCGAGAGGATGAGCGGGGCTTGAGGAGGCAGTGGACGTGGTGGCAGTGGAGGTGTTTGATGGTTGTTCTCAGTGACATTTCTTTTTTGTCTTCTTTGTTTCGGTTTGGTTGATGAATGATTACGAGCGAGAGAGTATACCTTCGGGGCTTGGCTTAGACATGCATGCAATTGGAAGCAAATGTCAGCAAACTCTGGGTGGACGTTTTGATTGGAATGAGAAAGATGGGGGTTTTGTTTTTGGGGCAGGAGATGGTAGAGATTGTATGAGCGAATTAACTTGTCATCTCTTTCTCTTCATAATATGTTTTTGGGTTAAATACTAAATTAGTCCATGGGGTTTCACAACTTTATTTTTTCTCCCCTGGGATTTCATTTTTATCACAGAAGGTCCCTGTGGTTTTGATAAGTGACCAAATTAGTCCATCCGTTAGTTGACCGTTAGTTGACTGTACAGACTGACACGTGAACCAATCAGACGTCGACACGTGGCACATATACTAATTTTTTTTTAATTAAAAAAAATGTTTTTTTTAAAAAAAAAATTAAAAAAAATATATTAAAAAAAAAAAAAAAAAAAACCAAAAATCGGAAGAAACTGGGGGTGGCTCGGCCACCCCCTTGGCAATTTGGGGGTGGCTCTTTGGCCATGGGGGTGGCCAGGCCACCCCATCTGGGCACCAGGGGGTGGCTCGGCCACCCCCTTGGGGCCCAAGGGGGTGGCCGAAACCACCCCCAAGGCTCCATGGGGGTGGCCGAGCCACCCCCAGTGGGTACTGGGGGTGGTTTCGGCCACCCCCTTGGGGCCCAAGGGGGTGGCCGAGCCACCCCTGGTGCCCAGGGGGTGGCTCGGCCACCCCCATCTGGCCAGATGGGGGTGGCCTGGCCACCCCCATGGCCAAAGGCCACCCCCAAATTGCCAAGGGGGTGGCCGAGCCACCCCCAGTTTCTTCCGATTTTTCGTTTTTTTTTTAATATATATTTTTTAATTTTTTTTAAAAAAAAACATTTTTTTTTAATTAAAAAAAAATTAATATATGTGCGTGTCGACGTCTGATTGGTCCACGTGTCAGTTTAACGGTCAACTAACGGATGGACTAATTTGGTCACTTATCAAAACCACAGGGACCTCCTGTGATAAAAATGAAACCCCAGGGGGGAAAAATAAAGTTGTGAAACCACAGGGGGTTTTGGGGTATTTAACCCTATGTTTTTTTGCCTAACTTTCACTTTACCCTAGATTACTATGCAATTTGATAAGCCCCTTAAAATTTCAAAATTTCTCAATTTGAACTCTTGAAGTTTCAATTATAGTCAATTTCAACCCTTTTGTCAGATTCTAAACGCTAAAAGTGAGACAATGATGCTTATATCCCTAATTTTTTTATAAAATTTCAAATTTAGCCTTAATTCCAAATTAAAAAATAAAATAAAATAAAAAAGTAAAAAAAAAAAAAAAAAAAAAAAGCTTCTAGCCTTGTAACCCACGTTGGGTCTCAGCCAGAGACCCACGGCTAGGTCTGGTCGGGACCCAGCAATGGGTAAGCAAATCCACGTTGGGTTACGGCCAAACTCGCGTGGGTTAGGAGACCCGTGTGGATATGCTGGCCCACGGCTGGGTCTCAGCCAGAGACCCGCGTGGATTTGTTGACCCACGTTTGGGTCCTGACCAAACCCAGCTGTGGGTATGCTGACCCACGGGTCTTTTTTTTATTTTTCTTCTTCTTTTTTGCTTTAAAAATAAAAAATAATAATAATTAAAAAAAAATGAAAATCAGGAATATGTTGATCTTTTTAGGTATTGTGGTTAGAGCATTCACAATGGAGGAACCACATTTTTATGTAAAATAACTTCTAAAAACTCACTTTTATCTAGTTTAGCTAAGCCATTTTTAAATGTCTCTACATTCGATTAGTTATATTTCTATCTATTCTATTAAAATATTATTAAAAGTAATAAAAGTTTTGGAAAAAGGAGAACATGTGAGAGAAAAATGGAAAAAATTTTGGGAAAAAGAAAACATGTAGAGAAAAAGTAGGAAAAGATTTGAGAAAAAGAGAAAACATGTGAGAGAAACAATGAAAAATAAAATAGCTCCCTTGAAAAGTCCTGCTACATTTAACTTTTTTTTTAGCTCTTCCAATCAAATATCTATTTTACATTTTCTTTTGGCTAATCCAATGTAGTGGTTTTTTAAATATTTGAAGAGCCATTTTAAATAAAAGTAGTATTTGGTTCTTCTATTGGGAATGCTCGTAGAAGTTAACGGCTAAATATAACGGAAGGGTTCAAATTGATTACAATTGAAAGTTCAGGAGTTTAAATTAAGAAGTTTTGAAGTTTTGGGACTTATCAAATCGCGTAGTACTTCATGGGTCTCCTATTAAAAAAAAAAAAAAAAACTTCACCAAGGATCCTTGAAGTATCATGCTATTTGAAAAGACTCCCTTAAATTTCAAAACCTCTCAATTTTACTCTCGAACTTTCAATTTAATGCAATTTACTCCCCTCCGTCAATTTTTGGACGTTAAAAGTGATAAAATGACTTTTATACCCCTGAAACTTTTATAAAATTTCAAATTTAACATTAATTTAAAATTTAAAATAAAATTAAAGAAAATTGAAAGGTAATTTGGTCTGTTTAGTGGTTTCCGTTATGGTTTAACTGCAAAAATTGACAGAAAGGGGGGTCAATTGCATCAAATAGAAAGTTCAAAGGGTGAAATTGAGAGTTTTTTAAATTTGAAAAGTTTTTTCAAAACGCTTGGTAGTTCAGAAGTTCTAAGTGAAGTTATTTTTATTTTTTTCTTAAGCTTCTCTTTATAATTTTTTCTTTTTTTTTCGCTAAGGAAGTTAAGTTAACAAATAATAATGCTAAGGATCTGATTTTCATATAATATGAAAAAAGTGTATAAGAATAAAAAGCTTTCAAGGTTAGGATTAAGATTTGTATAATTATTTGTCCATATTACTTTCAATTGGGGCAAGCAATTGTGAGAGGCTGAGAGCATCCTTGTGGACCACACCTACCTATGGAGGTGTTCGGACAGCCTGATACTTATTTGGACAAGTAAGCCCCCATAAGGGGTCATTTGAGAATTGCTTGGCCAGAGTGTAAGAAAGTGGCAGAAAATTATTTACATAGATAAGAATCGTAAATCATTTTGCCCCTCATGAAGATTATTTTCTTTGGTCAACCGAAAATATTTTCAAATTTATCAATGTTTTATGTCTCACTAAACACAAAAATTTCAAAAAAAAATTTACGCCGAAATAAACGAACATACCACTGTTTGAAATTTTAACCGTTTTGAATGAACCAATTATAACTCGTTAATGTTGATACTAGTTATTACTCAAGGCATGTACTAATTTCATCCGAAGAACTTTGACTTTTGAGTAAAGCTGCATACTTAACTCTCATCTCATTAAGTTAATAGAGTAGTACTCATTAACCCTTTAATCAGCTTCTATATAATGACATGACACTAAAAATCAACTATTGATTTTTTTTTTTTTTTTTTTTTTTTTTGGTAAAGTCTACATACTTCCTTCAAACTACCACCCAATTGACAATGTCCCCTCAAACTTTCAATTGTGACAATATCCCCTCCAAACTACCAAAACATTGTCAATGTCCCCCACAAGACTAACAATAAGACAAAAATACTCCTATAGATTTCTCAATAAGACAAAAATACCCCTATAAATTCAAAAAAAAAATGAGTTTTTTAAAAACAAAAAATTTTAATTTAAAAATAATATTAAAAAAAAAACAACAAAAATTATTATTTTATTTTTTAAATGGAATTTTTTATTTTTTATTTTAAAAAAAATATATTATTTTTATTTTTTTTAAAAAAAAAACAAAAAATTTCATTTTATTAAACGAAAATTTTATTTTTTTTAAACATAAATTTTTATTTAAATAAAATTATAAAAAAAAAATAAAAATAAAAAAACGAAAAATTTTCAATTTTTATAAAAAAAAAATTCGAAATTTTTTTAATTTTTTTCTTATAAAATTGATTTAAAAAAAAAATGGCCAACGTTTGGATTTTTTTTTTGGTTAATTTTAGGTTTTTTCTAGAAATTTTAGTTTTTTTTTTTTTAATTTTACTAAGGGTAATTTCGTCATTTGGGGAACATTGACAATTTTTTGTAGTTTAGGGGAGACATTGTCACAATTGAAAGTTTGAGAGGAACATTGTCAATTGAGTGGTAGTTTGAGAGGGTTATCTGGACTTTCCCCTTATTTTTTTTAAATGTGTGTTGATTCAAATATTAATTTTCACTATCAAACCATTAAAGGTCTGTTTGGGATTGCGGGTTCAATAAGTGCAATTTTAAAAAATGCATTTTTGAAATCACAAAGGCTTTTGGTAAAACATGTTAAAAAATACATTTTTATCAAATATTTGTTATGCGAAATCATTATTTTGGTTTAAATTCGCGTTTTTTCAAATCAGCATCCCCTAGCTTGCTTATTAAAATCGCATTTTTTTTTCATATTCTAGATTAAGTGCTTTTTAAATTGCAATGCCAAACATTTTACGTTTTGCAATATCTTTTAAAAACACAAATTATTTATATAAAATCGCAATTTCAAACGCACCCTAATTAATAGCCTACTAAACAACATCAACTTTTTAACTTATCTAATCAATGCCGAGTGGGCAGCATCCATTCAGAAGCTCACATGGCAAGACAAGCACCACGGGAAGGAGACTTTGACATTCTCACCTACCAAACAAAGCTTATATATATATATATATATATATATATATATATATATATATAGATCCTATAGATTTGTGCAAACACATAGCAAAGTGAGCCTCCCCATTGCATGCATGGAGTACACGCTACGAAAATGTCAATAGCCGGCCCGTGAAAGAAGAGCCCCATCAACGATGCAAACTCACGTGCTTTTCATCCTGCTGTATTTTTTGGCTACACCTTTGAGCCACACAAACATATTGGGTCCACTTCCATTAAATTCGAAGGAGCAAGGAAAAACATACTAGGATGTCAAACTACGTAACAGACATCTCAGCTTCTAAAATGTCAAAATTCCCACTCCATTAATGCAATTTTTCATTACTCAAAAAATAAATTCTCCAAAGTCAAAATGGCATGGTCCCAAAAATTCTCTAATTAATATTTGCTGATAATTAATTCATACAAAGAAAGAATACCCTTATGAGCCTGCTGATCAAAAATCTATCTTACCATATTCTTTTCCTCTTCAAAAGAAAATTGTGGGAAAAAAACATATCATTTCTACAAAATGTAATATGCAAGAATTACACTATTCAAAGAAAGAACATCTATAATGATTGTTTTGACTAAGATCACCCGAGTTGCCCAAGATCATCATCATCTAAACAAGAATACCAAGAAAGATACAAAGAAATTAAGTGCAAAGAGATGATAAAAACTCTATGGTTTTGTGGTGGAGAGCTCGCAGTAGGAGACGGATGTGGGGTATTCATTGTGGCAAGGAGATGAACCTGAGGGAGGGACAAAACCCTTCGGAAGCATCACTGAGAAAGGCCTGGCGGCTTTGATCCTGTTCTTCTTCATCTTCTTTCTTTTCGGGATTTTCCTTCTGCTGATCATCCTCTTCTTCTTGCTCATGAGCTCTTCTTCTTTGTCTAAGAAGAATGTGTTGGTGTTCTTGTGGTGGAACACTCGGAACTCCGCCGGGGGGCCGTGAATGTCGGCCGGCGGGGCTTTGGGTTGGATTTCATGGGGGGAGGAAGGGGAAGGGGAAGTGGGGGTGATGATCAGGAGAAAGAGGAAGAGAATGGCGGCCAAGAAGTTGTTCAAGTTTTTGTTGAAACCCATGAGAGCTGAGAGATTGAGTGGTTTTGGTGCATTTGTGGGTGTAAATTCTGAAAGGAAAGAGAAGATTTGGACTTTCAATGGTTTTCAACTTTTCTGAAGGTCAGGGCTATTGGATTAATCTGTAATTTTCAATTGACTAATATATATATATATATACTTTGGGATTTATGGAGTTAATTAACCACTTTGAAAACTGGGGTTTTGGGTATATGTATATTTTAAGTTTAACCAACATTGATGATTGGGATACAACCGACATTACAAGACTTGATTTGCACAATTAATGGGACTATATAGAACTGGGGGGAATAGGATCCTCTCCATTTCAAAATCCCTCCATTTCCTCCATTTAGTGCATTTTGAAGGGTATTGTATTTATTGCACTACCATCATTAAAATTTTTGGACAACACTACCCTTCAAAATACACTAAATGGAGGAAATTGAGGGATTTTGAAATGGAGAGGATCCTTTTCCTGAATGGGGATGCCCTACAAACTAAAAGTCACCCCCTACCATAACATTTTTTTTTTAAAAAAAAAAAAAAAATTGATATAAATCACACTTTTATTTCACCATTATTTTACTATGCTAATGTGACATGTTAATTTATTATTTTGAATTTTTTTTTTTTAACAAGAGCTAATTCACATCAATATTTGCACTGAGATAGTGGTAGTTTCTAATGTTACATTTTATTTTTATTTTTTTAACCAAATACAAAAGACATGGGAGGAAGGTTCATGGAGGTTTACTCTGACAAAGAAGCCATGCATATATAGAAGTTGTGTACAGTGCTTACCCAAACAAACAAACAAAAAAAAATTAAAAAAAAAATTAAAAAAAAAATTAAAAATTAAAATTAAAAAGTAGTGGGATGACTTGCCTAGATAATTACCAAGTAGAGTATTAGATAGGAAAAATTACCGTCAGATAATTATTTTACAACTTGTTAATACGTGTCAACATGTGATTATTAGAGGGTATTAAAATCTTTCTTAGCGGTTAACGTGTCTCCAACCATGTACTAACAAAGATATAAAAGACTTGCAAGTATAGCATTAATCAAATGTATAAGTATTGTATAAGTATTAATCAAGTAGTGTCTCCCTTGAGATCTCTCTTCTTGATCCTGACCCCATTGATTTATGTTCCTTTTTCTCTCTTTCTATTCTACTTAGTTCCCTCTTACCCATTCCAAATGCCCTAAAATAAAATAAAATAAAATAAAATAAAAAATCTTAAAATTTAAGAGAATTGAAAACATTGTTTTCATTCAAAAGATTTAAATTTTGTTTTAAATAATAATAAAAAATGATGCATATAATATAGTACTCACTACTCATATTAATTATACCAAGACAAAGCCCTCCTTGTCAAGCATGGGTTGAAACTGCTTGAGGAAGAAGACCTTCTGCAGGGGGAAATCCCTCAAAAACAAGAATTTTTTGGAAGCATTGCCCTTCTCAAGGGCCTCATGGCTGTGGGAGGGTATTATAAAAACACAATGCCCTCAACAGTAAAGGGGGACCTTAATTTGGATCCTTTCTTTGCCAGGTTCCAATCCCTTTCTTGGCTCTTTCCCAAATCTGAAAGTTGCAGATAATTCTTGGCCTCAATCAAGGCAGTGGGGTTTGAGCAACCTAAAAATTAGCTTTTTGGTCAAAGCCCTATTAACCATATTCAATTAATGAATACATCTAAGTGGCTAATCTCTATCAGATCAATGGCTATGAATTCCCTCATCATCTTCTTGAGCCTTTACAATTAAATCAAGGAATTTCTGAGCCCAATTCAAACGGAGGTTCAAAGCTCGGCTCCAACTTGAACGCTTAAACATGATTCTGTTCGGCCGATTCTTGAACACTATGCAAGGCATACCAACCTTCAGAATGACCAATGATGAATGTTAAAAATTTCATTGACCATTTACACCACAATAGTTAGAATTTATTATTTATTTATTTATTATTTATTTTTTTTGAAGTTTCAGCATTGTTAATTAGCTGACTATTTACTTTCAAATTAAATATTATTTTCAAATTTGCTATATCAGTATTTATCATCTTTACCAACTTAATATTTATTATATTTTCTTATTTTAAAAGTAACAAATGATAATATAATAAAATAATTATTAATTATTAAAATTTGATAGAAATCTTAAAAATTCTATTATATTCTTATATATTCTCCAATAACTCAAAAGAAATTCATATTTTTTTAGGAGTAACTTTACTTTATACCCCTGAATTAGTAAGCGATTTGAGAAACCTTCCCAAACTTCAAAACCTCTTAATTTTGACCCATGAACTTTCAATTGCAATCAATTTGAACCACCCCATCAGATTTTAAATGTTAAAAGTGAACAATGATATTTATACCCCTGCTTTTTTTATAAATTTCAAATTTACTATTAATTCCAAATAAATAAATAAAAAAAATTAAAAAGTTTTTTAAAAAAATCAAGGATATTTTGGTCTTTTTAGAGCTAAATCTGATGGAGGGTTCAAATTGACTGCAATTTAAAGTTCAACGGTCTAAATTAAGAAGTTTTGAAGTTGGGAGCTTCTCAAAATTTGTGGGAGGTCTAAAGTAAAATTACCCCTATTTTTTAAAGAGATATGCTAGAATCTAATAAAAAATTCCATATTTTGCTCATAAAAATTCATGTGGCAAGATGCCACATCATCTTCTTTTTGTTTTGTCTTTTTTATTAAAATTAGAAGATGATGTGGCATCTTGCCACATGGATTTTTATAGGTAAAATATTGAGTTTTTATTAGATTCAAACATTTCTATTTTTGAAATGAGAAAACCTTTTATTAGGATCATCCTGATAACATTCTTTTTATAGCCCCCAATCAATAACCGACACATAAGCAAAAACATAAAAAAAAAAATGCACAAAAATAAGTTAGACCAAAATACACTTGATTTTTAGGGTGATAAAATCCCTAAAGGGTTAACCTTTCACCTTTAGGTTTTAGTTTTAAATCAAAAAATGAGTTTTTGAAGCATTAGAAATGGGTTTTGAGGCATTAGAAACGGGTTTTGGGGCAGATCACGGATGTCGGGGTTTGAGGCGTTCACCGCTGGCCATAACTCTGGGTCCAGAGACCCAAGGCGTGGGTCTATGGGTCCGGCGAGACCCACGACGTGGGTCTGGCCAAACCCACGTGTGAGTCTCGCTAGACTGTCCAGCTACGGGTTTTTTTTTTTCTCTGATTTGGTGTGATTGTTTCCACTTTTATTTTTTACATTTTTCTTAAATTAATGATTTGTCACATAATAATTAAAGACGGCAAAATTGGTGTTATCAGAATGAACCTAATTGTAGAGGTTGTCTTTTTAAATTAGTAAAAGCATTCCCAATGGAGGAGCCATATTTTTATGTAAAATGGCTTTTCAAAACTCACTTTTATCTAGTTTAGCTAAGTCATTTTTAAATGTCTCTACATTCGATTAGCTATATTTCTATCTATTCTATTAAAATATTATTAAAAGTAAGAAAAGTTTTGAGAAAAAGAGAACATGTGAGAGAAAAAATGGGAAAAAGAGAACATGCAGAGAAAAAGTAGGAAAAAATTTGGAAAAAAAAAAAGAAAACAAGTGAGATAAACAATGAAAAATAAATTAGCTCTCTTGAAAAGTGTGGCTATATTTAGCTTCTTTTTTTTTTAACTATTCCAATCAAATATCTATTTTATATTTTCTTTTGGCTAATCCAATGTAGGGGTTTTTTAAATATATGAAGAGTCATTTTAGATAAAAGTAACATTTGACTCTTCCATTGAGAATGCTCTAACTAGATGGTATAAATGATTTATCTACTAAGATGAACTGTCGTGTAAATTTATAAAAAATTATAATAAAAGTTCGGATGTCACAATCATTTTTATAAATAATATTAAAAAAAAAAAGGCTAAAACCTTAATGGTGAGAAGGTTCCGTATGAACACCTGGCCAACCTCAATTGACTTGGAATCGAAAGCCAAAGTCCGAACAACAGAGTTTCGAGCTCAAAGGCATTTTCCCGGGAATCGAATTCCGCGCTTTGAATTTCCTCTCTTTCTCGGGAAATTTTTATATCGGGATCCGGTCAAACCGATCCGAAATTCTCAGACAGTGTGAGTGCATCCGAGCCTCCGACGTAGAGCTGAGCGGAGCAGATCACGGAACCGCAGCCGGTGATCTGGATCCAGCTATGTCGTCGAAGCCTCTGCCTTACTCTATGAAAGATGTACACTACGACAACGCCAAGTTCCGGCACCGATCCTTCTTCAAGGTTTTGAGATCTCAGTTTCTTTTCGCGCTTCTTCTTGTTCGCTTTTGAATTCGGTTCATTCTTGGGATTTTCGAGTTTGGTTTATGATACTTATGTCAAATAATGGTGTATTATTAGCTTGAATTAAGACTTTCTGGTGTGGTAGTTAGTGACCTTTGATTTGTTCAAGTTTTGGTTATTGAATTGTGTATGTACGTTTCATAATTCGGTGCACATTGCATTTTCTAGAAATTGGAGTGAAATTGTTGTGGAATTGAAGTCAACTGCATTTGGAGATTGATAACAATTTAATTGTTCCGATTATTTGATAGCATTATTAGATTTGGAACACTATGTTGTAGCTCAGTATTAGGACTCAGCTCCTCTAAAGCGGAAGGGTGAGATGGGCCTAGGGTTCGGGTTTTTCTATTGAATTGTTATTGAAACTAATGATTATAAAGATTCAATGAAGCTAGATAAACCGTTACCAGGACTGTTTGGGATTGGCTGCTCCCCATTCAACGTAATTCATTTGTTGGTCTCAGCTAACAGTAACTTTGGTTTGATATGTCTGCATATACGATCAATGAATTATTAAGGCAAAAGAGATAACTTTTGAGGATTTTTTTTCTTCAACAAATGAGTAATGTTAGACGTCCTCCCCTCCCCATGTCCCCCTTGTGTCCCCTCAAAACTAATGTGACTTTTAAAATCATCAGTGAATTTGTGATAATCACTATTAGATTTTGATCCAATGCTAATTGTAAAAGCCATGTCAATTTTGGATGGACACAATGGAGTTATGGGAGGATGTCTAGCATTACTCTAAACAAATAGTATGTCTTGGAGTCTCATGTGAAAGTTTGTGCCATGGTGCTCCACCTCTTGTTTTTGTGATTTTGTGGACATGTTGCAGTTTCAAGTGTCAGTTAAAAAGTTTATATACTCGATTGTTGTTTTCAAAAATTAAGATTTGTTGATTGCAAAATAAATTTTAGAGCTATTAAAGAAGCTTCATTCTGTTAAGGAGAAAAATATCTTGAAAAAGAACAATTTAAAGTAATATGAAGTGAGTGTGGATGTAAATTTGCTTGTTATTGGCAAGAATAAAAGAGATGGCTAAAATCACAAACAGAGTTCCCAAATTAATCTGAGTTTCTCTGAACTTGATGTTACTTTATCTTTTCTCCCTTTTGTATAGTTTTGCAACGTTTTAATGTGTTATGCCAATGAGCTCTAGCTCAAGGAACACCTTCTCTAAATAAGAACAGGGTGGAGGGTAAATTTTGGGATTCAAGACCCATCAGGTTTGTTTGTAACTTATTAAAAAAAGTGAGTAATTATTGTTGTATCAATGGCTTTTCTAAGCGATTTTACATAGCAGATTCTTTGCTTGAATATCACTCTCAGTTATCTTATTTTGTTCTCCAGGTTATTACTCAGACCTTGTTCACTGGTAAAGTAAAGCGCGATTGTCAAAGTTGTAGTACAGGGAAGTTTTTAGTGTTACTACTGATATTTGGTTTAGCATATCTTATGCTTACACATACAAGTCCTGCCCATTCTGTAACTGATAGATTAAGTGTTAAGAATAATGAAGAGAATGTCGTCACAAATGGGGGCAGCAGATTGGGAAAATTTTTGAGAAGAGCACCAAGGCTTCCTCCTCGATTACCACCTGATGAGAAAAGTAGTAATAGTAGCGTTGGTCTTGAGACTGAGAAGCTAAAATGGATAGCAAGGCAAGAAAGTGTTAAGGAGGCTTTTGTTCATGCGTGGTCTGGCTATAAAGGATATGCAATGGGTAATGATGAGCTTATGCCAATGAGCAAGCGGGGAGTTGATGGGTTAGGAGGTCTTGGTGCTACTGTTGTGGATGCTCTTGACACTGCCATGATAATGGGTGCTAATGAAGTGGTCTCTGACGCAGGCTCATGGATTGAGAAGCACCTTTTAGATAGGATTACTAAGAAAGGTCAAGTCAATTTGTTCGAAACTACCATACGTGTTCTGGGTGGTCTTTTAAGTGCATATCATTTAAGCATTGGGGAAGGAGGGAGCAACTTGATAAACATGGGGCCTAAACCAACTGTTTATCTAGAAATCGCGAGGAACTTGGCTGATCGTCTCTTATCTGCTTTTACTTCCAGTCCATCTCCTATTCCCTTTAGTGATGTTATTCTACATGATTCCTCAGCACATGCAGCTCCTGATGGATTGAGTAGTACTTCAGAAGTTTCCACTTTACAGCTTGAGTTCAATTATCTCAGTGCCATTTCTGGTGATCCAAAGTACAGCATGGAAGCCATGAAGGTCTTGGAACATTTGAAGACTCTTCCAAAGGTAGAAGGATTGGTTCCTATCTACATTAGGTATTGACCTTGCATATTTCAGACTACTAGTGTCTTTTTTCTTTTGTTGTGGGGCTTCTTTTTTTTTTTTTTCGGGGGGGGTTTAATATGCTTTGATTGAATTTACTTCACAAGAAACTACAAGAGTTTTTAAAATTACAATGAGCTGCCTCATTTTTAAGGGTTGTTTTTGGACAATAGAAAGATCTTTGCCTTTTTATTGAAGAAATGGTTTTATGAGCTCACTCTTTTGAATTCAAATTGATTCACCTTTAATCCATAATTTAATCATATTCTTATTTTCCTTTTCCCTTGATGACTATTTTTCTTATTTTCTATTTACTGAATGCAGCCCTCAATCTGGTGAATTTAGTGGAGAAAATATAAGACTAGGATCTCGTGGTGATAGTTACTATGAGTACCTACTCAAAGTGTCGCTTCAGCTGGGAAAAAGCCAAGATAGTAATTCAACTTATCTACATGATATGTATGAGGAAGCAATGAAGGGTGTTAGACACCTTCTTGTTCGGAAATCAATCCCAAATGGATTGGTTTTTGTTGGCGAATTACCTTTTGGACATAAGGGTGCTTTTAGTCCAAAAATGGATCACCTGGTATGCAATACTTCGTCTACTGCCTGATATTCACCTAGCTCAAATGTGCTAATCGTTGCTGGTCTCACTTAGTATATTCTTTGTAGTTCAACTATTAAGAAATGGCTGGTGAATTGGACATTACTGATGTTGCTCCACATTGGTTATGTTTGACTTACTTTTCTTGGAAGTTGCTCCATGTTGGTTGGTATGATTTAATTGGCTCAATTTAGCCTCATCAAAAGTCTTTGGAAGCCAGAACGGACTAACATGTAATTTGTGTATAGCAATCCATGTTGAAATTACAAGAGGAATAAAAATTTTCACCCGGATACAGGATGTACATTCTTTCCTCCTGGAACATAGCACATTAAGTGATACTAGATTTATACCAACTTTTAACCAGCAAAGATTACTGCATCGATAGCATGAAACTTAGTATTATATCTGATGAATAAAGATATGCTTGCAACTTATCGAATGTAGATATACTTAACCTTGTTCTAATTATTAATAAATGTATGTTTTATGTTGATGGTACCATGGGTAAAGGCAATTATGCCATTACAGTAATCTTCACAAAGACTCTTCTTTATCTCTTTTGGAAATAGTCCTTGTTGTAAATTGTTTTTACTGCTTTTTTTTTCAGGTCTGTTTCTTGCCTGGTACTCTTGCGCTTGGTGCCACTAAAGGCATTACAAAGGAAAAAGCTATGAGCAACAATTTGCTTAAGTTTGAAGACCTGGAGAATCTGAAGCTTGCAGAGGATCTGGCCAAAACATGTTTTGAGATGTATTCTGTAACTTCTACCGGTCTTGCTCCAGAAATTGCTTACTTCCATACAGAGGTTAGTTGGATATGTATGACCTATGTGTCGGAAGCACTGATTCGGTGAATTAAGTATATATGTGCACCAAATTGAGTAATATTATTAATATTCTCCTCCGTTTAAAGTTGTTGTCATTTTTTGCTTTAATTTATTATCTTTATTCTTTCGTTTACTTTTTGCCTATGTTGTACGGGTATTTGACATCTTGCTCTGGTTGAAGCAGGAATTTTCTGAAGCAGGTCTAGATGGTGGGAACAAGAGTTCGAAATTCATAAACGACATTATAATCAAACATGCTGATCGTCATAATCTGTTGCGTCCTGAAACTGTAGAGTCGTTGTTTGTCTTGTTTCGTATCACTGAAGACCCAAAGTATGTTTTCCTTCTTTTTTTCTCATGCATTGCATTTTCTTGTATAATTCACGTTTTGTTGTCCAAATCTGACATACACGCAGAGACACACACATGGAGAGGGGGTGCCCCCTAAATTTATGCTGCTTTTAATTAATGATCAAATTGATGAGTTCTGCAGGTACCGCGAATGGGGTTGGCAGATCTTTGAAGCATTTGAGAAATACACAAGAGTTGATACTGGTGGATACAGTTCTCTGGATGATGTTACCTCAATCCCCCCTCATAGAAGAGACAAGATGGAGACCTTCTTTTTGGGCGAGACACTTAAGTATTTGTACTTGCTGTTTGGGGATAGCTCTGTTATTCCATTGGATAAGTTCGTCTTTAACACAGAAGCTCATCCTTTTCCCATCGAAGGCACTATTAAGAGGGAATGATACTCGTCACCTCAGAAGGATTCATGCGAATGAAAGCATGTATAAACTGATCAACTAAAGCATTTTCTTCCGGGCACAGACTGGATTGCTTTTGAGACTGACTGGTGTATCTTCTACATGGTCCTAATAGCATTTGCTGTTTCTAAAGGCAGTGAACCTGAACAGTCAGGTTATGAAAAAGTATAAGGATAGCTTAATTTGTTTCTTTTCATGTGCGGCGCATCAGCGATTAAATCTGCTTTCTTCTGTCATCCTCAGAAGCTTGGAGAAAGATATTTTCTTGGACATTCATATACTTGTGGAGCGACTATTTGATGTATTGTTGTAATGGATGTTTTGAGTAATTATTGGATGGGGTTTTGCCCATCAGAAAGTATTGAGTGAAATTCCACCTTTTTGTAATTGACTCCAGTTTTCCAGTGCTATTGCTGGCTATGGAGACTCAAAATCACCGACTGATGCAATCAAATTTTTGTTACCAACTTATTATACATTGCCTAAAAGTTACAAGTCGTCTGCATCTCTACATCATTGCCTTTGAATAATAATTAGGTCATATTGCAGCCCATACTTTCACACTCATTATGAAGGAGAAACAGATGATCACCATCTCGAATGACGTTGATGTCATCTATTTCTGCATTCTCCGCACTAATGACTTTTGTAGGTTTGTAGCCGCCGAACTTCTCACCTGCAGTTTCACAAGCCGCTGGGATAACAAGAGGATAAAGCTTGAGGAAGAAACTATGCATTCATTATAATAGTTTGTCAATCCCTGTTCAAGGTTGAGTTTTCCTTTCAATTTCGGCTTTGCTTGCATTGTTATTGTGTCTATTCAAAATTTATTAAGCTAATAATTATAATTCTCAATTTTCAGTTTTACTTCAAGTCCAAACAAAGCTTACCAGCTATTTTGAGCAGCTCTTCTATTGAATCAGGTAAGATAATTAGCCTCCCAAGCTGCCTCTGTGACGTACTATTGTGTTGAAGCTTCATGTGGATGGTGACTCTCTTCTTGATCATTTTAGTCACTCCTGCATCAGTGGGACAACAAAATCTGCTTTGATAGGAGTTTGTGGGTTCCTTTTTTAAGTGGGAGTCAACAGATTGGGGGCCTTTTCTTCTGTGTATTCTTTGACTATACATGCTGGTGTCATCGGATGCTGGCTCGATTAAATCTATTCTGTGTTCATCTGATTTTCTTCTATTTTCAGAACTCAGTGAGAGGTCATGCACGTTCTTGTTCTCTTGCTGTTGGGCTAGAGCTTTTGGTGTCCATCCACTGGCATCTTGTTTGTTTACATTTACGCCACCTTCCAGCAGAATACTAACCATCTCAAGATGCCCGTCGTGATCAGCCATCGTATTTAAATCCACTGCCGATCTGCTACAAGTCTTGATTTTGTCTGTTTCACTCTTTTCTGTAGCCTCTGGTCCTGGGAAATGTAAGTCCATTACTTCCTGCATCGACGGATACCCTTCGGGTGAGCAGCTTCCTCTAAGCCCCCGATCTTTCTGTGCGTTTTCAAACCCTAAGCTTTCTTGCCCTTTCAGTTTCTGTTGATATGAAGCATCGGTTGTCAGTTATTTGTTTGGGCAAAAGAAGGGCAAATCTCATAAAATATTTGTTTTTTCTCAATTAGTATGACTAATATTGTACCTACTTGGAAAAGATTGTTCACAACTTTGTGCCCATCCTCCGGATTAGCTTGTATAGCGTTCATCAGTGAAGTTCTGCCGAGTCTGAGTATTTGAGAAATCTTAGTCGTCCGAACAGTAAAACGTTGTGGCCTAGAATACATGACTTCAAACTCTCCAAACGATTCTTCTGCATTTGCCTCTCCATGAACCTGGTCAATGTCCGAATATGAAGTTAGAATTACCTTTTTGTCCTTTGTTCGAAATAGACTGTTAAAACTTTCAAAATTACACAACGTACCTTTTCACACCCATCAATATTGCGCAGGAAACGCTGCAGCAGCAACCACGAAATGTTAGTAGGTAGGCTTTCTTTAGAAGTTTTGGATGCTATATGTAACGGAAGACTAAAATCAGCTTACCACCACGCCTGAGACCAGTACATAAAGATCTGTTGGAGCCTCATTCTGCAGAATTACATTTTCATTGGGTGGAAAATACTCGGCCTCCATTTCTGAAACCTTGTTATGAGAAAAGTGGATGGAATTAGCATCTTGTGAATGAGAATGTACTCGAGTCTATTAGGGCATGTGAAGAATATTATTACCAATTGGAAAAGGAAGTCATGAGAAACCCCTTCGAAGAGAGGGACATTTTGAACAATGGGGAGGAAGAGATGGTGTGCGATGCTTGAACGGATAGCTTTTGGTAGGCCATTTAAGGTCTCTTGTTGATTCAATCCTTGTGTTTTGAACTTGAGACATATGTGTGACAACATCTGATCCTGTATGGGACGGGGCAAATGATTTCTTGTTGCAAATTCTGAAGCAGCTCTGACTGTGTCTCTCTGTAGAAAACCAATGCAAGCTTCTTTAGCATGCTACTCCCAGGGCCGAGAAATCCCCCCTTTCTTTTGAATAAAATATAATTCCGTAATCGAATAAATGTTATTTAGTATGCTGCTATACTACTACCATATAATTGGGATAACGTGACAGTGAAAATCAACTCTTGATTTTGTTTTTTTAATGCTGATAAAAAATGTGGGGTAGACAGGATATTTTTCAAGAAAACTTTCAATGCCCCCAAAGTAATGGGGCCTTTAGAATATTCTAGCTACTACTTGAACTATGAAGTTGTTTAGGAGGTGAAAAAATCAATTGGAGCAATAATGAGAGGCATTAAGGAAAGACGACGTACGAAGTTTCTGGTGCGGCTTGTCCAGTGGACAACAAGGTTGGTCATGTTTCCAATGAGGTAAGAAGTCAATCCCAAGTTGAAGAGCATGTAAAAGATATCAAAGAGCATCTCTCTGGGGTTTTCAGCATGCAAGTCCCCATAACCGGTGGTTGTCAATGTTGTGATAGACCAGTAAAGAGCAGTTACGTATCTATCCCAAAGGCTATCTTGTTTGAAATTCGGGTTTACTGCACCAATCCATGTTCTCTTTGGATCAGGGTATCTGTCTGCAATCAGATAGTTTATGCATCCAGCAAAGTGTACAGCATACAGGGTTACCTGAGATCCACCAGAATGGTTAATCATCCAAATCACTTTGATGGGATCTTTAGAAATTAAAGGAGAGAATATATATAGTATGAGTTGGTGGGTGGCTTACAGAAATGAGCTTTATGCACCGCGTCCAGAAATAATTGAATCGAATGTCCTTCTCAAGTCTGAAGGAAAGGAAACTGGCTGGTTAGTATTATGATGTTTCTTCCACCACAACAATTGTGAGATTTGTTAAGAATATGGTGATGGACCTTGCAAACAGAGAGCTGACTCGTCTGAGACGCCAGAGTCTGAGCATGTTGAGTATTTTAAACCCGAGTTCACCGCTATGATTTGTGAACAGGAGGCTGATGGACTGAATTGGTGCGGTGGAACAGACATCAAAAATAAACCAGGTAGATATGTACCTGAAAGTTGGGAGGGAGGACAGAATTGTTGATTCTTGTCGAACTCATGAAATAAGTTGATGAGCAAATGCTGCAAAAGAATATTTATATATTCACCTGACTGCGATTTTCTTGGGGTTGTCGATAAGAAGATAGGATTGGCTGTCGAGATATGCAACAAAGAAGGTGAGAACGATGTCAATGGCAAAGAAGCCATTGACAATGTTGTCGAAGACAAAGAGCGCATCTTGCTTGTAAGGCAGAAATGCAAACTCGAAAGGGCAAATCCAGGCGGAGTAAATGACCAGAACAACAAGCAGCATCTGCCAAGCCCTGAAAAAATGAGACCACCATGAGAGAATTGCAGCAGCTACATTATACAAAAAAATATCTGAGTCAAAGTGTGGCAAAGGTCATCACCTATAGCGGGGACTGAAAGGCGAAATTATATGTCGTCGAAGCTTATTTTCCTGGTTGATTCTGGCTCCAAGTGATGGTAAGAGATCATTACTAGAGAAGAAGCTGCCACCAACAGCACTCTCCATATGAAGTCCATCGGTACAGAACCGGTTGAAGAAGCTTTTTGCACAAGAAAACGACATTTTTTTTTTTTTTTGGTGATTTTTGAATTCCTCAAAAGGGTACAGTAGTGAGTGTTAAAACTCTTCCGCAGGGGTAAAGCGAGCCTCCGGGAACGGTTATAAATAGTACTGAGGTTGGTGGCTTTCTTCTTTTTTTTGTCGCTTTTCTCTTCCTATGCTTATGACAATATTTGTTTTAACGACTATATATGCAGGAAGCTTATGCAGCATCTAGTGCGTCATTAACGTCTGAAAAGAAAAGTAGCAAAAAAGTTGAAGGGAGAATTTTCCTTCCTGTTTGAGCAAGAAAGGTAAATCAAGAAGCAGGCGATCGATACAACAGACAAATGCGAGAGGAGAAGAACTACTGCAGGAAAGTGGCAGACACACCAGACTCTCTGTAATGCAGTTGCAGAGATAAGAGGGCAAAGAAAATGGTAATGGTGCTTTCTTGTTGTGTTAATGGTGGTTGTGGGAAATCCATCATATATATGAACATGTGGAGTCGTGAATGGATTATATAGACAAAGGCTCTGCAGGATGGACGGATTTGAGTGAAAATATATGGTGTTTTCACTTCAATATCCAGAATTGGACCAGGCACTCGTGGGGCCCAACTTATGGATGCCACATAGACAAATGGAAGGTTTTCTTAGACAAGTTCACACGTATGAATGGTCAAAACTATGTTTCTATCTTATAATTATCTCACAATGTTAATGCGACGTTCTAAAATCATCTCTTACAAAATTTTTAAAGTTGGTAAGAATTGTCAAGACATCATTGTGAACATAACTCAAATTCCTAGAAAGTGCTTAGGTTGTTCTTTTATGCCATGCAATCACAACCATACGTGTGAGATTGATTCCCGCCATATATCTACCATATCTCTCTCTCTCTCTCTCTCTCTCTCTCCGTGTGCTGTGTGTGTGTGTGTTTGACCCGTTTGGTATATATCCGCGGACCTCTTAAAGAGTTACTGATTTTCAACGACTAGTTGTTTGTGTGGCCCAGATCTTTTATGATTATCCCTTGCTTAATGATTATTCCAAAATTCCAGAGTGTTTTAGATGAATACCGTACCCAATTGAAGGGTCGAGGTTATCTCTTAAATTACTTAATATAATGATTCCAAAATTCCAAAGTCTTTTATCTTTTCCCAGATTGATGTTACTAACTAATGATCATTTAGAATGATTACACTGCTGCAAAGCAAAAAGCAGCTTAGCGAAGAATTTGGGAGATTGGATTGTGGAGGGATTCCTGAAAGCAGAGAAATTGGAAGAAAGCTGTAACGAAAGAAAAGAAACCACCACCTCAAAAAAGTTTTGTCTTCTATTTCGACACGTGCCCAGAGAAGTCCCATGGCCATGGATGATGGATCGAATCCTTCAAGAATCTTTTCCCAGTGATAATGGAGTGACAGATTATGATTCCCACTAGCCCAAATTCATAGACAGCAGCTAAAAGAATGAATGAAGACAGCTAAATTATTGTACGTCTGCCTGCCATTTCTGCAACTCTGCAGTCTTTTAACGAGGTTCGATGGTTTCTGCAAATTGTTATTTTAAATCTTTTAAATATTATTTTTTATAATATTACTGAAAATGTCAAAGTCTAATAAATATTTTAATTAATTAATTAATTAAAATAAAAAAACTTTGAAATAATTGGCCTTCTGATTGCAGAGAAGGGCCACCTCCCACCTGGTCGTATTCATGTAATGTAAGCCAACCTTCCCGGAACAAGGACGACATGCAGATACGCTAAAATCTTTGCACCACTAAAAGCACGTGCACTCCCCGCCAAAACCGAAAGAGGAAAAGGGCAAAAAAGGAAAAAATGAACAGTAGGTGCACAACACAACATGTGCCATTGGGTTGGGTTGGGTTTGGTTTGGTTTGGTTTGGTTTGGTTTGGAATTGGGTTTGGTTTGGGTTTAGTTAGGCTAAAACCCCCTCCACTCATTTTTATTCTTTATGTTTTTTTCTTTGACAAAATTATAAAAATCTCTGGCATTTTTAGTTACGGAACTTCAACTTGTGTTAGGTTTGAGACTTTGAGTCTTATGTTAAAGGTATTGATATAACTTATAAGATGGTATAGATTAATCTTAATTCAACTAATTTAATTAAACAGATCAAATCACTTAACTCTAACTTATTAATTTCGTATTGATGAGTTCATATCGTGTTCGCAAATCATATCAAAAATTGACAGCTCTAATGTTACCTGTCGAATTATTTAGGTGGTGTCGAGATATGGATATAAATAAGTCAATCTTAATTTGACCAATTTAATTAAACAAGTCAAACCCTTTAATCTTAACCCGTTAATTTTGTATTGAGTTCGTGTCGGATTTACGATCGTATCAAAAATTTCTATCCCTACTTTCACATATAATTTAGCAAAAAAATTATCAATTTTTAGCAGGGAAAAAAATTATTTACCAGAATAAGTTTTAGTTAGTTAACTGTGAATGCTTAACAAAAAAAAAAATTGAAAATTCATTTGAGTTTGTTAGGAATCCTCAAGAGCCCCGTGGCTCTGAGGGAGGCTGGAATGACGTGGACACGCGGCTAAGAGTGAGACAAATCTCCTCCTCTTCTTCTCCCCTCTCACACAATTTTAAAGCAATGGTTGAGCTTGTCACGTAGCAGCCCCCACACGGGAAAAAAGATGCATTGCCTCATGAATGTTGTGAAAGAAAAGAATGATGTGGCACTTTCATTTTATTATTATTATTATTATTACTATTATTATTATTATTAAATTATCACTTATTTTAAAATTATTTAAACATAATAATCAAGTCAATCCTAATTTTCCAACTCTTCAAGAATATTCGGGAGTCATAAGGGAACCTCATTTGCCGACCACCAAAGATCCAAATAATATTCCCTAACCCAATCTAAAATTAAAGAAAAAGAAATTTCTTTTTCTTTTTCTTTTCAAAAAATTCTCATTAGTGATACCTCATTTTTAACCTTTCACATACGTATAGTGACGTGTCAAAAACGGGTGGTCAAAAAAAGTTTTTTTTTTTAGTTAAATTTTTATGGAAAAAGTAATGAGAAATGTTAGGTATTTTTTTAATTTTATGTAAATATTTTTTTAAAAAAATCAAGTGAGAAAAATAAGAGTCAATTTTATTTTTAATTTTTTAAAAAATAATATTCACGTAAGACCATAAAAACACTTTAACATTTTTTAAAACAAATATTACAAGTTGACACAGAAATGGAGGATAAAAGATAATCCACGATTAGCATTAGATAACACCGAGAAGTGAACACCAAATCTATTATTGCCGGTTGACTGAAAAGAAAAGATATAAAGTTTTATAAAGCTACTTTTACTTTGATTATGTTCAGAAAGTGGGGGCTAAAATAAAAATAAATAAATAAGATTTCTGTTATATGTTCTTCCTCTATCTAGAACTTGTTTGTTAATGGGTTTTGGATTTTTTATTTTTATTTTTATTTTTATTTTTTTTTAAAAAAGAGTGTTTTTGATGTGATATAAATGTGAAAACAAATTTATTTGAAAAAAAATAGTATTTCGTGTTTCAATTGTTTATTAATAATGTCTTTCATTTGAAAACATAAAACAGAACAAAATCGTTAACAAACATGGTTCTAAATTTTTCTTAAGCATGAGATTAAACTACTTAAACGCATAAATAGGCTCAAAAATTGTTGAAGTTATCTCATATCGGTTATAGAAAGGGCTGGTGGTCACTTTATAAGTGTGAGGGAAAGCCTCACCTCTTGAGCTAGCTTTTAGAATTGAGAGAAGCGCAAAACCACCCAACAAAAATAAATCTTGGACACATTATTAAATCATCATTTATTCCAAAAGCTTAAGCAAATAAGAAAAAATGAATTTAATCATTTAAACGATCAAATGCATGCAACTCTTAAAAAAAAAAAAAAAAAAAAAGATGAAGAGATGAAGAAGAAGAAATTAAAGTTTCTGGTGATGGTTGGAAGGCCACGGGCAAAGATGGAGGCAGGTGGTCCTGTAAAACGACGGTTCATCATGAGAATGCCCCAACTTTCCATAGCTTCTCAATCAATCATGTGGTCCTTTATTGTGTTTAACTAATCTCATGACTACTTGGAAAAGTAGGGAACTTGTGAAGCATATATCAAATTTAGGTCCCCAATTAATGGCGATGGATCAAATCTTGTATGCCATCCTTTAGAGCTAGCCTTTAATAGTTGATCTTTTGGCATTTTCCCAACCAAGAGTGTTTTTGGGATTATATTAATCGATTGGTGGCTATCATCATCTAGATTAAGTAAAGTTTCAAGCTATTTAGTCAATGAAAATCATGTTTTGATCCCAAAAAATTTGATTATGGTCCATAATGACAAGAACCCAACAAGGATTAGTTTGAATTCCAAGGAATAGGATCATCACTGTTGGATCAAACATTTGATCGACTATCTTATTTTTTTTATGGCATTTAAAATCACACCCTGCAATGTATATTCTAAGAGTCATCCTTGTGAGCACAGCAACACTGTTGCACCTCAACAATCTCTATTTCATGGTTTAAATTAATTAAAATTTTATAAATCTAACGATATATATGTTACCGTATAATAAAACCTTAATTTGAGTGTATAATAAATTCACTTTATTTCAAGTGAAATGGAGAGGTCTGGCTCAATTCAAAATGTTTGGAACTAGGAAAGGAAAGCAAAAATGCTGCTAATAATGTTTAGATATAACTCAAAGTTCTTCATTCTCATGAAGGGTGGTGTATACAAATACATTCATTAGAAACTCCAACTAGAAATTAATTTCTTGATATTAATGCTCTCCAAGAGTTTTTGCACAGGAATTACTTTATGCACTCTATCCAAATTCCAGAGACACGAGTTTGTCCAAATTCCAGACAAATCTCCAGCTTCTTGCTGCACAATTCTTATGCCGGTAATCTTTTATACGACTCATGAATTTAATATGAACCTAACACAAAATTAAAGGGTTAGAAATGAGGAATCTGACTCATTTAATTAGATGAGTTGGGTAATGATTGACCTATTATACACATGCCTCGACATGCGACATATGACTGACAATTTTTTACATGACCTGCAAACCCGACACAAACCCAATACAAAATTAGAGTGTTAAGATTAATGAGTTTGACTTATTTAATTAAATTGGTCGGTTTACGATTGACCTATTATACACATACCTCGACACGACCTGAATTCGATACGCGACATAATGGCTGATAATGTTTTACACAACTCATGCATCCGACACAAACTCAATACAAATTAGAGGGTTAGGGTTGATGGCTTTAACCTATTTAATTTAATGAGTCAGGTAATAGTTAATTAACTTATATAGTTTTATACTTATATTTCAACACGACTTAAATCCGACACGCGAACATGAATTGTCACCCGTTAATTGGGGCTTTACAGCACACCCTTTGGACATCTCTCTGCACGTGTAGGGCGCATGATATATAAATATGTGAGTGGGTTTTGGTTCACATGGAAAACTGTGTGAGTTGGTCAACTTGGCAATAACCAAAAAGCATGTCACAAGACACAAAGCAGATATGGTTTTACTTTTTAAGATGGGTCAGATATATACCACTCTCTATCAAAACCTCATGATATCTCCCAATTCAGTTACCCCTCTGCCCTACCTACTAATCAAACTCAGGGTCATTACCACTCCATGGGAACAAAGAAAAAAAAAATATGCATGTGCTTTCATGGCTAGGGTTGGGTTTTTTTATGGCACAGACATTCTGATATTAGTTTGGTAAACTATTATATAATTGGGACGACGTGACAATAAATTTATTCTCTTTTTATTATTATTTTTTTTTTAACAAGAACTGATTCAATGACTGATTTTCATTATCGCGTCTTCCCAATTATATGGCAGTCTACTAAATAATATTAGTGAAGTTGTTTTTGTAGGGTGTGGCACCATGGCAATAGTATGATCATATAATTGTGGGTTGGACAATAAGCTAGCCTTTAAGAAGACTCTGACCACAACATATTAATTCCAAAGTAATCACCAATATTAAGCTTTTCATGGGGGACAAATAAACCTAATTTGGTGGGTTTAACTCATATCAGTATCATCCCAAGTTTGGATATGGAAAACAATTTTCATACAAACAAAAAAGGTCACAAAATTTTCATACCAAATAATATGGAAACGTTCTCATCAAGACACACCAAAACATAAGGGTTCATCTCTACATTGCATGTGCAAATCCCAATTGCACATCATTATGTAAGAATATTTTGTAAATTTGTTTAATTATAATATGTTTAGTGGGACTTAAATAAATTAAGTACTTAAAACTCATTGAAATGAGTTGATTTATATATATATATATATATATATATATATATATATATATATATATATGATCAACAAATTAAGACTAATAAAACTATATAGATGGCAATCATCTATCTTAATAATCATTGATTTGATGACTGTTTTTAGATAGAACCCAATGGGAATGAACTTGACATAAAGGAACTTAAGTTTTATCCTTGCTTTATATTTTGGATAACATCATCTCATGTGTGGCCGGTTCTTTGTCTGGTTTAGTTTATCAAACCCAATTTCCCAATTAATTGTGTGAAACCAACAAACAAATCCCCATCCGATCGAATTCAGTACAAAATTGATGGGAAGCCTTCTTTTCCAACCATTATCATTGATTAGATAGGCAACTTTAGTTGGCCCAATTGTCTTTAACGGCTTAATTTGTCCTACGTCAAGAATCAACCAAGCCTCTTGGAAAAAAGTTTTTTTTTTTAATAGCAACAAATATAGCTATGAAAATTTGAGATGATCGATTTCATGATTTAGATTAGATTTTATAAATTTAATGGTATACGTCTAAATGCATGACGTGATACTATGTACACCATTAAATGCAACAAAACAAAATCTGAACCTTTAAATGTATGTTATCCATTCATTTCACATATATTCCATTAAAACATGCTTTGTTTAAGATTATAACCGGCGAAAAGTGTGGAGAACAATCCATATATAATGATGTGATGCATGCATTTATGTTTTAGAACCAACTATAGCACATAAAATATACATATAAAAAAAAAATAGAAAAGCAGCATATAGTGGTATGGAATTAATTTTGTAGATTAATGCTATTAATTCTTCATGCCGACATTAAAAATCACTTAAAACACGTCATATCAATAAGTGTAAAATTAGTGTAAAAGTATAATGTAAAAAGTAGCATTACTCAATTTTGTAACTTTCTGCTTATATATATATTACCTAAAAGGCTAAACTCACCATTGCGGGAGCACATGCAATGCAAAGTAAGCTCCTTAACGGACAAACAATTACAATCTTGAGAATAAAACAATAATTACCCTTATATATAAAAGTAAAGTTACTCTTCACACCTAATATTTATCACACTCATATTCACATACATCAGCTGAAGTACAATATTTTAAATGGGTTTTTATGTTAGTTACTTTAAAAAAATAGTATTGTTAGTTACTTAAAACACGCAATATCAGTCGATGTGAAATGAGTATAAAAAATAACATTACGCTTACTCTATATATATAAAGACATCATAACCAATAGCAAAACGACAAAATCTTTGACATCATGTTGCTCTTAAACTCGAGTTGACGAGTTAGTTCATTTGTTAGTTGAGTAGTATTACTACTCTTCACATTAATTTAACATCAGTTGACGTAACGTGTTTTAAGTTATTTTTTTATGCCTGTCACTAAAAAAAAAAACCCCATTAATCACTTAAAACATGTCACATCAACTAATATAAATCCCGTGCTTGTAAGAGTAGCATTAATCTTGGTCCGTACGTAGGTAGTTTTATTCCTACTTGATTCTTCCATGGAAAAGACGCCAAATATCTTCCCCACCACAAAGTGATTGGCCAGCGCAGCCCATTAACTTTGATTGATCGAGGACATCGGGACCAATATTGATAACTTACACAAAAGGAAAATCTTCTAACAATGCGGTGGTTGCATGTACGTCAAGTGTGCCTTTTTCCAATCACCCCATACACATGCTATGCCTATGGCCATATTTCTGGTCCACACTTTGAGTGGTAGGGAGCTATTACTTATCCCTTTATAAAGACCTCAAAATACCATTGAGGGCCATGGCTAGGTCAATGGCCTCAAGGCAATCCGTCCCTACGTGGTTAGGTAAACATTAGGACATGGGTTTAACTCCCGCAATGAAAACTCTCATTTCATTTAGTGTAAATCATCTTGGCTTCCACTAATATCCTCATGGGTCTAAGTCAACGTTTGCAATTTCCACGTTCTAAAACCCTCTTGTCATTGATTTCTAGGGACTCCAAATTCTCAGTAACATTATTACGCATCTACAAAATTAGATGGCTCATCTTTGTAGGAGACCAAATATGGTCCTTTTGTTGCCCTAAAAATCATATTCTTTAGCTGATAATGAAATGAGCTAGCTTGACATTCTATTCAAAAAACATTCTCTTTCCTTTTTAGTTGAGTAAGCTAGTTAATTTGTCCAAACTTGGCCATGACAAAAACATGATGTTGGAAGATAAAGAAGAGTACATTAATATACATAATTGAACACAACTCTAGCCCAAAACATAAGCTAATGGGCTAATTAAAGTCCACTTAAGTATATTAAGCATTTTTTTCTTTTATATTTTTTCAATGTGGGACACAACACTCACAAGTGCACTCACAATACATGACATGGCTAATTCTATTCCCATATCCTTATCCACTCTTTTTGTAAGGACTAAAGAAAGTTGGTTAAGTTGGTCTTACTTATTGAAAGTGCCAATTGATTTGTACTTTAAAGATTAATGTTCAGTCAGAGTGCTTGCATAATTAGAATTAAGATTAGCTTGACAACATAAGCTAGTAATTTGAAACTGGGGATTGAAGCTGTAAGGTGAATCGGGAAGAGAAAAAATAATGAATAAAGTAGAGCAAACCCTAACTGCATAAGGATTGAAAACAAATGAGTACTATGAAAATACGAAATATTATTCCCCAAAGTGAAGTACATCAAGTTCTACCAAAAAAAAAAAAAAGTCTAATTATTACATAAAATAAAACTAGGAATCCTGAAAAAATCTGGAGAAAATCTGACACTAATAACCTTTCTAAAACGACAACATAAATATTTCCTAAAATAGAAAGAAAAAATCAAGTGAAAACTAGAAATTTGGAGGGAAAATAGTAGATTTTGAGCTCGAAAACAATCGTCACCGAGCATATATAGCTTTATAGCCATGACATGCGCGCTATGAGGTTTTATGCCCGATTCTAATATTCGTAATAAAAGTTATATATGTCATGTTTTATTGTAAACCGGGCAATATTATCCCAATTACACCTAATTCTGCCAATTCTTGTCATTTATATACTCATCATGCATCTTTGTCAAGATATTTCAATGTTATTAATTCAATGCTCGTCAACTCAACATCTGTCGATTCTCCTGCAACAATGTGCCAACTTGTTTGTGGTGAGGGGGCTTCCTTTGAACCTGCCATGGTGCTGCTGGTTGCTAGCAATCATGGTTGTCATTTATACTCAAACTAATATATTAATATGGTATCAATATCTCATATGACTTGCCTACTAGGTTGAAATGGGATAGAAAGGTGCATATTCAATTGATGGTGTAAGTTCTTCCAAGTGATTAATTAATAAAATCTAAATATATAGCCCAATGGGTAGAAATTGAACTTCTTTTTCTCAGTTTTCTTGAGTTCTATAGCATTATTTTTTGACTAATTATTTCTATCTTCTTGAAGTACTCTTTCTTTCTTTCTTTCTTTGAGTTGCAACAATATTGTGTCGAAAGTAGATTGGTTTGAACCCAAAAATATCGAAGTACTTTCTCATTTCCCTCAACTTTTTGACCCTCATAATATATGTTAAGATGGGCACTACAAGCATATAATATCACCAAAAGGAAAGCATTAATTAGCAATTCAACATAAATTTAAAGGATAAATGCAAGTTTCCACTAGAAATTGTCTGCTTCGGCACTATTATTGCCAAGGGGAATTCTAAAAAGTAATTGCATTTTTTTTTTCAGTAATGATTGCCTCTCCACAAATTAAGGAAAATATCAAAAAAATCTGTTGATAACCACCTTATTGAATATCTAGCGAGCTTCCTCCCTCCCTCCCCGCTTGTGCAGTTTTTCCTTCTGTTCTGTTTTTGTTTTGAGTTTTTTTCTCTCTTGGTGCCCCATAGCACAGCGGCCGTCGTGACTCTGCCTTGCCGTCTCCACCGTACTACCGATCTCACCTCATCTCTTCATCGCCCTTTTTTTGCGCCGCCAGCAGCCTCCTCCGCTCCTTGCTCCAATGGTTGTTGCTGTGTTGTGGGTTTCTTTGTTGTTTTTTTTTTTCCCTATATTTTCTTGCTTATTTTGTTGTCCTGGCGTTTGTGCTTAGGACATAAATAATTTTTTGGCCTTTCAGCTCGAGAATGACTTGTTTTGGTGTGGTGCTTTTGCTCATGCCTGGAGAATGGCTACCTATATTGTCCCGGATTGAGTCTGCACCGAGCAAATCTGTTCTTTAAGCCAAAGATTTGGCATGGGTTAGCGGATGTAGACGATATAGGATTTCAATGTAAGATTTGTTTATTGTTGACCTCTATGTCGTATAATCCTTTACCTTCAGCTATGAATTTTAGAGCTTTATACTCTATGATTGTAAGAGCTTTTATGCTCTTGATTATTCACCAATGAAATCGGAATGAATTTCTCTTAAAAAAATAAAGAATCTCTAGCAAAAGGGGAAAAAAACAAAAAGAGATTTTAGTTACTTACTTTTTCTCAATAAGCCTAGGGCCTAGGGTGTGTTTGGCATTGCGAATGATGAAAGCTAAGAGATTAGGATTGGTAAAGTCTAACACCGTTTGAGTTTGCGATTCTAAAAAGTGCAATTTTCAAATAACAATTTTAAAACGTGATTTTTAAAAACGCAGTTATAATCAGTTGGCAAAACATGGTTTGACTTTTAAAATTGTGCATTTTCAAAAAAAAAAAAAAAATTCTTACTTACAATTTGAAAAAACAAGTTTTTTGCGTTTTCAAATCGCAATAGCAACTTCTTTTGTATGTTCATAGTATTTGTAATCATCTCAAGAATCCTTTAGGTCCACCAAGCTGACCAAAATCCTGCCTGATAAGCAATAATTAAGACCCATTTCTGCTAGCTATATATATATATATAACTTCCAGCAACTAGGGAAAATGTTGCAACAATAATTAGGCTACGAGTTTGAGCTAGCTGTGTTAGGGTGAGTTAATTAGGGTCATTGGGATTAATTTGTATCATTTTTTTTTTTAAAAAGTAATTTGTATCAATTTTTGATTGCTCAGAGAGATGGAATCATACATCCATGGTTTTGGTCTCAAACTATCCATAAATTTTAAAACCTCCTCAAATCAGACTATCTTGACTCCGTCTTAAATTATGCACAAATTTTAAAATCGGAGGGTTGTGAGTCATGCCCCATGGTCCTTCCCTCATTCCATCTCTAGTTCAAATTGAAAGTAATGAAAAGTTAAATGAATATAGCCTAATTATATGTTTTCATTTTTTAAAAACTATCATATTTTATGATAATCCGAAACAGAAAATGCTCTCTCTCTCAACCAACAAATTAACATCTTAAAAAACGATAGGGTAGTTACGGTTCTAAAGAGAGAGGCTCTGTCTTCTCTCTAGAACTACTCTATTTTTTTTTCTAGACAACACCAAGAAGAACTTCAGGAGGAAGGAAGATCTAGATCTAGATCTTTCCTCTTCCCCTTTCACGGTAGTAGTGTTCGATGTCTTCTCTGTAGCCTGTAGGCTCCACCGGTCTCCATTTCTGGCAGGTTGCTTTAGATCTAGTTTGTAGATCTAGATCCAAATCTAATCTCTTTAACTTTAGATCTGATTGTCTTCTTCGGCCAAGGCATGTCTTCCGAAAGGATGTCTACGATGTCATGCTCCTCCGCTGCTGCTTGTGGGGTTTTTGTTTTTTGTTTTTTATTTTGTTTGTCCTGGCCTTCGGGTTGAGGATAGAGTAGATTGGTATGGGGGCTTAACTCTCACGGCCGAATTTTTAGTTTCTCATTGTTTTTTATTTTTGTTTTGTATTTAGGCTACCCATGTCATAGATCTAGTCTACACGAAGCAGATTTGTTCTTTAAATGTAATTGTATATAGGTTAGCAGAAGTTTGAAGTCATTTTTATAACTTTGTAACCTTCATAACTTTTGGTTATGACTTTTCAAAGTTGTATGCTCTATGACATTATGATGTAAAAGCTTTATGCTCTTGAAATTTCATCAATAGAAGTTCCATATTTTTCAAAAAAAAAACAAATTAACATCTTTTCCTTTGTTATTTTTTTGTTTTATAGATGATGTGGCACTTGACATGGCATTGATATTTAGTTATTGCTAATGTGGACATTCACATGTTAAATGAGACACGTGTGATAGGTAGTCTTTATTAATGATGGAAGAATGTAAAATAAAATAGTCTTGGTGTTAAAGTATTTCACATTCTTCTATTTTCAATAAAAGCTATTTTTTTTTAAAATAATAATCATTCTACGTACCAAACGTAACCTTATTCTTGAAACTAGATATTTAAAGACTAAATCCAAATTCAGTAAAAGCCTAATCAAAAAATTCTCTCTCTCTCTCTCTCTCTCTCTCTCTCTCTGTGAGTGATTAACTAGACTTCTTCCTTGCAAAATTTATGCGTTTAGGATGTTATTGGCCAAAGATTTTAATCCATGCAGGACAAATTTACAATGGGGGATAGCACAAAAGCAACCGAGTGGGATGCAGGTATAGCATATCTTATGAATGTCAGATATATATATATATATATATATATATATATATATATATATATATATATATATATATATATACAACCCCACTAAGATCACACATGGAAGAAGCCAATTACCTCATGAGTGGAGTGCTGCAAGTGCATGTCATGAGATACCTCTTTTTACAGCAAGTTTCGTACGCCAAAAAAATTCAAAATAGCAAATGGTAAATGCAGGAATTATCACCATTATATATATATATATATATGCAATGGAATATCCCACATCTCTTCACATTTCAGGAGGGAAGTGCTCCTGGCACCACTACATATTTCACTCAATGAGAAAACACCACCACCATTGTTAGTGCATGCCCCCCGTTATGTAACAATTTCTTACGATTCTCCAAAGTCATGGAAGATGTACACTTTTCCTGCAAAATTTATACCATTTTTACCATTTTCTATGGTGCCTACTGCCTACTGGCTAGTGGGTTCTGCGGTGTAAATACATTTCGTAAAACCCGCATGATCTTATCAACCATGGGTGCGATGATGTTGATGATGATGATGACACGGCTAAAGTATGTCAATCCCGAGAAAACAAAACACCCAGATATTCTTCATCAAAAATCTTGTCAAAGTTTTCAAAACATTGCACGATATATGATACCCACGTGAAAAATGTTCATGAGGAGTTCTAGTTCTAGCTAGTATTTCCTGCACGTTGATGCAACATCACTCATGTCTCTTCCACTACATACCCTTATCTTTTACACATTAATGTGTGATGAAAAAGCCAAATTTCTTTTAGAATATAGATTAAGGAAAGCAATTGTAGTTGCTAGATTTTGCCCTGCATTCATTCCTGAAATCCACACTTTGAACTAAATATTTGGAAAAGTTTTACTTATCAATAGTTTGATTTAAGGCTGAATTCTGGCGGAATGGTTGATATTATAAACTTTTGAAAGATGGTTATCATAAATTGACACTTTTTAAAAAATTAAGGATATAATTGTAAAAATAATGAAAGATCAAGGTGGTAAATAAAGTTTTTTCCTTTTAATTAAAAAAGCTAGTGCAATGCCAACAGAAGAATAGCAAGAATATTTGAAGACATATTCGCATAGCATTTGTATATTGGGAAGAAGTTGATGAGCACTAGGATATGGTAGTGTGTGTTTTGTGCAATGCTGAGGAAGAAAACCATAATCACATATTTTTCTCTTCAGTCTTCTCCTCCTCTTTGTTTTTTTTTTTGGCAATACAGACGACATTACTTAAGGGATATGATTCATTTTATAATTCATATTAAATCTTATAGATTTAATATATAGTGTATATGGCATATAGTGAGTATGTTGTTAATTAAGTCATTTAAAAATTTTAAACAACTATAGTATCATGATACATTGTTAAATTCGACAAAACAAAAATCTTGATCGTAAAATAAATCAACTCCATTTTACTTGTTCTCCATTACTTGAGTACCTGTACGTCTTAGAAAAAAATGGCTAAAAGTCGGAATGAAGTCCCTCTCACAATCTCTTATAATTTCTCATGTTTCCGTACTCTAAGCAGGTCATTGTAAAGGATTACAAACCCAAAGATCATAAAATGTTGAGAAAAATATGAGGACCGACAGGCATCCTAAAATTTTTCTTTTTGGACAATCATTATGGAAACATATATACATATAAGTAGCTAGGATTACATGCACAAGCATGCTGTTGTTCTTAGATAACTCATGAAGGACGAATTTTTCCTATCAACTCACCATCAAATAGCCATTGCTGGCATAGTTTTTGACCCTATTAGAACATGTAGTTTTCATATTACTAGAATATTCACCATTTAGGGTTATTTGTATTCTCTCACCTAGTACAGTTTTCTTATAATTATGGACATTTGTATTGTAAACACATTATAGTTAATGAGAGCACAATGTAGACACCCGGCCTTGACGTAATTCACAATGGTTGACGTAGATATTTAACATCGAACCACCCTAAAATTCTTCATATTTTTTTCTCTCTCCCAAAATTCGTTTTAATACGCAAACTGTAACACTCAAATTACTTTTGGTTTAATCAAGCCCCAAACTTGGACATATTAATCCCTATGGGCAAGCATGCATGACAACTAATATGCAAATTTATCATCAAGAGCCAATCCATGATAAGATATTAACTGGTGCAAAAATTGAAACCCCGCCAAAGAGCCCCAAAATTAGCTAATCCAAAGTTTCTTGCAGACCACTCCCAAACTTACATATTGTTAATCCTTTAGTAATACGAAACTAAAAACAAAATAGAAAAACAAAAAACAAAAAGATAAATCTATCTTTCGTGGGATGTACAATTGCATTTAGATATACAACAAGCATTTTAAACCCCTAGGAATTCCCTAGAGGACGAGTGAAGTCTCGTAAGGATTTTTCAGAAATGTTACCCACAAGCATTATACACAAGTTCATGTTATCCAAAATTAAGGTATCACTCAAGATCATGATTTTCATTTATTAGCAAGCTTAAAAGGATAAACTCTATCTTCCTAATGAATTCGGAATTTTAAAGTCTAATCATTTACAAAAGACAAGCTAAGGCATCACAAGTTCGAAACAATGTAAAGTGAACTAGCACACACATATGAAGCTTCCAATTATTTTCAATGTGCAATTTCTCAATATCTCAAAGTCCACTAAAATCCCTATTAAAATGATTATATATGGCATAACTCCTTTTTCTTTTTTTCTTTTTCTTTTTTTGGTCAAGCTGTACAATGTTTGGTTCCCTTAAGCTTTCTAATTGACCCTTGTAGCGAGTGTTAGGCCAATGACTCCCAAACCAAGTGGTTTTAGGGCATTAGGTGTAGAGATACCCATAAGACTTACTAACTCGAGTCAAAAAGGCTACGAAACCAAACTAACCATGACATTAACCAAATCAAAATTCTTCACCCTTTGACGTGAACACTCAACGCTTTGAGGTAAGAGATCCAGTTACTTAGTGAAAAGCTTATCAATGATTTTTTTTTTTTTTTCTTTTTATCACATATATATATGTCAAAGTATCCATCTAATAAATCATCCAATTTCACCCAAGACATAGAAACACACATCAGACTTTCATGTCATACCCCACAAGTTATGTGTTACTGTGCTTGTGTAAGATCATATCAAACATGTGAATTCTTAATTGCCAAAAGCAAGTAACCAAACTGAAAAATCCTATCATCAGACCATGTGTTTAAAATTTTAAGCTCACCAATGAGAATCAAATCACAATTTTTAAGATCAACCAAAATTTTAAGACAAACATGAACATGCATATATTTTTTTCTTTTTTAAAAAATGGGACAAAGTGTGTGTAAAACGTCTCTCATACCCCCAAACTTAAATTACACATTATCCCCAATGTGTGTATAACATGGAAAGAATTTACCCGAGAGATTGACGAACTGTTTAGAATAATATGGCTCATAGCACACCCCTAAACTTGAATTGAAGCACACTTGTCCCTGCAAAACACTAAAGTAACAAAGGAAAACAAAAACAAAATAAAAATAAAATAAAAATAAAACAAACAAACAAACAAAATAAAAATGATATGCTGTGGGGTGCCTCCCATGAGCGCTACGTTTAACTTCTTCGGCCAGACTGTGGCACTTTAAACTTAAAGCACCAATCTTTCCTTCTCTTGCACCAAAGGGAATGAATCTTCTCTATTGGAAGGTGATTCCAAATGTCTATAGATCGGAGATGACCACTTTGAGTTTCCTCAAATAGTTTCTCATCCGGTGGGGAATCATGAATTGGAATAAAGTAGGAAGAAAACTCAGGGAGCTTTTCTATCTTGATGTTCTTAATTTGTTTATGTAGTAGCTCTAACAGACTTCTCTCTTAGCCTCTTGGTGTTTCAGGAATAAGGACTAATGTTGAAAAAATCTTAGTACTCTCTTCTTTTTCCTGATGTGGCTCCTATGGAACTTCGGTTTGCTCCTCCTTCCCCTCTTCCACTTGATTTTCAACCACCTCTTCACTCCTCAACGTGGCAGCTTGAGCATGATAGTAGGTGCACTCTTCCTCCATGTATTGTCCATTAGGGTTTTCCATCAACTGACTTTGACACTCTTCTTCTTGGTATTGTTTAGGTCAATTGATGGGAGATGCACTCAGCTCCCTGGCCAATTGTGTCATTTGTACTTCCAGTCTCTGAATAGCTTGATCGGTCCGTGTATTGATTTGTTTTTGATCAGTCGTAAATTGCTGTTTGGGAAGTTACTAGGGTGCGTAGCATACTCTCCAGGTTATTCAGCTTTGACTCTTGCTCTTGATTTACAGATGAATACAAAGGACAAGTTTCAGTAGAATGATCAGAATGAGAACATATGGCACATACCTAGAATTGGGTGGCTGGCTGAATGGGAGAGATGCTCTGAGTAGTCATGGAGTTTATAATCATATTTAATGTCTTCTGCATGGCAACCATCTGATTTTGTAGTTGTGGGGCCGATTGAGAGAAATATGAATGATCATAGAACTGTGGATATGATTGATGATGCAATTCATTAAATTGTGGAGCATGATTTCTAGGAGCTTGAGCTTGCCACGGAAAATTTGACTATTGGCTCCAGGTTGGGTTGCAAGAATCAAGATAGTTGTCGTTCCTCAGTCTAGAGAACGATGTGTTCTTATGCCTACTGATTTTGTTAGAAATTTGTCTCATTGTAAGACATTCTCTAACATGCTGATAAAGGTCATGGCATGATGAGCATGGTCCATGGGGTGTCGGAATGCCTCCCCACATGTGTGAAATTAAAAATAAAATAACAAAAATTAAAAATAAAAACGAAATTTAAAATGAAAACTTACTAATATGCAGACTCGAATGATCCTGCATGAAACAAAAGAAAGAAAAGAAAAAAAAAATTCAGATCTATAATTAGTACAGTAACTGTGCTGCTGTCTGAATGTGCGATCGATCGCACTGTGAGATGCGCTCGATCACAGTGGTGTGCTCGATCGCCCTGGATGGGCGCTCGAGCGCACCTCCAAAGGCAAAACAGTAACTGCGGAAAAACTTTAGAAAAACAAACAAATTAAAACATAAATAAAGTTAGGGAAAAAATTTCAAACAAAATCAAACAATCCCCGATAATAGTGCCAAAAACTTGTTGTGCCAAATACTACCTAAATTAATAGATAATATTTAGTACGTTTTACTCACAGGTGCACAAGATCAAACGATAGTATAGTGCAGCAAGTACAAGATCGATCCATGAAGATTGTTGATTTTATTTAGAATTGATATTATGAAAAAGAAATAAAAAGATATAAAGATAAATGAAAAGGTAAAAGTATAGCTTTGATATCCACCACTAATCATACTTAGATAATATAACAATATGTCAATGATCCAATCATATTATGAATACTTAATGTTTGTCAACCTAAGGATATGAGTGTCTACTCCTTAAGTTATTGATTTCCCTAAGCAACAAATTAGGCATAGGTGTCTACTCTAATTCTTTTCTTTCTTAAAGGATTTAGTATGAGTATCTGCTAAGTTGTTCTTTAAGAAAGCATAAATCTATGGAAATCGACAAACACATGAGGCCTAGGGCATGGGTGTCTACTCTAGGTTCCCCATGTTGATTAACTCAAGAATCCGGTGTGGATTTCTTTTGTTACTCTTATTAAACTCAGGATTCGATCATCTAAATTGATTTAATTAACTAGTTCATACCACATGCATATGTTGATCAGACAAACACATATGAGGAATTCAAGAAAACATGAATTAATCAAGTTAAGCAACATAATATGATTATCACAAATGCGCCAATATTGAAATATTAAATAAACATAATTAGGGCTTCAATCTAGCCCTCCTAAAGAGTTAGTTACACATAATTAAAATAAAACTAAAAAGAAAAGGGAAAGAAAGAACTGAAAAGCGCTCCTAGAAGTAGCCTCAAATTCCTCTCCCTAAAGTTGTGTCTGTTCAAGGATGATTATTCTCAAGGTTTAGAGGTCGATTTATAGGCTTAGGAATACTCTAGAAAACCTAGAAACCCTAGTAAACTCGTAGGGTTTAGTCCTAATGCAACTAGGATTAGAAAAACCCTAATATGGAAAGCAAAGGGAGTCTGGCCGCAATTTCTGGAATTCTCCAGCGCATGGGTGCGCTCGATCGCACCTCTGAGATCGATCGTATGTCTTATGCGCTCGATCGCAATGCGATCAAGTCTTCTCTTGTGCGCACGAGCGCACGCCTTGCACTCGCTCGTCTGGACCTCTCTAGAAGTGCGCTCGATTGCAGGTCTCCTGCGATCAATCGCACTACCATAATGTTTTTTCTTGTTTCAAGTCTTCTAGCTTTTTCCCAATTTTATCCTTTAAGCCCGATACTTCCAAGAATGCTTTCTTTTCTTCCAAAAACCTATAAAACAAAGAAAATACAAAAAGGAAGTAAAATAGCACAAACTAACAATTCTAAGGAATTAACACATATAAGTTTAAGGGCTAAAATATGAATATTTTGGCACTTAACACTAGCCTTCTTCTATATAATGATAACCTTTTTGCTTTGAAATATGTTATGCATCATTCATTCAATTATTTTTTTTTGTTTTTGCAAATCCAATTAATTCACCATTCACTACAAGAAAATTGGTCTTTAGCGACCATATTTTTAGCGACGACCCCAACGTAGTCGCTAATATGTTAGCAACAGCAACAACTTTTGCTCTCGTCGCTAATTTTACAATTTTGAAACATAAAAAATAAAAATTGAGAACAGTGACAACACGATGTCGTCGCTGGTATGTAAACAATTTAAAACATTAATCAGCCAAAAACAAAAGCATTTGATGTAGAAGACGACGATCATCAGCGCGACGACATATGTCGTGGCTACTGACTATCAACAACGACGACATGAATGGTCATTGCTATTAAGTCTTTATCGACGGATTACTTGCAACGACTAGGAGCGACGGCCATAGTCATCGTTGATGTTAATTAGCGACGACTTGTGGGCCTTTAGCAACAACTTTGGGTCGTCGCTAAAGACTGATTTTCCTGTAGTGACTAGATTTGTGAATTCATGAGTCTCACACAAATTTAATGATAAATTCATCCGTTCACTATACAGAGATAAAAAATAAAAATAAAAAATAAAAATGATTGAAATAATAATTTTTAGCATTTCTCTCTTGGTTTAAACTCAATCCTCACCATATAATTTACAAAAATTAAAAAAATAAAAATAAAAAATCCCCACCATATGGGTATCATGAATTGACATCAATCAACTTTTAGCCCTATTTTCAGCCGTAGGAAGCAAAAAGAGAATTCCAGCCTTTGGTCATTAAGCGATGTCTTCGGGTTGATGGCCTAAGAAATAACGACAAAGCGGCCAGTGCTGGAAATCCTCAATACATTCATTGTGGGAGCTCTTTTCTTTAAATCGAATCCTACCGACAAAGTTACACCAAATTATAGCAATCTTATATCTTTATTCTAGGGAGTAGTGATTTAGGGAACACCGGTGTGCATGAATAGTGTGCACGCCGGTGTTATAATATTATTTTATTTTTATTTTTTTACAGTTTAAATATTATTTTAATAATATTTTATAATATTATAACACCGGCGTGCACACTGTTCATGCACGCCGGTATCCACTAAATCATTACTCTATTTTAGGGATACAAGGGCTATAATTTTTTATTTTTTTTTCAAGCAGCTCTTATATATAAATCAATTTAAGTAGCTCAACAGAAATAACATCAAAGATACACAAGAAATTTCTTTCGGAAAGACCTCTTCCTTAATAATATCATTTTAGATATCTCACAACTATCTCAGTATTAATAAAGTATTGATTAAATAATTAAATTCATTTTTTCTTATCCGTTTAGGCTTTTGAAATAAGTGATGATTTAGCCATTTTAATTAAATATTTTACGTCTTAGGTCTCACCTTTTTAAGCTCACACGTTAGAAAAAGTGTTAAAGTATTGATTTTAAATGATTAAATCCATCTCTTTTTATCAGCCTAAACTTTTATGATAAGTGGTAATTTAGTACCTATAATACTAACGTCGTAATACCAACTGATCGTTAGATTTTTTTTTTTTTTTTTTAACAATAATTAATCCAAACTTGTCACTTCTAGAGCCAAAGGAATCAAGATTATTAAGGGAAAATTTTAGTAGCCGTTAAATTCGTGACTTGCTAGAGCTTCTCCACCGTTGGGGGCGTTTGGGCAAGGAAGTTGTTTTATGGGCGTGGCCTGCCGCCATTAACTTGGATGTGGAGATGGAATTTTCCTTTTTTCTTTTTCTTCTTTCTTTAGCAATTATATCAAATTAATCTCTTCGAAATATCCTTGATCTTATGGGATATAGATAGGATATCCATATAAAGACCAAACTCACCAATAGATGGTGCAACTTCTGGTTACTCTTTATATGTATGTAGTAGTCTTCCATTTCATAAACAACAACCTCAGATTTTTTTTTCTATTTTGGAAAAAAGATAAAGAGTTCTGTTGCTAAGAAAACATAACCTAATTATTAAGAAATTGTTAAAATACAAAAGGATTTTGAGTAAGCCATAGCAAATCCCTTTGTATTATTTACTGTCTGTTTAGTAAATCATACAACCTCAATAGTTTTAGTGTCTGATTAGTAAAAAATTGTATTTTCATAATTAATAGAAATTAGCTATTATTAAAGAAAAATACATAAAGAGGGGGTGGGGCACCCCAACAAAGACCCCAGTATAAACATTACAGTTAATAATAAAACTTAACAACATTTAGGAATAGAACAAATAAATGGGTCGGCCCAATACTTTATTGGCGCACAATCCAAGAAAGAGGTCATCAAAAACAACGATTTTTTAGGCAGTGCATTGGGCGGACTACCTGGAAAGACACGTGGACACCTACTGCAACTGCAAAAGAACTTAGAAGCCACAACAGAGAGGATAGCACTAATAATATCTAGACTAAAGCCGCCAAAGATAAGCAACACCACGACGTCTGAGGAGGGAGGTGCCCGATGGAGGATGCTTAGTGGACATTGCAATTGGATATGCGTCTAAATCTGGGAGTCTTCATAGGCATAAAGGCAGGGCATTGTTTAAAGAGATCTAGAGGAGAAGGTGGAGGGAAGCCAAAGATCCACTACAAGAAATAGAAAAAGGTATCAACGCCCGTATAGTCCACGCATGTCGTGGTGCCTTGTAGGTAGCACCGGCGGTGGAAGGAGGCATCTATGTCTGTGTCTTGGTGTTGGCTCCCAAGACACAGACAAAAAAGGGGGAAAAAGAGGAAGAAAAAACTAAACAAAAAAAGGTATGAGGTAGAGGTAGAGCTCTCTTCTCCCCAGTTTGAATTCACTTGGGATTGAGAAGCCTTTTCCAAAGAGGTGGAGAATCTCCACAGAGGGAGAGGGAAGACTCCACGGAGTAAGAGAGGGGGAGGAGGTATAGCTCTTCCCTCCTTCCCTAATGCCGCGCTGGGTAGATAAAACATCTCTCCATAATAAATTCTTCCAATGGCCAGCATATGGTATCCGAACGTTATAAAACATCCCTCTCGTCTTTAGCTTGAGGCATCCTGACACAAATCGCAGTAGAGTCTGGAATTGTTTTCTGATCTGTAGATTTTGGATTTAAAATAGTATGAGATTGTCCCCTGCTTATACAATACATCCATTGTCTCCTCTCTAAGGCTTGGACAGCTGGGAAAATTCATCATATTTGCTAATTTTGTTGCCCACAACATACGCAAATGGGCTGCTTCCACCAATCAAACCTTGTTGCTCACAACTTAGTCAAATGGACCGCTCCCACTAATCAAGCCGAAAGCAACATTGAGCAGCTCCCTCCCTGATCCCTTGATAGACTTTGTTTGTTTGGTTTTATATTTGGTCAGAAAATCAAAATCCAATTCTACTAGAAACACTAATTTAGGGAACCTTCTAATCACCAATCAAACCTTCAAATTTGGGGAACCTTCACCTAAGTGTGTACACAAACATTGTACAGCAGTGTCTACAATAGTAATTCATCATTTGTTTAATCTGTTTAATGGCAAAGCATCCTGTTTTCGTTTAACTTTTAGTAAATCCCAGATCCCCAGAAACAAAAATGAAATCGAAATTTGGTACAAACAATTTAACATCCAACAGTTGCTAGTGACAATGCAGCTTCAAATAGAAACAAGTAACTACATCCAAGCCTCCACAAAGATTTATAAAACACATTAGAGCTCGAAAATTAGTGTGAAAGCAAACTAGACCTTGGCTTTTCCAGCCTGGAGAGATTGAATCCTCTGTTGTACCTTTAATACCTGCAACGTGACCAAACCGGTAAAAGCAATTAATTTCTGACTGAAATATATGTTCATACCACTGCAACATCCCTATTGCGTAGCTATATTTATTAGCGAAATACCATTGATCTTTAACCAAAGTATACAAAGATGTTAATTCACTAAAATATAAATGAACTATTTCTCAGAAAATTTGAAAAAGAAAATGAAGCAACCATATTTCAGCTACAAAGCATCAAGACAAACTGGAAGACAACCTTGGTGTCAGGATTTTACACTAATCAACTCCACCGTAAGTAGCAAAAACAAAAAAGAGAAGCATAGAAAGCAAGAAGGAAAATCTGGTTTGGGAGGATTTTTTTTTTTTTTTTTCACTTTTAGACCACAAAAACAAAATCAACTAATGCAAGGACAATTCCTAGCTATTGCTTTTGGTTACAAGAATAATAACATGTTAGAAGTCGCAAGAAGTAAACCTACAATCCAAAATATACTAACTTCCTAAGCAAGAAATCTAAAACTTTCATTTATCATAAACATCATGCACAAATTACTCCCAAGATCATGGTTTAATCCTGAAAAAGATCAAACAAGTACTGTTCATGTAAGAAACATCTCCAAGTACAAACAACTATAAGAAGTTTTGCAATAAAAGGTTATTGAAATGTATAAAAATAAAATATTTAAGTTGATATCAAATAGCTACAATAGCTACCTCCTCATTAGTTAAAAGTACCCAACACGTGCATTTTTCTTATGGTAAATTTCACAATTCGAATGCACTATATTACTTTTACTCAACTGTCTCAATAAAATTTTATTATTTCACAGTTCAATATCACAATGCTGTCTCCAGAAGACATCCCACAGTACAAGCTTCTAACTAGAAGAAATTTGTATGAACATCTATTTATATGTCCTAATGTAACTATAAACTTCAAATTTTTTATATTCCATCAAAATAAAAGTTGAAATGGAAATTTTTACATCAAGATTCTTCACCAAATCACAACCTATTATCATGAGTACAATGAACTTGAAAAGACAATCACATCACATTGACCTTAAGAACCCGAGGTCAAAATGAAATGACTTAGGAATCATGAGAACGTTGAGTGCATGTGTGTGTAAGAGTGAAAAGGAAGAATACAAACCGCATCTTTCTTGCTATTTTGCTTCTCCTCCAAATCTTGAACAGTTCCATCAAGTCGTTTCCTGTTATGCATAAAAAGTTTTACAGTCAAAGGTATGCAGCAAGAGCAACAATACTATTATAATGATGAGATTAATGACAACAATGACAAGAAGAAGAAGATGAGGAAGAGGAGGAAGAGAAAGTAAATGCAAGAGTAAATTCTTTGTCAAATAAGTGCCTAAATATTTACTTATAAGAGGTGAGCTAATCCACCAGAACAAGAAAAAATTACATCCCACAAAGTATTTGAATAACAGTCTTCATAGAATATGTCTAGCCAGTTTCAACCCACCAAGTAATAGTGGAAAACATCTAGCAAATAAATAAATAGTAGGGGAAAAAAAGTAACGGCAGGAAACAATCCAACCTGAAAATTCAAAAAAGAAGTTTCTCACAAGCATAATAACATTGAAAGAGTGAATCTTTACATGAATTAAAACAGGAAAAAGAGAACATTACAGGCTGCATGAGCGTGAAAGAAATTCAGGCCCCATGACACCTGTTTTTGACTGGAATATGCATCAAGTTACTTTTATGAGGTGGTGTACTAAAGATATATGAAAGACCTTTTGCGATAATATTCAGCATTTCTCATTCTGTTTATTGCCGTTGGTTTCCAACCAATGGGGTAAATTCAAACTGAAGGAGATCTATTTGTCATTGGTTGTAAATTCCCACCTTCAGTCATAATTTTGAAAGACAGGAAACACATTAACATACATTTTTTTACAATAAACTATCCTGGATTCCTAGTCAAGCTTCTAGATTTAAAAAACTAATTGAGAACCCAAGGACTCTCTTCTGAGAAAATCACTTCCATTCCATATTTGAAGAAGAAGTTAGAAAAGATACATGAAGCTACCATTCTTTTTTTTTTTTTTTTTTGATAAGTTACCAAAATAATCTACATGAAGCTACCATTCAAGACGATTAAGTGTGGTTTTTTTATGGGTGGTAACCACATCCTGCAAAATTAACTAGGAAAATGACCAAAAACTATCATCTACATTTATATCTTATCCGATTGCTAGAATTAGTAACAAACGAAGTAAAGCATCAGAAGCATACAATTCAGCAGAGATATATTCGATTCTCTTGCGCACATTCGCATTCGCCTCTGCCAAATCCTGCTTCACAAGCACCGGACCGATCAATTTGTAGACATTTGCATCTTCTTTCAGCAGATCCAATTCCTATAAACACGCACAAAGTGTTCAAACCTAATTGATACTACTCATAATTAGACTATACAGATTATAACAACGCTAAGTTCGCTAAAAAACAAAACAACCTTAGAATCCTTCATTCCATCAAATCCAATACAAGCATCATGGCATTTTGGAAAATTTAAAGAAACAAAACACTTTCAAAACATAAGCCAAACAGCTTCTCAACTTACAAATATCATATCAACAAGAAGTTTAACAGCTAAAAAAACTCATTTTCTTTTCACTCTCCTTCACTTTCCCAATAACCAAACAGAAAAACAAGTACGAGATCAAAAGGAAGAAACCTTGAGGACGAGCTCGTTCTCGCCGAGCTGGATAGTGTACTTCTTTCTCACTTGGTGATTCTTCGCAATATCTGACAAAGTATAAAACATCCAAGGGATTCAATTTAAAAACATGCATACATACACACACAAACACAAACACATATATGAATGACAATGGAGGAAATTGAAATTCTTTGAGGAGCTTAGGGTTAATTGGAGGGAGAGATAGGTAAGGATATGAAAAAGGATAGGACTGGAAGTATTGCTTGCCTTTTTGGAGTTTGCTAAGATCGTTAGCCTTGGTCTCCAAATCACGCTGTAGCTCTCGAAGAGCGCTTGGGGAAGCCATTTGTGTTCGCTGCTGCTTCTTCTTCTTCTTCTGCTGTTGCCTTCCTTGATTTGAACAAGAATAGGGCCAGGTATTGAGGGCTAGAATTGAACAAGATTAAGGCTATTTGGGCCTTCAAGCCCAGAAAAATAAATGGTATTTTGAAAAATATTGGACATATAAGTTGGGCTGACAATTCAACCCGCGAACCCCACACGGACACAATACGTAATTTTAGGGTTAGGGTTTAGGTTAAGCGGGTTTGGTTCATAAACGGGTAACATGTCGTGTTTGAGTTTGACATAAACGGGTTCGTGGGTTGACACTTTTATACAATCTATTTTTTAAAACAATTTTTATTTTTATTTTTTAAAGTAAATTTTAAGTTTAACTTAATTTATGATTGACAATTTAACATACGACCCGCAAACCTGATACGAACATGACACCTAGCTTTAGGGTTAGGGTTTAACTTAAACGAGTTCATGTCATGAATGGGTTTCCCATTTAATAAACGTATCGTATTCTGGTTGGCGTAAACGGGTTGACACGAACCCAACACGTTAACCCGTTTTTCCAACCCTACCTATAACTCTTTTACAATTTGTTAACAAGTGTAACCGGTTGCGAAGCTACAAATTTAACTTTGGAGGGGCTGAAATAAAATGTAATAATAAGATAATTTTTTCTCTTTATATACTATAGTTTTACACTATATATATATATATATATATATATATAAACATAATACATAAAACTTTGGAGGGCCCAAACCACCCCCAAACCCTTTAGGGGTGGCCATTGGGGATGGCAGGCAACTAAGTTATTTCCAAGAAACTTATCATCCATCTTGTTATCAATGACTTTCACTCATTTGGTAGTCGTTTTAGACAATTGAATAATCAAAACAATGTGAATCAATTTATCAATAAGATGGTATATGCTTTTGATTTTTCCTTTTGTATCAATCCTCAACATAATTTTACAACATAAGACAATTTTTTTAAAAAAAAAAATAAAAAAATTAGACAATTAAGTACATGATGCTCAAAATGCTTCAGCTGAAATCTCAAATTAATTTTCTCTTGCTAAAAAAAAATCAAGAAGATAATATTTTTTTGCAATATTACATACATCACAACTTTTAAACAATTATAATAAGCATCATTTGAATCCAAAACTAAACTAAGCGTCAAAAGTTTGGTTGCCTTTTTCACCAAAAAGCACATATTTAGAGTATGAAATTAGGCAGAGGATTTGGATGAACATATGCATGAATCCTGCAGTTAAAACACAAATATTTTAAGAGTATACAAATAAGTTCTGCCAATAAACACTAACATAAAAAAAAAAAAAAAAAATTAAAAAAAAATCTCTTAATCCTCATGCAATATTCTCTAAAAACAAACAAACAAACAAACTCCTACGTTAGGATTGACAAAGTTTTCCTCCAATTTGGGTTAGAGGAATTTCCTTCAATCTAATTTATAAAAGTGATATGTGTCTTATGAACATGTGAGATGCATATATTTTTTTAATAACATGGATAAAATTGAAATAAATTTTATTAAAAATTAATGTGTATTTCACATGTTA